>NC_135966.1:33220813-33529238 GCF_053455715.1 Rhinoraja longicauda
GGCACCGACGTGATGGGCCGAGGTTCACGAGCAGAACTGTTCCAAGTTGTATTGACATTGACACCTCTCCCTGTGAAGGTTGTGCGTTAGTTTATAAGCTACAGCTGCAGAATTGAGCCATTCGGCCCATCAAGTCTACTCCGCCATCCAATCATGTCTGATCTATCTTTCCCTTCCCTTCCTTCTCCCCATAACCCCTGACACCCATACTAATCAAGAATCTGTCAATCTCCATCTTTGGTCTCCAAAGCCATCTGTGGCAATGAATTCCCCAGATTCACCACCAGATTGACTAAAGAAATTCCTCCTGGTCTCTTTTCTAAAGGTACCTCCTTTTATTCTGAGGCCGTGCCTGTTGGTCCTAGACTCTCCCACTAGTGGAAACATCATCTCCACATCCACTCTATCCAGGTCTTTCACTAGTCAGTAAGTTTCAATGAGGTTCCCCCCCCTCATCCTTCTAAACTCCAGTGAGAACAGGCCCAGTGCCGTCAAATGCTCATCATACCTTAACCCAATCCTTCCTGGGATTCTCGGAAACCTCCTCTGGACCCTCTCCAACGCCCTCAAATAAAGGGCCCAAAACTGCTCATAATACTCCAAACCACTCTGACCAGGCCTTAATAAGCCTCAACATTACATCCCTGTTTTTGTATTGTAATCTTCTTGAAATAAATGTTCCTTCTCTCCCACCCTGGAGCATCTGGAAATTAGTTTAGTTTTGAGATACAGCGCGGAAACAGGCCCTTCAGCCCACTGGGTCCGTGCCGACCAGCGATCCCCACACACTAACATTATCCTTCACACCAAAGGGATAATTTACAATTTTACCAAGCCAATTAACTTACAAACCTGCATGTCTTTGGAGGTTTGCGGAGGACACCGAGAAAACCCACGCAGGTCACGGGGACAACATGCAAACTCTGTCTAGACAGTACCCGTGGTCAGGATCGAACCGGGGCCTCTGGTGACGGAAGGCAGCGACTCCACCGCTGCGCCACCGTGCCATTCGAGGTTGTGCATTAGGACAGGGAGACAGGCCACCATCTCCGCCCACCCCTCTCTTCCCATCCAAAGATCGGCCACCAAATGAATGGCCTCATTCAGAGAAATGAGACGTACCAACCACGGATGATTACCCAGCATCCAGTGAAGAGCACCGGGGGATTCACGATGAGCCAGATCCCTAGTCTCTCCGGATAGTAATTGGAGAGCAACCAGACTAAGCTCTTAACGAACTGGTAGTCCATGGTGCTTATCGAAAAGTCCTTCATGTCGAAAACAATGCAGAAGTTGTCACAGGTATCATCATCACACAGGTGGGCCGCTGATTCCTGTCGAACGCAGAACAGAAATGGGCACAGATAACACCAGAAACACTCAGCAGGTCAGTCGGCATCCGTTGTAGAAACATAGAAACTAGGTGCAGGAGGAGGCCATTTGGCCCTTTGAGCCAGCACCGCCATTCATTGTGATCATGGATGATCATCTACAATCAGTAACACATGCCTGCCTTTTCCCCATATCCCCTGATTCCGCTAGCCCCTAGAGCTCTATCTAACTCTCTTAAATTCATCCAGTGAATTGGCCCCTACTGCCCTCTGTGGCAGAGAATTCCACAAATTCACAACTCTCTGGGTGAAAAAGTTTTTTTCTCATCTCAGTTTTAAATGGACTCCACTTTATTCTTAGACTGTGGCCCCTGGTTCTGGACTCCCCCAACATTGGGAACATTTTTCCTGCATCTAGCTTGTCCAGCCAGTCCTTTTTATCATTTTATACGTTTCTATAAGATCCCCTCTCATCCTTCTAAATTCCACTGAATACAAGCTCAGTCTTTCCAATCTTTCCTCATATGACAGTCCCACCATCCCGGGGATTAACCTTGTGAACCTACGCTGCACTGCCTCAATAGCAAGGATGTCTTCCTTCCTCAAATTAGGAGACCAAAACTGCACACAATACTCCAGATGTGCTCGCAGCCCGGCCCTGTACAACTGCAGAACACCTCTCTACTCCTATACTCAAATCCTCTCGTTATGAAGGCCATTATGGTGGCATGATGCATCCCATTCAAAACAATTGGGTCTAAACGTTTTGCAGAAACTATGACACAGAGACACAAGGAACTGCAGATGCTGGAATCTTTGGCATAAAAAAACACAGTTCTGCTGTACCATTCCATATGGAGTCATAGAGAGTCGTGCAGCGTAACAGGCCCTTCAGCCCAACTTGCCCACCACAATTATGTGAGGCATAGATAGGGTAAACAGTCAGATACTTTACCCCAGGATGGAAATATTAAGCACTGGAGGGCATAGCTTTAAGATGAGAGGAGCAAACGTTAAAGAAAATGTCCGAGACAAGTTTTTTTCACTGAGAGGGTGGAGGGTGCTTGAAATGTGCTGCCAGGGTGGTGGAGGAGGCAGACGCAATAGTGGGGTTTAAATGCCCGTTTTAGATAGGCATGTGGATAGGCAGGTAGATCAAAGGGGAAGATACAGAGCGCAGAATATAGTTCTCAGCATTGTAGCACATCAGCTCCAGAGACAAAGTCCAATGTCCGTAGCACCGTAGCTTATGGAAGGACCGTTCAGAAGCCTGATAACAGAGGGGAAGAGGCTGTTCATGAGTCTAGTGGTGCGCACTTTCAAGTTCCTGTATTTTCTGCCGGATGGGAGCAGGGAGTAGAAGGAATGACAAGGGTGGGAAAAGTCTTTGATTATGTTGGCTGCTTTCCGAAGGCAACGTGGAGTATAGATGGAGTCGATGGTGGGGAGTCTGGACTCGGTGGTGGACTGGGCTGCATCTACAAATCTCTGCGATCTTTGAATGAGGGGGTTTAAAACTAATTGATATTAATTTTTCTAATCTTCGAATGTGTCTAACGTTGAAGACTAACTGTTGACATTAGTCTTTAAAGGAGAATTGCTGGCCTTACCCAAACTCCAGATGGTCAGCTCATAACTGCTCTCTAGTGGTGGAAGATAAGTATTGGGGGAACTCAGCAGGTCAGCCAGCATCTTTGGAGGACATGGATAGGTGGTGTTTCAGGTCAGAATCCTTCTTCAGACTGATATAGTATGGGGAGGAAAGCTGGAAAATAGAGATGGAGGGTTGGGTGGGGGTGGGGGGGGGGGGGGGGGGGGGGTGGGGAACAAAGCAAGCTGGAGGTGGGACAAGGAGATGCTGGAATTTTGAGCAGAAAAACTAAGTAATGGAAGAACTTAGCGGGTCAGGCAGCTTTTCTGGGGAACATGGGTAGGTGACGTTTCGGGTCAGGACCTTTCTTCAGACCGATTGAGTAGGGGGGAGGAATCTGGAAGAGAGTCGGGGCAGGACAGGACAAAGCCTGGAGACCGATAGGTGGATACAGGTGAGGGGAAGGTTTGATTGGCAGATGAGTGGACAACGGCCAGAGATGAAAAGGAGACAAAAGGGTGTGAGATAAGGAGAGGCATAGAGGCGCAGTGATAGTGTTGCTGCCTTATAGCGCCAGAGACCTGGATTTGATCCTGGCTACGGGTGCCGTCTATAAGGAGTTTGCACGTTCTCTCTGTGACTGCGTAGGTCTTTTCCAGTTTCCTCCCACACTCCAAATACGTACAGGTTGATTTTAGGTTAATTGTCTTCTGTAAATTGCCCCTAGTGTGTAGGATAGTGCAAGTGTACGGGGTGATCGCTGGTCGACGCAGACCTGGTGGGCCGAAGGGCCTGTTTCCATTCTGTACCTCTAAAGTCTAAAGAGAGAAGAGGAGAAGTGAAATGTGAAGCCAGAAGGAGGTATGTAGGTGAAAGGGGACAAGGAGATGAAGAGGGGGTGGGATTGTGGGAGAATGGGGCGCGCACCAGTGTGGGGGAGCACAGGAAAGAGAGGGGGGAGGGAGTAAAATGAAGGGGGGCGTTTAATATAAACTAGGAGAATTCAATGTTCGCACTGTTGGGCTGTAAGCTACCCAAGTGGAATATGAGGTGTTGTTCCTCCAGTGTGTGTGGCCTCACTCTGGCAATGGAGCAGGCCCAGGACAGAGAGGTCAGTGTGGTAATGGGAGGGGGGGTTCAAGTGGTTAGCATCCGGGAGATCCAGAATCCTTTTTAGTTTTGCTTAGAGATACAGACCACCAAGTCCATGCTGACCCATGCATTAGTTCTAACCTACACACATAGGGACAATTTTGCCAAAGCCAATTAACCTACAAACCAGCACGTCTTTGGGATGTGGGAGGAAACCTGAGTCACTGGCTGACTGGTCAGGAGAGGCCAATCCCCAGCATCATTGGTAACAGCTGGGTCCATTGTGCTGATGTTGGTTTGGCCACCTGAACCTTGTCAGGCTACTCCTCATAAAAGAGGGGAGGGGAGGGGAGGGGAACTGCACTGCACACCTGCCTCACCTCCTGCCCTCGCAACTGAACTCACCAGCAGATAAACGATGAACTTCATGAGGCCCTGGCGGTTTCGATCCCTGGAGTGGTGAAGTTTGGCTGTTACCAGAAGGATGGGTCTGAGAGAAGAAAAGGATGCATTTAGGTGCAGGAAGGAACTGCAGATGTTGGTTTATACCGAAGATGCACAAAAAATGCTGGAGTAACTCAGAGGGTCAGGCAGCATCACTGGAGAAAAGGAATGGGTGACGTTTCAGGTCGGGACCCTTCTTCTGACTGAAGGGAAGGTGGGGGGGGGTTGGAGGGGAGATAAATCCTCTATCTTAGGAAGCATTTGGGACTCTTCAGTGCCCCCTTTTGATGGGAGAAATCACAGGTATAGGGTATAGTGTGTGTGGTGTGCGGTACCGCAGTGGATAGAGCCGCTGCCTCGCAGCACCAGAGACCCGGGATCAATCCTGACTATGGGTGCTGTCTGTACGGAGTTGGCATGTTCTCCCCGTCACCACGTGGATTTTCTCCAAGTGCTCCGGTTTCCTCCCATACTCCAACGATCGACATTTTTGTAGGTTAATTGGCTTTGGTAAAATTGTAAATTGTCCCTAGTGTGCAGGATAGTGTTAGTGTGTGGGGATCGATGGTCGGTGCAGACTTGGTGGCCGAAGGGCTTGTTTCCACGCTGTAACTCTAAACTAAACTCTCCTGGGATCCCGAGCGATCTAATTGATGCGATTTCTCAATTTACTGAAGTGCATGGGTACCTGCCTGCCACTGTTGTCTCGTTCATCTAGTAATACTGCCTTGCCACTTTTCAGCTCGTTCTTGACATCCGGGTCTTCAATTGTAATCGAGTCAACACCAAACTCCTGCCTCCATTTCAGGTACTGGATGATGGCGTTAAAGGCGTGGTCGACCGTTCGGAAAGCTCGCAGGAACCTTGCAAGTACTTTGTCATTTAGATCCTGCAAAAGATTGGAGTCCAGGTCCATAACTCGCTGAAAGTGGCAACACGAGGAGAGGGAGTGGTAAAGAAGGCGTATGGTACGCTTGCCTTCATTGGTCTGGGCGTTGAGTATAACGATAGACACAAAGTGCTGGAATAACTCAACGGGTCAGGCAGCATATCTGCAGAACATGGGAAGGTGACATTTCGGGTCGGAACCCTTCCACAGACTGAGTCTGTAGAAGGGAGGCAAATACAGATATGAAAAGGTACAGGTACGATCAGCGCCAGCACCAATTGCCAAGGAACCCACAAAAAACCCCACTAAGTGCTGGAATAACTCAACAGGACAAAGACCAGAGATGAAAAGAAGACAGAAGGCTATCGGATAAGGAGAGAAGAGAGGTGAAATCTGAAGCCAGAGGAAGGGATATGGGTGGAAGGGGAAAGGGGGGCAGAGAAATAGTTATTACAAAGGACAGATTTGTAAAGAAGGTTTGTGGATCCCTTCATCAACTCGCCTCCATCAACAAAACACAGCGTTTAGTTGGTTTAGTTTTAGTTTATTGTCACGTGTACTGAGGTACAGTGAAAAGCTTTTGTTGCGTGCTATTCAGTCAGCGAAAAGACTGTACAAGATTATAATCAAGTCATCCACAGTGTACAGATACAGGATAAAGGAGATAATGTTTAACTTGTCCTGGACCACCCATATTGAACCAATGGCCAAGAAAGCTCACCAAGCATCTAATTCCTCAGAAGGCTTAGGAAGTTCAGCAAATCCCCAACAACTCTCACCAACTTCCACTGCTGCGCCATATAAAGTATTGTATTGGGATGTATCACAGCAAGGGTTGGGAACAGCTCCATCCAAGACCACAAGAAACTGCAGAGAGTTGTGGAAGCAGCACAGACAGTCAAGCAAACCAAGCTCCCTTCCATTGACTCCTTCTACACTTCAAGCTGCCTTGGCAAGGCCACCAGCATAATCAAGGACCAGTCTCACCCCGGTCACTCCCTCTTCTCCCCTCTCCCATCAGGCAAGAGCAAGAGTGTGAAAACGCACACCTCCAGATTTAGTGCAAGATAAAGCTCGATTAAAGATACTCTGAGGGTCTCCAATGAGGTAGATGGGAGGTCAGCAACACTCTCTAGTTGGTGAGAGGACGGTTCAGTTGCCTGGTAACAGTTGGGAAGAAACTGTCCCTGAATCTGGAGGTGTGCGTTTTCACATTACAGAGGGAGTGACCAGGTTGAGACTGGTCCTTGATTATGCAGGTGTCCTTGCCGAGGCCGCATGATGTGTAGATGGAGTTAATGGAATGGAAGTGTGGTTGTGTGATGGTCTGGGTGACATCCACAAGTCTCTGCAATTTCTTGCGGTCTTGGATGGAGCTGTTTCCAAACCAGGTTGTGATGCATCCCGACAAAATGCTTTCTTGGGATATCTCCATTTGGAGCTCCACGTTTGCCATACAGCAGCTACTATCAATAATACTTCATTGGCTGCTGATTGTTTGGGATAATCATGGGACTATGAAAGGTGCTATATAAATCCTTGACCTCTCTTTTAAACCCTCTGGTCTCTAACCATAACTCACCTCCCAGCATAGACACAAAAAGTTGGAATAACTCAGCGGGACAGGCAGCATGGACCCATTCCTTCTCTCCAGAGATGCAGCCTGTCCCACTGAGTTACTCCAGTTTTTTGTGCCTATCTTTTTAAACCAACATCTGCAGTTCCTTCTTGCACAAGTCACCTCCCAGCATACAGTCTAACTCCATTCACATGACACAACATTTAGTTCTGATATACCACCACACAAATTATAGTGAACAGATGTTTTAAATTTACAAACCTTGTCCATACCTGTGGAATATCATGGAACAGGTCCTGGAAAGGAAAATAAACAATATATAAACTTGATGATTCTCATCAGCTTCTTAACATCATTACTCAAAGGCAGGTGGGGCAAGTATACCTTTGTTTTCTTTTCGAGAAGGACCCTGTTCTCCTCCGAGTCACATTTGTTTGTACAACTCGCCTGCTCTGCTGTAGAACTCCCAGTTTCCCTAACAAAGAAATATTTACAAAGTATAATATCTGCACTTCCTTGTGTCCATAATATATTGTAATTGTAGTTAATTTATTAGCTAAGTATGTAAAAACATACAAGGAATTTGATTTGCCATAGTCATACCAAAAAAGCAACCAAGACACACAACTATATAAAGGTTAACATAAACATCCAGCACAGCGGATCCTCCACATTCCTCACCGTGATGGAAGGCAATAAAGTCTTATCATCTTTCCTCCTTGTTCTCCCGCGGATGGGGCAGTCGAACTATCTGCACTCGGGGAGATCGAAGCTCCCACAGCCGGCGATCGAAGCTCCCACATCGGGCCGGTTGAAGCTCCCACGGTTGGAGCTCCCGAAGTTGATCCCCAGCAAATGCCGCCAGCTCCTCGACATTAGGCCGCAGCGTGAATGGAGATACGATAAGGAAAAGTCGTATCTCCGTCGAGGAAAGCGATTAAGAAAAGTTTCCCCCTGGCCCCTCCCACCCCAATACCAAACTAAAGATACACTAAAACATACATTTAACAACAGACTAAACCAAGTCAAGTCAAGTCAATTTTATTTGTACAGCACATTTAAACACAACCTACGTTGACCAAAGTGCTGTACATCAGTGCAGGTACTAAAAAAGAACATACAATAGCACACAGACCTAACAACACAGACATAAACAGTTTACTGCGCCCCCTCAGAGGGCCTCAAACGCTAGGGAATATAAGTAGGTTTTGAGCCTGGACTTAAAGGAGTCGATGGAGGGGCAGTTCTGATGGGGAGTGGGATGCTGTTCCACAGTCTAGGAGCTGCATCCGCAAAAGCGCGGTCACCCCTGAGCTTAAGCCTAGACCGCGGGACAGTACACAAGAAGAAAAAGGATGAAACAGACTGTTTGCGAGGCTGCCATCGTACGGCACCACCCGGTATAAATATAAGTTTTCTGTTTCCTTAAAACTCCTGCAGTCACACTTGCAGAGAGTTGTGGACCAGCCCAGATGGTTGAAAGCTTCAAGTTCCCAGGGGTAAATATCACCAGCAACTTGTCCTGGACCACCCATATTGAACCAATGGCCAAGAAAGCTCACCAAGCATCTAATTCCTCAGAAGGCTTAGGAAGTTCAGCAGATCCCCAACAACTCTCACCAACTTCCACAGCTGCGCCATATAAAGTATTGTATTGGGATGTATCACAGCAAGGGTTGGGAACAGCTCCATCCAAGACCACAAGAAACTGCAGAGAGTTGTGGACACAGCCCAGACCATCAAGCAAACCAACCTCCCTTCCTTTGGCTCCTTCTACACTTCAAGCTGCCTTGGCAAGGCCACCAGCATAATCAAGGACCAGTCTCACCCCGGTCACTCCCTCTTCTCCCCTCTCCCATGAGGCAAGAGCAAGAGTGTGAAAACGCACACCTCCAGATTCAGGGAGAGTTTCTTCCCATCTGTTATCAGGCAATTGAACCATCCTCTCACCAACTAGAGAGCGGTCTTGACCTCCCATCTACCTCATTGTAGACCTTTGAACTACCTTAATCGGACTTCAATGTTATATCTTGCACTAAACGTTGCATGCTTTATCCTTTATCTGTGCATTGTGTACAGCTTGATTGTACTCATGTCTCGTCTTTGACTGGACGCAAACAAAAGCTTTTCACTGTACCTACCGAGGTACAAATGGTACCTACCACATGACAATACTAAACTAATCAGAAACAACTTCTATATATATAAAATTCACAAGTTATAGGAGTAAAATTAGGCCATTCGGCTCATCAAGTCTACTCCGCCAGTCAATCATGGCTGATATGTGCCTCCTAATCCCATTTTCCTGCCTTCACCCCATAACCCTTGACACTTGTCCTAATCAAGAATTTGTCTATCTCTGCCTGAAAAATATCCACTGTGGCAATGAGTTCCACAGATTAACTTACCGTCTGACTAAACAAGGTCCTCCCTCAACCTTCTATACTCCAGCAAGTAGAAGCCCAGTATTGTCAAGCACTCTTCATATGCTAACCGTCTCATTCCTGGAACCATTCTTGTAAACCTCCTCTGGGCCCTCTCATTTCGTGACGATTTAATGAGTGCAATCATTAGGCGATGGTAATGCTCTTACTTAGTTAGTTAAATATACGTTGTTCATTTTTATAAGGACTTTAATAGACACAAGGAACTGCAGATGCAGAATAACTCAGCAGGTCTGACAGCATCTGTGGAGAACATGGATATGCAACGTTTAAGGTTGGGACCCTTCTTCAGACTGATTGTAGTAGGGAGGAAAAAGTTGGAAGAGAGTTGGAGAATACAGATAGGTGATATTTCGGATGGCGATCCTTCATAATAGTTTCGACCAGTGGTTCCAAGTAGTACTGCTCCCTGTGGGATTACCCGGGGTGGGGGGGGGTAATGCCAAGCGGCAGGGGGGTGCAAGGAGGTGCTGGAGGTGTACTGGATTTGGGCAAGGGTGGTATCAATAGACATTGGACATGCTGACTGCTGTGCGCTCCTCTGACCTCTCTAAAAGCGCAAACTGTTTTGTTAAATAGTATTTCTTGGAACTTTTCAAAGTTGGGAAACTGGTATCACTTTATCAGGCCCGTCTATTGTGTGGAGAATTTACCAAACAGTGAAGGAGTTAGCAGCAAAGCTGTTATCAGGCAACTGAATCATCCTATCAACAACTAGAGAGCAGTCCTGAGCTAATATCTACCTTTGTTGGAGACCATCGGACTATCTTTTATTGGACTTTACTGGTTCTTACCTTAAACTAAACATTATTCCCTTTATCCTATATCTGTACACTGTGGATGGCTTGATTGTAATCATGTGTAGTCTTTCCGGTGACTGGTTAGCATGCAACAAAAGCTTTTCACTGTACCTCGGTACACGTGATAACTAAAATAAATGTGGCAATAAGATTCTTGCTAAATGGCCATCTGACTTTGAAAAGCTGGTATCACTTGATCAAGTTCATCAATTTGTGGCACAGTGGCGCAGCTGGTAGAACTGCTGCCTCACAGCGCCAGAGACCCAGGCTTGATCTTGACCTCAGGTCTTGTCAGTATGTGTGTGGTGTTTACACGTTCTCCCTGTGAGTGTAACCACGTGAGTTTCCTCCGGGTGCTCCGGTTTCCTCCCACATCCCCAAAGACACGGGTTTGTAGTTTAATTGGCTTCAGTGAATTGCCCCTAATGTGCAGGAAATAGATGAGAAAGTGGGATAATGTATAACTAGTGTGTATGGGTGATTGATGGTTGGCATGGACCCGGTGGGCCGAAGGGCCTGCTTCCATGCTGTATCTCTCAACTAACTAAACTAAAACTGGCCATGTGGAATCTTGGTTTAAGTGTTAGAAATATGAGTCTCTCTAATTTTGTTAAATTGTTTAAACTAAAAATTTGTAATTGGTTTTTGAATAAATGTCCAATTAATGGTTACTTTTTTAAAATGTTATTGTGTTATTATCTTACTTAGCGAGTAGTGCAATTCTGAATTATGTTTTTTTCTAGGATATATGTGGATGGGTTTACATGGCCCAAAACATTTTGGGAACCCCTGGTTTAGATCATATATTGCAGATAATTCAGATAGTTATCCATTACAATGAATTGCTGGTTTGAGCTTTGTAATTTTGAATGATGAATTTTGTAGATATGAAATGGTGAGTTCATGAGCTCAATCATCAGGCGTTGGTAATGTTTTTAGTTGGTTAGTTTAGTTTATTGACACGGAATCGTTATAGAATGGGAGTGTTGTGACTGTGTGCTGAGCTGGGGTACTGTGTGTAGCTGTCGTCTACCTTGCAGTCGAAGCCACTCCATTCTGACCCCGGTGGTTTCGTGAAGTCATTTCATCTCCTGCTATCTGACCAGCAGCAAGATTCAACCTGCGCCGATTCTGTCTGATTGTGCCGTCACTCACAATTCGGTGCTCACAATAGGAACAATCTAACGGCACCTTTCGCACACCCCAAGCCTTGGTTATGCATCTGCATTAGGACAGTAAAACTGCAGGTGAGCTAATGCAGATTGGTAGACACAAAATGCTGGAGCAACTCAGCGGGTCAGGCAGCATCTCAGGAGTGGGTGACGTTTCGGGTCGAGACCCTTCTTCAGAATGATGGATCAGTTTGCAGTATTGGTTGCAACATCGCATCTGTAATGTCACTATTTTATTGCTAGTTTAAGCAGAAGAGGGAAATTTATTGCAACAAGAATTTCTGACATTTTAAATACATCAAAAAGCACATCGGTTTTTAAATTGCATTCAGTAGTTTGCAGCACCGATAATAATTATGCAGCATTCGTGCTTGCGACAACTGGGCTCCTTGCACTGATGGACAAGGACGCTGAAGAGAGAGGTGGGCGGAGCGGTGCGGGGCAGGTCGCGCAGGCAAGGCGCTGATTGTCCTAGTCACGTGGGTGGCTGAGTGGGCGGGCGCGGGGAACCGGCCCTCCACCGATAGGAGGAGGACATCGATGATTGACTCCTGGCGCACCCAATGGAATCGATGATGGACGCGATGCTGGTCACAGCGTGACGTACCGTGACGTAAGGGGGCGGGAACAGACTGGTAGCAGCCAATCGAAGCAGGGGAGCGATGATTGACGTGACGATGGCGTGAGCGTCATGGACATGGGCGTGGTTGAGAGAGGGGCGGGGTGAGCAGGTCTACAACCAATAGGAGCATGATCCGGGTGATGGATGCGTCCCTGGTGCAATGAAAGGGCGGGACTCAGGGGGGGGCGGGATCCCGTGCCACCCACCAATGGAAACAGGTGATGGATGATGGACGTGGACCTGAACCAATGGACGCGGCGGCGCCGGCTTGCGGCGTGTGCCGTGCGCCGGCTGCTTCCCAGTTGACGCAGCGCTATGGAGGGCAAGGACGGTTCGCGGAGGGCGGGGGACGTCTCGCAGGGCCAGGTCAGACAGTGATATGATGTGATGGGCGGAGAGCGGTGGTGTCGGCGTGAATGGTGGGGTATTGGCGTGAGGGGTATGGGAGTGTGCGGAGCTGAGCCTGTGGCTGTGCTGTGGGTGGGATGTGGGGCGGTGGATGGGATGGGATGGGGTTGGGTGCGGAAAGGAAAGGGCTTTAGCTTAGTGCAGTCATTTTAGTGTTTAGCTTTAAAGATGCAGCATGGAAGCAACGAGCCCACGGCTCTGAGGAAGGGTCTCGACCCGAAACGTCAGCCATCCCTTCTCTCCAGAGATGCTGCCTGTCCCGCTGAGTTTCTCCAGCTATTTGTGTCCATCTTGAGTCCATACCGATCATCAATTACCTGTTCACTGGAGTTAATCACACTTTCTCATCCACTCCCCTACACACGAGGGGCAATTTACAGAGGGCCAACGTGTGTCTTTGGGAATGTGGGAGGAAACCCACGCAGTCACAGGGAGAATGTGTAACCTCCACATAGGCCCCAGGGGGTCACGATTGAACCTGGATTCCCGGCGCTTTGTGGCAGCAGCTCCATCAGCTCCACCTCTGTGCCACTGTCCTCACAGCAAGTACAGCTATTATCCAACCGACCGAGCCTTTCTGTTGGATTGAGAACTGTCTCTCTCTTCCATCCATCCACACTGTTACACTGACTACTCGTTACACCGATTAACTAAAAATAAAAGTGAAAGTCACCAAGTTTTGACCTCCATTACGTACAACCTCTGAATGAGCATATGGCCAGATTCTACCATCATTTTTGATTGAGCTGCTTCTTGGTTTTGCATCTAATCCTAAAACTGAATTCTTATTTGTATTCTCAAAAATACTTCTGTTTGTGTTGAAACCTCTTCAACCTTTTAAAGTTAAGGAGCGCAGGAGGGTGGGGGTGATCTTTTTGAGATGTATAAAATGATGAGGAAAAGATGGGGTGAATTCACAGAGTCTTTAACCCAGAGTAGGGGAATCAAGAGCCAGACGACATGGGTTTAAGGTGAGAGGGGAAAGATTTAACAGGAACCCGAGGGACAACCTTTTCCACACACAGGGTGATGGGTGTATGGCACGAGCTGCCAGAGGAGGTAGTTGACATGGGTACTTTAACATTTAAAAGCTGCCTTGGCGGGTAGACCTAGTACTTTCTATACTAGGTAAAATTCAAAGTGCTGGACTAACTCAGTTAGACAGGCAGCATCTGTAGAGAGAATGGATGTGACATCTCGGGTCGGTATCCTTCTTAAGATGTTTTGGAGCCTCAGAACGGGTCTGACCCAAAGTGCCATTTGTGTATTCCCTCTACAGATACTGCCTGATCTGCTGTTATTCCAGCGGTTTGTTATACTAAAGATTTCAGCATCTGCAGCTCCTTGTGTCACTCCCTACTGATCACATTTCCCAGCCCACACGCACTGTCAAAATTCTTCAATATCTCCCTTGAGTGTACTATCAATTACCACTGCTGCCCTCTGATTATACATCTGCCTTGGGGATACGGTTTCTCACACTCCTCCCTCTGCCGTTCACGTTTTGCATGCTTTGATCAGGTCAATTCTGCCCCCTCCACCCTATAGAAAGGAAACCATGCCTTTATCACCGAAGCATTCGGTGTCAGGGGGAATCTTATCTGGATGATGTAAGACTGGCTGAAATTGCCTCACATTACCACTTCAATCATGCTTTTACAACTGCTGTCGAGATACAGTATTTAGAAATGAGCATATTTACAGTAATATTACCCCAATCTGGATGCTTTGCGAGAAAGGGTGCAGAGAAGATTTATGAGGACGTGTGACTGGAGAGCCTGAGTTATAGGGAGAGGTTGAGAAGGATGACTTTATTCCTTGGAGCTCTGGTATCCTCACACATCTGAATGATGTGCCAGTTTGTCGGGCTTCTGTAAATTGCCCCCTAGTGTGTAGGAAGTGGATGAGAAAGTGGGATAACATTGAACTAGTGCGAAGGGTGATCAATGGTCGACGTGGACTCGGTGGGACGACGGGTTTGTTTCCATGCTGTATCTCTAAATTAAACAGTTCAAGGAAACTCTATATGGGAGTGATGTAACCATGTTTTGGGGCAAAAATTGTCAGTGGTTAATTTGAAGATCCATTACAGTTATAGACAAGAATTGACTGACCTGTCATCATTTTCTAACTATATCCATGGAGGCCATTCAGCCCATCAAGGCTATGTCTGATGTCAAACTTTGTTGTACTTTGAGAAATTGTTAAATATGAAATGTGCGCTTTGGGTTTAGTAGTTATAAAGTGTGTGTTTAACACTATCTGTTGATATGTTACACAGGCAAGTAATTGGTTTATTGCAGGTCTGTGTGGTTTGAAATTTGTTGTTTGATTTAGTTAATTGTCGTTGTTACTCCTCTCCACCATGCACTGCTGCCTCACTGTACCACTGGGTTAGTGGTAGTTGCTGACCAGTTTTCTCCTGTTCCTCCATGCACCATCCACCTGGGAACTCATTGTCCTTGTGGCACGTCCCCTTTGGTTTTGGCGAAATCTGGACATTCGTCGGAAACCTCGGGTGCATTTAAATGGGACTGGAATGTTGACTTTTTAAATGGGATTGCTGCCAT
Source organism: Rhinoraja longicauda (assembly GCF_053455715.1). Lineage (NCBI taxonomy): Eukaryota > Metazoa > Chordata > Chondrichthyes > Rajiformes > Arhynchobatidae > Rhinoraja > Rhinoraja longicauda. The sequence continues at coordinate 33,235,756 of NC_135966.1, forward strand.
TATTGGAATCGGATTAAACCCGCGGAGTACCTTGCACGCTGCTTCACTGAACTTCAAACCAAAATGTACAAATTTGGACCTTTTGCTGTAAAACTTTCGTCTGGGTTTGCCTGTTCCTCGTTTGAAAATTGTAACATGGCTGCACGGGTGATCTGCTCTCTGCCTTATCAACAGGTGCGTAACTCTAAACAAGTGGGGACCTTTTTCTGCAAAAATAAAGTTTTCATTACAGAACAAGAGTTTTAAAAAAAATTATGACCAAGTTTTGTGGTCTGAAAGTGTGTTTACGATGAGCGGAACTATTAAATGTGAAAATGTAATGAATGAAAAGTTCAGGATTGTACCTGGTAAATTTTTAATATTTGCAAATCTGCAAAATGGAGCAGTCCTCTCCGCGGAGAAATACTGAACAGGCACCCTGCGTTTTATGCAAATTAGATCTATGTATTTTTGAAAAAACTTTGAAATGCACTCAAATTTATGCCTGTTTAAACGTGTATGTTTAACTAGTGTGTTTTTGAATTACCCACTGCTTTTCAGTAACATAACCACGTAAATCTCTGCTTGCATATGTGCATTGTACATCCTTTATACATCAACTTTTCTTGTTCTCCTTGAGAAGATTCTGCGGGATAGGACTTACTCCCATTTGGAAGACAATGGGGTAATTTGGAACAGTCATCATGGTTCATGCAGAACAAAGTGTTTTGCATTTTTATGAGTATATTTTATGGTCTGGCAATGTCTTTATGGCGGGGGGGGGGGGGGGGGGGGGGGGGACTATTAAAAGTGAAAATGAAAAGTGAAAATGAAAAGTTCGGGAAAGAAGGCAATGAGGAAATGGGGAACTGCAGCGATTCCGTATGGATCGCTGGAATCCATAGGGAAAGTGAGAATCTTTTGTGAAAGGAAGTAGTTAAAAAGGCTCTTAAAGATTGGATAGTCACTGTGGATTTAGATAGGAGAATCGTTTTTGTGGTGACTAGCAGAATAAATAAGATGGACATGATGCATTTGAAAGGACTTCAGTAAGATTTCACATGAATGGCACTTGGGAACCGATTGAGTAGCATACAAAACAGCTTTTCTCTGTTCCTCGGAACGTGATAATAATAAACAATGGTACCTTATTTGTCACGTACAGAGGTACTGTGATATTCATTTTTGTATATGGTTCAGCACGTATCACTATACATAAGTACTTGGATGCATCTTAGATAAACATCTTAAATACAGTACAAGTGTATAGCAGTAGTACATTGAGACAGTATACAAAGACGCTAGTTTTTTGCACAATTTCCGAGTCCCAGTATATAAGTTCTGTAAGAACCCGGGTTCTTGTACAGTATGTAAGAACCAGGGTTCTTAACCTGCTGATGAAGGCCCGTTGTCCTGGCGGTGTTGCAGGGTCAGCATGGCCAAGCGGAGCTGTGGTGTCCGAAACAAACCGAAGATAGAACTTTCTTGGCCCCCTATTCTTCATAAAATGTTGGGGTAACTCAGTGGGACAGGCAGTGGGATAGAAGGAATGGGTGACGTTTCGGGTCGAGACTCTTCTTCAGACGGAAGGTCTGTTCACGTGTACACGTAGTCATGCACACCAGGGTCAATTTACAGTAGCCAATTAACCAACAAACTACACATCTTTGGAATCTAAAACTGAAATCATTCAGCGGGTCATGCAGCCTTTGTTGCAAAATTGAAACTGAAAGAATGTTGGTCTACTCCTGGAATTCTCAGGAAGCAACTGCAAGAAGGTTTACTGGAATAAGACAGGCTTTCTTGTCAGCAAAGTATTGGCAAACAAAGGCGTTTCACTGTATCTCTGTAAACATGGCAATAATATACCAATACCAGTTTCACTTTGTGTTTCTCTCCTACAATTATTTAGATTTCAAATGAAATGGCAAAGTTGGATCTGAAAACCCGACTTGGAGCAAATGAAGGGAAGCCAGTGTTTGTGCTCAAAACACCCAAGGTATGTTTGAGGAATTTACACGGGAGAGCTAATAGTCAAGAGTGTTAGCAAAATGGAAGAATGAAATCTTTACTTGCAGCAGCAAGCAGCACAATGGGTTTGTAAACATATAGAAACAAAGAACTGCAGATGCTGGTTTACACAAAATGATACAAAAGTGCTGGAGTAACTCAGCGGGTCAGGCAGTGTCTCTGGAGAACATGCATCGGTGACATTGCAGGTTGGGATAAATAATTTACACCACAAGCAGTCTGACCCAAACATCACCTATCCAAGTTCTCCAGCAATGCTGCCTGACCCGCTGCGTTACTCCAGCACTGTGTGTCCTTTCAGGTTGTAAACACAGTACTCAATAGATAAGAAGTTTGTTAAATTAAAAAAACCTAAAAGTGCAAAGATAAAACAAAGCCCAAAGTCCCTAGTGAAACCCAGCTGCACAGTGGTGCAGCGGTAGAGTTGCTGCCTCACAGCACTGGAGACCTGGCTTCGATCCTGACTACAGGTGCTGCCAGTACGGAGTTTGCATGTTCTCCCTGTGACGTCGTGGTTTTCCATCGGGTGCTCCAGTTTCCTCCCACGTCCCAAAGATCTGCAGGTTTGTAGGTTAATTGGCTCTCTATAAATTGCCCCCTGGGCAGCATGGTGGCGCAGTGGTAGAGATGCTGCCTTACAGCGCTTGTAGCGCCAGAGACCCGGGTTCAATCCCGACTACGGGTGCTGTCTGTACAGAGTTTGTATTTTCTCCCCTTGACCTGCGTGGATTTTCTCCGAGATTTTCGGTTTCCTCCCACACTCCAAAGACGTAAAAGTTTGTAGGATAATTGGCTTGGTATAAGTGTAAATTGTCCCAAGTTGTGTGTAGGATATCGTTAATGTGTGGGCACCGCTGGTCAGTGCAGACTTGGTGGGCCGAAGGGCCTGCTTCCACGCTGTATCTCTAAACTAAACTAGTGTGAAAGGAGTGACTGTGAAAGATGGATAACGTGGAACGAGTGTGCAGGTAATCGATGGTCGTCGGGCAATCGGTGTGCCAAAGGGCCTATTTCCACATTGTACCTCTAAACTAACATTCGTAGCTGCTGCAGTTTTTCAATAACTATATAGATAGATGAGTTTCTGAGTGTTTCCTGTTATAACATCAGTCATTTTTCTTAAATTGCAGTGTTTCACTGAAGGAGGATGCTCCATTTTGGTTTCTTAAGGAAGTTTTTAATTTTGCAGGGAACTAGAGACTATAATCCGAAGCAAATGGCTATCCGTGAGAAGGTGTTCAATACCATCATTAAATCATTCAAACGCCATGGAGCAGAGACGATTGACACACCGGTTTTTGAGCTCAAGGTAAGGCATTCAGCGACGGCTGACAAAATCTTTCCTCTTCTGGGCTGTGATTCACAAGTATGATGCTGCAGTTGGGTCATATCTCAGGCTGGATTTGAGGGGTTGCCAGGGCACGGGGGGCTGAGCTATCGGGAGAGGTTGAGCAGGCTAGGACTATTCCTTGGAGCACAAGAGGATGAGGGGTGATCTTATACAGATGTACAAAATCATGAGAGAAATAGATATAGTTTAGAATTTGTTACCCAGAGTAGAGGAATCGAGAAACTGAGGACATAGATTTACGGGGTTGGGGAGCGGGAGAGAGATTTAATAGGAACCTGAGGGGCACTTTTTTACTCAAAAGAGTGGTAGTGTATGGAACGAGCTGCAGGAGGAGGTAGTTCAGGAATGCTTTAAAATAATTTAGACAGGTACGTGGATAGGTAGGTTCAGAGGGATATGGGCCAAACATGGGCAGGTTGGTCAAGTGTAGAAGGGGCGTTGGCAATTTGGCGTTGGTCGGCGTTGGCAATTTGGGCTGAAGGGCCTGTTTCATGCTCGATGGTTCTATATCCCCACATTGGTACAAATGCAGCACTGGAAGATGTGTAACTTCGCCAATACTTGGAAGCACGTGATAAAATAGGCCAAAGTCAGCTTGCTTTATTAAGGACGGAACATGTCTGACCAATCTATTGGAATTCTTTCAGGAAATAAATAGGATAGACAAAGGGGAGTCAATAGATGTTGTTTACTTGGATTTTCAGAAGACTTGATAAGGTGCCACACACGAGGCTGCGAACAAGAGAGGTGCCCATGGTATTTTTTGGTGGGTACTAGCATGGATAGAAGAATGTCTGACTAACAAATGTCAAAGAGTGGGGGAAAACAAGAGTGATTTACTCTGGTTGGCTGCCGGTGACTAATGGCGTTCCGCAGGGGTCGGTGTGGAGTCCCCTGCTGTGCGGCCCTGATATTCATTGTGCAGTGATTCAATGATTCTTATTTCTTTCTTATCCTTGCAGTTTAGTAAGGAAAATATATTTGGTGAGTTTACCTAATTGTTGAATTTGTTGTGTTTTTAGGAAACCCTGACAGGCAAATATGGTGAAGACTCAAAACTTATCTACGATCTGAAGGACCAGGGTGGTGAGCTGTTGTCATTGCGTTATGATCTAACTGTATCCTTGATCTGTGAACTAAATATTAAAAGTTGGGTCAAATCAGGCAGTGCTAATACTTAAGGAAGCGGGGTGTGGGGTTTGCACAATATCCCTGTGACTGTGGGTTTTAGACAATAGACAATAGACAATAGGTGCAGGAGTAGGCCATTCAGCCCTTCGAGCCAGCACCGCCATTCAATGCGATCATGGCTGATCACTATCAATCAGTACCCCGTTCCTGCCTTCTCCCCATACCCCCTCACTCCGCTATCCTTAAGAGCTCTATCCAGCTCTCTCTTGAAAGCATCCAACGAACTGGCCTCCACTGCCTTCTGAGGCAGAGAATTCCACACCTTCACCACCCTCTGACTGAAAAAGTTCTTCCTCATCTCCGTTCTAAATGGCCTACCCCTTATTCTTAAACTGTGGCCCCTTGTTCTGGACTCCCCCAACATTGGGAACATGTTATCTGCCTCTAATGTGTCCAATCCCCTAATTATCTTATATGTTTCAATAAGATCCCCCCTCATCCTTCTAAATTCCAGTGTATACAAGCCCAATCGCTCCAGCCTTTCAACATACGACAGTCCCGCCATTCCGGGAATTAATCTAGTGAACCTACGCTGCACGCCCTCCATAGCAAGAATATCCTTCCTCAAATTTGGAGACCAAAACTGCACACAGTACTCCAGGTGCGGTCTCACCAGGGCCCGGTACAACTGTAGAAGGACCTCTTTGCTCCTATACTCAACTCCTCTTGTTACGAAGGCCAACATTCCATTGGCTTTCTTCACTGCCTGCTGAACCTGCATGCTTCCTTTCATTGACTGATGCACTAGGACACCCAGATCTCGTTGAACTCCCCCTCCTCCTAACTTGACACCATTCAGATAATAATCTGCCTTTCTATTCTTACTTCCAAAGTGAATAACCTCACACTTATCTACATTAAACTGCATCTGCCATGTATCCGCCCACTCACACAACCTGTCCAGGTCACCCTGCAGCCTTATTGCATCTTCCTCACAATTCACACTACCCCCCAACTTAGTATCATCTGCAAATTTGCTAATGGTACTTTTAATCCCTTCGTCTAAGTCATTAATGTATATCGTAAATAGCTGGGGTCCCAGCACCGAACCTTGCGGTACCCCACTGGTCACTGCCTGCCATTCCGAAAGGGACCCATTTATCCCCACTCTTTGCTTTCTGTCTGTTAACCAATTTTCTATCCATGTCAGTACCCTACCCCCAATACCATGTGCCCTAATTTTGCCCACTAATCTCCTATGTGGGACCTTGTCGAAGGCTTTCTGAAAGTCGAGGTACACCACATCCACTGACTCTCCCTTGTCAATTTTCCTAGTTACATCCTCAAAAAATTCCAGTAGATTTGTCAAGCATGATTTCCCCTTCGTAAATCCATGCTGACTCGGAACGATCCCGTTACTGCTATCCAAATGCTCAGCAATTTCGTCTTTTATAATTGACTCCAGCATTTTCCCCACCACTGATGTCAGACTAACTGGTCTATAATTACCCGTTTTCTCTCTCCCTCCTTTCTTAAAAAGTGGGATAACATTTGCTATTCTCCAATCCACAGGAACTGATCCTGAATCTATAGAACATTGAAAAATGATCTCCAATGCTTCCACTATTTCTAGAGCCACCTCCTTAAGTACTCTGGGATGCAGACCATCAGGCCCTGGGGATTTATCAGCCTTCAGTCCCATCAGTCTACCCAAAACCATTTCCTGCCTAATGTGGATTTCCTTCAGTTCCTCCATCACCCTAGGTTCTCCAGCCCCTAGAACATTTGGGAGATTGTGTGTATCTTCCTCAGTGAAGACAGATCCAAAGTAACGGTTTAACTCGTCTGCCATTTCTTTGTTCCCCATAATAAATTCCCCTGCTTCTGTCTTCAAGGGACCCACATTTGCCTTGACTATTTTTTTCCTCTTCACGTACCTAAAAAAACTTTTGCTATCCTCCTTTATATTATTGGCTAGTTTACCCTCGTACCTCATCTTTTCTCCTCGTATTGCCTTTTTAGTTAACTTTTGTTGCTCTTTAAAAGAGTCCCAATCCTCTGTTTTCCCACTCTTCTTTGCTATGTTATACTTCCTCTCCTTAATTTTTATGCTGTCCCTGACTTCCCTTGTCAGCCACAGGTGTCTCTTACTCCCCTTAGAGTCTTTCCACCTCTTTGGAATAAATTGATCCTGCAACCTCTGCATTATTCCCAGGAATACCTGCCATTGCTGTTCTACCGTCTTCCCTGCTAGGGCCTCCTTCCAATCAATTTTGGCCAGCTCCCGCCTCATGCCTCTGTAATCCCCTTTGCTATACTGTAATACCGACACTTCCGATTTTCCCTTCTGCCTTTCCATTTGCAGAGTAAAACTTATCATGTTGTGATCACTGCCTCCTAATGGCTCTTTTACCTCTAGTCCCCTTATCAGATCAGGATCATTACACAACACTAAATCCAGAATTGCCTTCTCCCTGGTAGGCTCCAGTACAAGCTGTTCTAAGAATCCATCTCGAAGGCACTCTACAAACTCTCTTTCCTGGGGTCCATTTCCAACCTGATTTTCCCAGTCTACCTGCATGTTGAAATCTCCCATAACCACCGTAGCATTACATTTTTGACACGCCAATTTTATCTCCTGATTTAACTTGCACCCTAAGTCGAGGCTACTGTTTGGGGGCCTATAGATAACTCCCATTAGGGTCTTTTTACCCTTACAATTTCTCATTTCTATCCATACTGATTCAACATCTCCTGATTCTATGTCACCCCTTGCAAGGGAATGAATATCATTCCTTACCATCAGAGCAACCCCACCCCCTCTGCCCACCTGTCTGTCTTTTCTATACGTTGTGTACCCCTGAATATTCAGTTCCCAGCCCTGGTCCTCTTGTAGCCATGTCTCAGTGATCCCTACAACATCATACTTGCCCATGACTAACTGAGCCTCAAGCTCATCCACTTTATTTTTTATACTACGCGCATTTAAGTACAACACTTTAACTTCTGTATTTACCTCCCCTCTCACATCGTTCACAATTGGCCCTTCCCTTAATTTCTTTTCCGCTCTAGAACTTCTGTTCCCATTCTTCCGAGAGTCTTTTGCAATATCTCCTGTATTCCCTTTTACCTCATCTTCATATTCACAATTTGTTAACCCCTCCCCCCCACTACTTAGTTTAAAGCCACAGGTGTCACACTAGCAAACCTGCCTGCCAGAATGTTTGTCCCCCTGCTGTTAAGATGCAACCCGTCCCTTTTGTACAAGTCACCCCTAGCCCAGAAGAGATCCCAGTGGTCCAGAAATCTAAATCCCTGCTCTCTGCACCAGTCCCTCAGCCATAAATTCATACCCTCTATCTCTCTGTTCCTGGCCTCACCAGCACGAGGTACCGGTAGCAGTCCAGAGATAACTACCTTCGATGTCCTACTTCTCAGCGTTTTTCCCAACTCTCTAAACTCCCGCTGTAGCACCTCCTTCCTCTTCCGCCCGACGTCATTCGTGCCCACGTGCACAACGACTTCAGGTTGATCGCCTTCCCTCGCTAGGATTTTCTGAAGCCGGTCTGTGATGTGTTGAACCCTGGCACCAGGGAGGCAACAGACCATCCTCAAGTCCCTCCTGCTGCCACAGAATCTTCTGTCCGTCCCTCGGACTATGGAGTCACCGACCACTACGGCTCTTCCAGACTTCGGTCTCCCTTGTCGAGTATCCTTGCCAACAGGTCCGCCACTCGGACTGGAAACGTCTTCTGCCCCGACAGTTCCCAAGAGGGTATACCTATTTGCAATAGGCACAGCCACTGGGGTCTCCTGTAGTCCACGTCCACTCCCCCCGGAAACAGTCTCCCACCTTCGCTCGACCTGGACCCTTGGCGTGACAGCCTCACAATAGGTCCTGTCGAGGAAACTCTCGCATTCCCGGATGGCCCTGAGGTCATCCAACTGCCTCTCCAACTCCACCACACGTCCCTTCAGGAGCTGCACCTGGACACAGTTCTTGCAGGTGTAGCTCCCAGAAGCTCCCGCGACGTCCCTGTCTTCCCACATCCTGCAGGAAACACACCGCACCAACTTTTCCGCCATCACCTTGTGCCTATAACCAGCTCTGGCTTAAAACAATGGTATCCTCCTCACCTCAGCCTCCTCGCCGAAGACTCGCAGCCAAAGACTCGCACTTCCCTCACTGGGCTGCACCTGAACAGGGCTGCACCCTTTTGTGAGCCTTGCTTATATCACCAATTTAAATTGCCTGATTGTCCAATTTACCTGACTTCTCACTTAAACTGCCTGTTCAACTGTGATTAGCACTTTTCTCTGGGTGCTCCGGTTTCCTGCCACATCCCAAAGGCATGCGGGTTTATAGGTTAGTTGGCAGAATCTCAGGAGAGGCCCTTCTTCAGACAGACCCATCATGTTGCTAATCAGTGTTGACTGCTCTCCTCCTTCTCCTCCCCCACAGGAACAGGAGGCTGTTCCACCTACCTCCTCACAGCAAGAGTATTTCTAGGTCACAAGGTCGCTGGTGTAGAAGCTGGAAAGACTCACTTGGTTTTGCTGAAATGGCTAGACACTCTTGATTGATGATTCATTTGTGTTTTTAAGATGTATAATGGATTTGTCTGCATCTTGAAACAACCTAAAACAAAACATGTATTGGGTTGTAAGAGAGTATTCGATGATGCACAATTTGTTGCGACTAAGCTGTCGGCTGTTGCGAAAAGTTGCAAGTTTGTGGAGTTGTACTATAAAACAGAAAAGCAAAGTAACAAATGTATAGGAAGGAACAGCAGAGATGCTGCTTTATAGCAAAGATAGATAAAATACTTGAGTAACTCAGCAGGTCAAGCAGCATCTGCAGAGAAGGAGTAGGTGACATTTCCTCAGACTGAGAGTCGGGGGGGGGGGGGGGGGGGAAGGAAACTAGAGATATGAAAAGATTCAAAACTGGCACCGAAGACAAAGGAAAGGTGATGCCCACAATGGTCCATTCTTGCAGCCCGGTGGTATGAACGTCGACTTCTCCAACTTTAGATAGCTCCTCTGTCCCATCCTTCCCCTCCTCCTTCCCAGATCTCCCTCTATCTTCCTGTCTCCACCTATATCCTTCCTTTGTCCCGCCCCCCTGACATCAGTCTGAAGAAGGGTCTCGACCCGAAACGTCACCCATTCCTTCTCTCCCGAGATGCTGCCCGACCTGCTGAGTTACTCCAGCATTTTGTGAATAAATGGTCCATTCTTGGCTGTGGAAGAGGTGATAACGAAGGGAACAGTGGAACAGGCAGGGCGATTAGGCTGGGGGAGGGTCGGAGAGAGAGGGGATGCAATGGTCCCTTGAAATTAGAGAAATCAATATTCATCCCACTGGGTTGTTAGCTGGACAAGCATACACAATGGATATCGAGCAGGTTTGGTATAGACAATAGACAATAGGTGCAGGAGTAGGCCATTCAGCCCTTCGAGCCAGCACCGCCATTCAATGCGATCATGGCTGATCACTCTCAATCAGTACCCCGTTCCTGCCTTCTCCCCATACCCCCTCACTCCGCTATCCTTAAGAGCTCTATCCAGCTCTCTCTTGAAAGCATCCAACGAACTGGCCTCCACTGCCTTCTGAGGCAGAGAATTCCACACCTTCACCACCCTCTGACTGAAAAAGTTCTTCCTCATCTCCGTTCTAAATGGCCTACCCCTTATTCTTAAACTGTGGCCCCTTGTTCTGGACTCCCCCAACATTGGGAACATGTTATCTGCCTCTAATGTGTCCAATCCCCTAATTATCTTATATGTTTCAATAAGATCCCCCCTCATCCTTCTAAATTCCAGTGTATACAAGCCCAATCGCTCCAGCCTTTCAACATACGACAGTCCCGCCATTCCGGGAATTAACCTAGTGAACCTACGCTGCACGCCCTCCATAGCAAGAATATCCTTCCTCAAATTTGGAGACCAAAACTGCACACAGTACTCCAGGTGCGGTCTCACCAGGGCCCGGTACAACTGTAGAAGGACCTCTTTGCTCCTATACTCAACTCCTCTTGTTACGAAGGCCAACATTCCATTGGCTTTTTTCACTGCCTGCTGTACCTGCATGCTTCCTTTCTTTGACTGATGCACTAGGACACCCAGATCTCGTTGAACTCCCCCTCCTCCTAACTTGACACCATTCAGATAATAATCTGCCTTTCTATTCTTACTTCCAAAGTGAATAACCTCACACTTATCTACATTAAACTGCATCTGCCATGTATCCGCCCACTCACACAACCTGTCCAAGTCACCCTGCAGCCTTATTGCATCTTCCTCACAATTCACACTACCCCCCAACTTAGTATCATCTGCAAATTTGCTAATGGTACTTTTAATCCCTTCGTCTAAGTCATTGCTGAGCTGGTAGAGACAGCAGTGGAGATACCACATTTATTCACAGAGTACTGATGCTCAGAAACCGTTCCCATTTGTTGTTATGATCCACTTATTATTTGTAGTTAATGTGTGCAAGTGGAAAATTGCAGAAAAATATTTCTCAATTGTTTTATGACTAAAACATCCTGCCTCAAGAACATCAGCAACATCTAATATTTGAACTGGGACTTTGGACCTTCTCCTGTCGTCAGTGGTATTTGTCCTTGACTTTTCTTCCTAGGTACCTTTTGCCCGTTATTTAGCTATGAATAAGATTACCAATATTAAGAGGTATCACATTGCAAAAGTATACCGAAGGGACAACCCAGCCATGACCAGAGGACGTTACAGGGAATTCTATCAGTGTGTGAGTATTGGGAGTTGTATTTCTGGAAGACTATTCTACTTGAATCATACAGCAACAGGCCCTTCGGCCCAGCTTGCCCATGCCGACCAAGATATTCCAGCTACGCTCGTCCCACTTGCCCATGTTTGGCCCATATCCCTCTAAACTTTTCCTATTCATCTCATCCTTTAAATGTTATTATAGTACCTGCCTCCTCTGGCAGCTCGTTCCATATACCATCCACCCTCTGTGGAAAAAGTTGCCCCTCAGGTTCCTATTAAATCTTTTCCCTCTCACCTTAAACCCTCTTGTTCTCTATTCCCCAACTCTGAGCCAAAAGCCTCTGTGATCTATTACTATCATATCATATCATATATATACAGCCGGAAACAGGCCTTTTCGGCCCACCAAGTCCGTGCCGCCCAGCGATCCCCGTACATTAACACTATCCTACACCCACTAGGGACAATTTTTACATTTACCCAGCCAATTAACCTACATACCTGTACGTCTTTGGAGTGTGGGAGGAAACCGAAGATCTCGGAGAAATCTTGATCGTGTACACCTCTATAAGATCACTCCCCCCCTCAGCCACCTGTGCTCCAAAGAATAAAGTCCCATGTCCTCTGGTTCATGATTTCCCTCTTCTGTCGATGGCAGCAAAAAAGTCCCAGACTTAAGAAATACAATAAAACCAGTAAGCTTGCCTATTCATTTTCACTGCCGCCTGTACACTTTGTGCAAAGTGTGTTCACATGTAATTTTAAAATTGTATCTTAATCAAATTTCAAATTGTATTTTCCCTCAGGATTTTGATGTTGCTGGGCAATACGATGCAATGATTCCTGATGCTGAATGCCTGAAAATAATCCATGAGATCTTGAGTGAGCTGCAGTTAGGAGAGTTTCTAATTAAGGTATTAAAGGCGGATTGATTGAGTGAAAGCCACATCACAGAAACGTGTCTTTCATCCCACCGAGTCCCTCATCCCACTGTCCATGCCAACCATCCATCATCTGTCACACTAGTTCTTCAGACTTTAGAGAGTTTGGGGAGACTTAAGAATTTCGTGGAAATATTTTGTAAAATGTTTGTTTGTTTAGTTTAGGTATTAGTTTGGAGATACAGCGTGGAAACCAGGTCCTTCAATCCATTGAGTCCAGGCCAACCAGCGATCACCCCGTACACTAACACTGCCCCACGCATCAGGGACAATTTTGCAACTTACCAAAGCCAATTAAACTACAAACGTGTATGTCTTTGGTGTGTGGGAGCAGTAAAAAAAAAACCACGCAGTCACAAGAAGAGAGTGTAAATGGCACACAGACAGCACTAGTAGCCAGGATGGAACCCGGGTCTCTGGCGCTCTATGGCAGTAGCTCTACCGTGCTGCCCTAAAATTCAATGCTGTGGCTACGTTTCTGCCGTGGAGAGTTTGTAATTGATTGTATTTCTCTGTATTCAGGTCAATGACAGGCGCATCCTGGACGGTTTGTTTGAAGTGTGCGGAGTTCCAGCTGATAAATTTCGGACAATCTGCTCCTCTGTGGATAAAATGGACAAGGTAACGACCTCTCGGGGCCGGATTTGCTGCTGCCATTCCCTTGCCTAAAATCAGTTTCTGTTTGGAAGGGTTTTCTCTTGCTAAAATCAATATGGATTCAAAGCAGACACCACTGGCCCCGCACGCACAAGAGAGGCCACAACTGCAGAGAAAAGCATGCAGTGTACATCTTGGGTCAGTGACCTGGTGTCACTCTCGGTGGTGAGAGGATGGTTCAGCTTCCTGATAACAGGCAATTATTGAACATAAAACAGTATGGCACAGGAACAGGTCTAGTTAAACTAATCTCCTCTGCCGGTACGTGATCCATATCCTCCATTCCCTGTATATCCATGTGACGATCCAAAAACCTCTTAAATGTCCCTATCGTATCTGCCTCCACCCTTGGCAGCGTGTCCCAAACATCCACCATCCTGTGTGTAGTAGTAACTAAACAAAGAGAAAAAGATGGCACATTTCTAGTTTCCTATTCAGTTGTCTTTCTGATCATGCTATTCAGTGTAAACCAGCATCTGCAATTGCATTCTACACAGGTGTGGAGGGTTTGATAGGCAGATGATTGGAGTAAGTGATAAAGTGAGGCAAAAGGGTGTTAGAGGAGAACTGAAATATAAAGACAGGGAAGGATATGGGTAGAAGGGGACAGGAGGGAGGGGAAAAGAGTGGTGTTAAAGGGAAATGAGTGTTCGCAGTAGGGGAAAGGAGTAGGGTGCCTGACCCACTGAGTTCCTCCAGCACTATTAGTTTAGTTCAGGGATACAGCGAGGAAACGGGCTCACCGTGTCCATGCTGACCACGACCCCCGCAACTTAACACTATCCTACACACACTAGGGACAATGTTTAACCTTTACCAAGCCAATTAACCTACATACCTGTATGTCTTTGGACGTTTTATTAGCTGGTAGCCAATAGCATGGTCCACAGATTTAATAATACATCCATACGTTGCTTTTCTGCTTTTTTATATATGTAACTTTGTCCGTGTGCATCCACTTCTTTAATATTCCTGCTGTACTTCTGATCATTTTTACGTGGACTCGCTCATGTGCTTGCATCTTGTAACTTTCCTGTAGATGGCATGGGAGGACGTCAAGAATGAGATGGTGGCAGAAAAGGGACTGGCTCCAGAGACCGCTGACACGATTGGTGAATATGTCCAGCTCAACGGTAGGCTTTTTTACATTTTTTCAAAAATTAAAATGGCACTTCCAACTTTCACCAAAGCATCGACTTTTCATCCAAACCAAAACGATACCAAGTTTAGACCTTGGAGATACAACACGGAAACAGGCCCTGGGGCACCCTCGCCGACCAGCGACCACCCCATACACTAGCATTATCCTACACACTAGGGACAATTTTCAATTTTGCTGAAGCCAATTAACTTACAAAACTGTACACGTTTGGAGTGTAGGAGGAAAAAAGCCACGCAGTCAAAGGGAAAACTTACGAACTCCATACAGTTGGCACCAGTAGCGAGGGCTGACCCCGGGTCTCTGGCGCTTCCACTGTGCCGCCCTGTTAAGTTCTGGACTAAACTCAGCGGGTCAGGCAGCACCTCTCAAGAACATGAATAGGTGATGTTTCAGATCGGGACCCTTCTTCATTATCTTCATGCAGGGAATGTCCTCACGCAGTCCAACGCTCACTTGTTGCCATGTTTTCCATACACGCAGAGCACATGACCGTTCATGTTCTTGCTATTCTACTGTACTGCATGCCAATGGATTGTTTAGACAAACGTGACGGCCAGTTTGCAGACTGTAAGGGTATCACACGCTACAGTAAATAAATAAGCACCCCGGGTTTTCTGGTGCCGTTGAAGATAATTGGTTGCCCAGAATACTGGGAGCAGTCCATCACAATTCAGGAAAGAGTCACCTCCATTAGGTCTGAGCTCAGCAACAGGAGTCCCGTCACTGAACTGGCTTGTGAAACAATTGTCTGCCCAAAACTTCACTGCTCTCGCTGGAGTTTAGAAAGATGAGGGGGGACCTCATTGAAACTTACCATATAATGAAAGGCCTAGATAGAGTGGATGCAGAGGGGAGGTTTCCACTAGTGGGAGAATCTAGGACCAGAGGCCACAACCTCGGAATAAAAGGACGAACCTTTAGAAAGAAGATGAGGAATTTCTTTAGCCAGAGGGTGGTGAACCCGTGGAATTCATTGCCACAGGCGGCTGTGGAGGCCGTCATAGAATCATACAGCATGGAAACAGGCCCCATGGCCCGAGTTGTCCACACTGACCAACATGTCCCATCTACACTGGTCCAACCTGCCTATATTTAGCACATATCCTTCTTAACCTATTGGTTGCATGTACCTGTCCAAATGTTTTTTTAAACATTGTGTTAGTAAACATTTACCCTACGGGTGTCAAAGGTTATGGGGAGAAGGCAGGAGAATGGGGTTTGGAAGGAAAGCTAGATCGGCCATGATTGAACGGCGGAGTAAACGATGGGCTAAATGGCATAATTCTGCTCCTAACTCTTATGATCTTATTATTTATTCCTCCTGATCTTACCCCCCTCATCCTCCTGCACTCCAAGGAATAAAGTTCTAGCCCTTTCAACCCCCTCCTACAGCTCAGGCCCTCGAGTCCTAGCAATATCCTTGTAAATATTCTCTGTACCTTTTCCAGCTTGTGAACATCTTTCCTATAACAGGGTGTAAAACTGAACACAATATTTCTAAATGTGGCATTGGGTATTTTTAAAGTGGAGATTGATAGGCTCTTGATTATTAATGGTGTCAAAGTTTACGGGATGGAAGGCAGTTAAATGGGGTTGAGAGGGAAAGATAGATAAGCCATGATCGAATGGTTGGGCAAACTCGATGGGCCGAATGACCTAATTCTGCTCCATTGTCTCATGGCCTCCCGACAGAGCGAGATGACTGTCAGGGAATGTCACTGACTGGTCCATTCCAGACTGCAGGAGGACGTACCGAGGGACATACCAAAGCTCGGAGCAGCCAGTGCTGAGGCTCTGTGGGGAGGACCACTGTCTAGAGTCCTGGGCATTCCGCTGCTGGGCATTGAGGGGCAGAGTCCGGTGGGGACAACCCTCAAACAAAGGAAGGGATATTACCCCACGGGGTCACATGAGTGGCAAAGCTGCTCCGTGTGTAAAGAAAAAGGGAGGCGTTAACACGGGAGGTCAGGAACAAAGTTGGGTTTCTGGCGCTGTGAGACAGAGCTCTACCCGTTGCACTGCAGGCTGAGATTTGCTCCATTGTGGAGATGCCCAACTTGCCCATGCCAGCCAACATGCCTGCGTTTGGTCCATATCCCTCTAAACCTATCCTATCCATGTACCGGACTAAATATTTCTTAAACATTGTGATAGCACCTGCCTCAACTACCTCCTTAGGCAGCTTGTTCCGAATACCTATCACCCTACGTGTAAACAAAAAAGTTGCCCCTCGGATTCCTATTAATCTTTTTCCCCCATAAACCTATGTCCTCTGATTCTTAAGTGCAATGGTGGGTGTGTAAACCACAGGCCAGTGTGAAGAAGGGTCACAGCCCAAAACATAGCCTGTCCATTCTCTCCACAGAAGCTGCTTGACTCCAGGGTGCAGGAGTAACTTAGCAGGTCAGGCAGCATCGGACGTTTCGGATTAGGACCCTTCTTCAGACAATTGGTTAAAGACCATGTAGCTGTATATCAGTATAGGTTAATGTTATTTTCTGAGGTTCGGCAAGTTTTTAAATCCATCGTTGTTGCTTACTCTTTCATAGCACCATGAGGGAATAATCCAATGTCTTTTGCAGGCAACTCTGAATTAATTGACAGACTGCTGGAGGATGACAAACTGTCAGCAAACAAGGTGGCTTTGGAAGGTCTGACGGACATGAGGCAGCTTTTTGCCTACTTAAAACTTTTTGGTGTTGAAGAAAAGGTAGGCGGATCACACAAGAACTGCGGCATTTTATCTAATGTGTTGTTACGGCAACAGTACCGATTCCAGTCCTTGCGGTAATGAAAAGACTGCTAGCCAATTGTTTTGTGTAAGGTGAAAGGAAAAAGATTGTGGGGAAGCGTTTTACAGAACCAGCTGTTAGAGGAATGGGTTGAGGCAGATACGATAACATTTAAAAGGCATTTTGACTGGTACCTGATTGGGAACGGTTTAGTGAGATATAGTTGAAACCCAGGCAAATGGGGCCAGAGTAGATGGGGCATTCAGTCACTAAGGATAAGTTGGGGCAAAGGGCCAACTGTATGACTCAAAGTAAACTCTGGCATTTAAAATGTTGGGAAGGCTACAACTTTATTCCTTGGAGTGTAAGAGACTGAGGGGTGTTCTTATAGAGGTGTTTAAAATCTTGACAAGCATAGACAGGGGAGATGCACAGTCGTTTACCCAGAGTAAGGGAATAAAAAAACAGAGGGCTTTGGTTGAAGGTGAGACTTTAGAGATACCACGCGGAAACAGGCCCTTTGACCTACCATGACTAGCGATCAACCCGTACACTAGCACTATCCTACTCACTAGGGCCAATTTACAGAAACCAATAAACCTTCAAACCTGCACGTCTTTTGGGATGTGGGATGAAACCGGAGCACCCGGAGAAACCCACGCGGTCTCAAGAGAACATACAAACTATAGACAGATAGCACCCGTGGTCAGGATTGAACCCGGGTCACTGACACTGTAAGGCAACAACTCTACCACTGTGGGAGGGGAAAGATTTAATAAGAACCTGAGGGGAAATGTTTTCACGCAGAGGGTGGTGATCATCTGGAATGAGCTGCCATGGGAGGTAGTGGAGGCAGGTACAATAACAGCATTTAAAAGATACTTGGATAGACACATGGATTGACTTGGCCTTCACTGCTGTCTGGCAATGAATTCCACAGATTCACCACCCACTGGCCAAACAAAAATCCTCCTCGTGTAGTCCTTGCTAAAGTCCTTACAGATAACAACCACCAACCTGCCCTTGTCCACCTTGTTTGTTAACCACTTTAAAAACATTATCAAATTTATGAGACTTGATTTCACACTTGCAAAGCCATACATTCTATCCCTAATCAATCCATATGGACACAATGAATTGCAGATACTGGAGTCTTGCAAGTGCTGGAGTAATTCAGCAGATTAGGCAGCATCCTGGCCTGCTGAGTTACCTTAGCATTTTGCTTCCTAATCAGTCCCTGCCTGCCTGTGAGGATTTGTAGGTTAGCCCTTTGTAAATTGCCCCTGATATGTAGGGAGAGGATGAGAAAGTGGGATAACATAGATCTAAGGTGAACGGGTGATCGATGGCCGAAGGGCCTATTTCCATGCTTTATATCTAAACTAAACTCCAAATCTGTTTCCATTGCCACATGATTCAGGTAATCTGCTATTAGATGTATTAAACCCACACAAATAATTCATAGCTTAATATTTTGTTTGAACCTTTGTTCGTAAACAAAAGTGAAAATTGACATAGAACACAGTACAGCATAGGAACAGGCCATTCGACCAACAATATGCTAAACATGATGCCGAGGTTAACTGATCTCTATCTAAAAGCCTCTTAAACATGTTCCTGGACCCCACTACCTTCTGTGTAGTAAAAAAGAATTTGGCCGACACATCTCCATTAAACATTCCCCCTCTCACCTTATAGCTATGCCCTTTAGTGTTAGTGTTGGACATTACCATCCTGGGTCAATAAGGTTCTGGCTGTCTACCCGATCTACACCTCTCGTAATTTTATATACTTCTATTATGTCTCCCATCAATCTACGATATTCCAGAGAAAACAGCCCGAGTCTGTCCAACCCCTCCCTGTAGCTAATACCCCCTAATCCAGGCAGAATTCTGGTAAACCTCTGCACCCTTTCCAAAGCCTTCACATCCTATAATTAGACGATGAAACCTGCACGCATTGCTCCAAATGTGGCCTAACCAAAGAGCTCGAGTCAGACAGTCAAGAATGGGTTTTTTTTTGTCATATGTCCCGAAACTTTAGACTTTAGAGATACAGCGCGGAAATGTCTAAACATAATACTCTGTATTAACGCCTAATTAACAAAAAAAGCTCAGTATATATGAAAAGACCAAATTAAAAGGTGGAACAGTGGTAAAGTTGCAGCGCGAGAGACCTGGTTTGATCCTGACTACGGGTGCTGTCTGTAAGGAGTGTGTACGTTCTCCCTGTGACCGCGTAGGTTTTCTCCAGGAGCTCCTGTTTCCTCCCACACTCAAGGCGCACAGGTTTGTAGGTTAATTGGCTTCTGTAAATTGTCCCTAGTGTGTTCAGGATCGGGTTAGTGTGCCGGATTGCTGGTCGGTGCGGATTTGGTGAGCCAAAGGTGTTTCCACGCTGTATCTCTAAACTGAGACTAAACTAGATTCATTTTGATGCATCTTATTTTATGCTGCCCTTTGTCTTTCGCAGATTGTCTTTGATCTGAGTTTGGCTCGTGGGTTGGACTACTATACTGGTGTCATCTATGAGGCGGTGCTGGTACGCACACAGGTTGACGGGGAGACACAGCAGAATGACTCCAGTGAGTCAGTGGGTGTCGGAAGTGTCGCCGGTGGAGGCCGTTACGATGGCCTTGTGGGAATGTTTGATCCCAAGGGCCGGAAAGTCCCGTGTGTAGGGTTCAGCGTTGGGATCGAAAGAATTTTCTCCATAATGGAGCAAAAAGTGGAGGTATCGCTGCTAATTCATTACTTTTAATCCAACGTAAGATATAGAGTCATACAGCATGAAACAGGACCAACTTGCCCATGCCAACCAAGATTCCCCACGTAAACTAGATGTTAAAAAAACTTTAAAATACACCACAAAGATCGGGCAAGGCAATCAAGACTTTAAAACAAATGTTCTGTTACCATTTCAACCTCATTTTACTAATGTTATTTTTACGATTGCTATTTGTTCCTCCATATAATCCAAGATGGCCCATCTACACCACCTGTCTGCGCTTGCCCCATATCCCTCAACCTTTCCTATCCAAATGCCTATCCAAATGTCTTTTACATGCTCGTAAGACATGGGTGCAGAATTAGGCCATTCAGCCCACTAAGGAATATCTTCTTCCCCTCTGTTATAAGGCCCTCTGTGAATGGTTCTTCCATAAGCTAGGGTGCTGTCCAATTCATATCTATCCCATTGTGGACATTGGACTTTGTCTCTGGAACTGATGCGCTACAGTTTTATATCAAAGTGAAGTGAGATTGATGTAAACTGCTTTTGGGGTGGTTCTGATTTTCATACTTCTCCACAGTGAGTTATAATTTTGCATGGAAAATTTGGAGATTCACTCCAGTATGGGTGGCAGAGTGGTGCTGCGGTAGATTTGCTGCCTTACAGCACCAGAGACCTGGGTTTGATACGAATTACGGGAGTTGTCTGTGTGGAGTTCGTACGTTCTCTCGGTTCACATGGGTTTTCTTCAGGTCCTCTGGTTTCCTCCCATGTTCCAAAAATGTGCATGTTTGTAGGTTAATTGGACTCTAAATTGTTCCTAGTGTGTCGGAAAGAACTAGTGTACAGGGAAATCGTTGGTCGGTGCGGATACGGTGAGCTGAAGGGTGTGTTTCCACGCTGTATCTCGAAACTAAACTAATTGCGTCCAATGGCCTCTGTGATTCAGTGATGATCTCGCCATTTGTTTCTGCAGGCCTCCGATCAGAAAGTTCGTACGGCGGAGACTCAGGTTTTTGTTGCAACAGCTCAGAAGCATCTTCTGGAAGAAAGGATGAAGTTGGTGGCAGAGCTCTGGCAGTCTGGGATCAAGGTTTGTGTGTGCTGCTCTGTTATATACAAAGGCAGAGTCAGTAGGGACTCCTCGGAAATGGGAAGGGATATCACCCCAATGGGTCACACGAGCGGCAAAGGTGTTTTGTGTAAAGATTGTTGCGAACACTACTGAGTATGACACTATTGCAGAGATTTGTGGACGCAGCCCAGACTATCACCCAAACCAACCTCCCTTCCATTGATTCCATCTACACTTCATGCTGCCTTTGCAAGGCCATCAGCATAATCATGGACCAATCTCACCCTCGTCACTCCCTCTTCTCCCCTCTCCAATCAGCCAAGAGGTACAGAAGTTTGAAAACGCATATCTCCAGATTTAGGGACAATTTCTCCCCTCCTGTTATCGGGCCACTGAACTATCCTATCACCAACTAGAGAACAGCTCTGAACAACCATTTACCTCATTGAAGACCCTTGGACTATCTTTTATCAGACTTTACTGGATTTTATCTTGCACTAAACGTTTTCCCTTTATCCTGTATCAGTACACTGGACGGCTTGACTGTGACCATGTATAGTCTTTCCGCTTATCACTGTACCTCAGTACACGTGGCTATAAATAAATAAATAAATCTTCAATTGCTTTTACAACTTTTAAAACTAAAAAATCATCTTCAATTGAAGACTGGGGTTTAATTATTCTGCTGGAATCACTGCTAAAATGACACAAGTCTCACACTCGTGATTCATTGTGTGCTTTATTGTGGAGGTGATGCCATTCCGTGGAATGTAAAGCGTGGTATTTTTGTGTTACTTTGCAGGCTGAAATCATGTACAAAAAGAACCCCAAGCTTCTGAACCAGCTCCAGTACTGTGAGGAAACTGGAATTCCCTTGGTAGCTATAATTGGCGAACAGGAACTCAAGGATGGAGTTGTCAAACTTCGAGTTGTCTCCACAAGAGAAGAGGTAATTTTATTTATGTAATAGACATAGAGCCCCACAGCATGGGAACAGGCCCTGCAGCCAACCTTGTCCATGCCAACCAAGTGAAGGGCGGCAATGTGACGCAGCGGTAGAGTTGCTGCCTCGTGAGTTCCAGAGACCTCTAGTATTCACTGGAGTAGGCTTGTATTCACTGGAGTTTAGAAGGATGAGAGGGGATCTTATAGAAACATAAAATTATAAAAGGACTGGACAAGCTAGATGCAGGAAAAATGTTCCCATTGTTGGGTGAGTCCAGAACCAGGGGCCACAGTCTTAGAATAAAGGGGAGGCCGTTTAAAACTGAGATGAGAAGAAACTTTTTCACCCAGAGAGTTGTGAATTTGTGGAATTCTCTGCCACAGAGGGCAGTGGAGGCCAAATCACTGGATGGATTTAAGAGAGAGTTAGATAGAGCTTTCGGATCTAGTGGAATCAAGGGATAAGGGGTGAAGGCAGGCACGGGTTATTGATTGTGGACGATCAGCCATGATCACAATGAATGGCAGTGCTGGCTCGTAGGGCTGAATGGCCTGTTACACCTATTTTCTATGTTTCTATGACCTGGGTTTGATCCTCATTACGCGTGCTGTCTGTATGGAGTTGGACGTTCTCCGTGTGACCAAGTGGGTTTTCTTCAGGTGCTTTGGTTTCCTCCCATAGTCCAAAGACGTGCAAGTTTGTAGGTTAAATGACACCTAACTTTTTATCGTCCCAAGTGTACAGGGTGATTGCTGGTCGGCATGGAAATGGGGGTGGGAGGGGCAGGGCGCAAAGAGCCTGTTTCCATGCTGTATCTCTATATTCACATTCTGGGGTGGGGAGAATCTTATTGAAGCCGACCAAATAGTGAAATGCCGAGGGTGTGGATGTGGAGTTGATATTTCCAGTCAGTGTGAGAATCTAGGACTAGAGGGCACAGCCTCCCAATAAAAATACCTTCCTTTAGAATGGAGTTCATGAGGAATTTCTTTAGTTAGAGTTGTGGTGAATGTGAGTAATTCATTGCCACAGATGGCAGTGGAGGCCAAGTCATTGGGTATTTTAAGTGCAGAGGTTTTTGCTGGGTTATTGATTCAAGGGCATCAAAAGTTACAGGGAGAAGTCAGGAGAATGGGGTTCAGAGGGATGTCAAAGCAGGGCAGGACCTTCACAGTGAATGGCAGGGCCCTGGGGTGTGTTGCAGAGCAGAGTGATCGAGAAGCGCAGGTACATAGTTCCTTGAAAGTACCTTTGGAGGTAAATGGGGTGGTCAAGAAGGCTTTTGGTACATTGGCTTTCAGGGTGTTGAGATAGAAATAGGGATGTTATGTTACAGTTGGACAAGATGTTGATGAGACCGCCTTTGGGGTATTGTGTTCAGTTTTAGTCACCCTTCAATAGGAAGAATGTCACTAAGCTGGAAAGAGTGCAGAGAAGATTTGCGAGGATGTAGCCAGGACTCGAGGGCCTGAGCTGTCGGGAGAAATTGAGCGGGCTAGGACTTTATTTGGATTACACGAGGATGAGGGGTGAACTTATGGAGGTTTATAAGATCATGAGGGGAATAGATCGGGTAAATGCACAGACTTTTATCCAGAGTAGGGGAATCAAGAACCAGAGGAAATGTGTTTAAGGTGAGAGGGGAAAGATTTAATATGAACCTGAGGGGCAACTTTTTCCACACACAGGGTGGCGTGTATATGGAATGAGTTGTCAAAGACTGGTAAGTAAGGGAGAGCCGTAACAAGTAGAATGGATAAGGGAGAGCCAGTGAATGTGGTGTATCTGGACTTTCAAAAAGCCTTTGACAAGGTCCCACACGAGAGATTAGTGTGCAAAATTCATGCACATGGTATTGGGGGTAGGATATAGACATGGATGGAAAACTGGTTGGCAGAAAGGAAGCAAAGAATTAACGCGTCCTTTTCAGAATGGCAGGCAGTGACTAGTGGGGTGTCGCAAGGCTCGGAGCTGGGACCCCAGTTATTTACAATATATATTAACGACTTAGACGAGGGAATTAGATGTGGCATCTCCAAGTTTGCTGATGACACAAAGCTGGGTGGCAGTGTGAGCTGCGATGAGGATGCTATGAGGCTGCAGGGTGACTTGGATAGGTTGGGTGAGTGGGCAGATACATGGCAGATGCAGTATAATGTGGATAAATGTGAGGTTATCCACTTTGGTGGCAAGAACAGGAAGGCAGATTATAATCTGAATGGGGAGGGTGCAACGAGAACTGGGTGTGCTTGAAAGTCAGTGAAAGTAAGCATGCAGGCACAGCAGGCAGTGAAGAAAGCTAATGGCATGTTGGCCTTCATTGCGAGAAGATTTGAGTTTAGGAGCAAGGAGGTCCTACTGCAGTTGTACAGCGCCCCGGTGAGACCGCACCTGGAGTATTGTGTGCAATTTTGGTCTCCTAATTTGAGGAAGGATATTACTGCTATTGTGGGAGTGCAGCGTAGGTTCACCAGGTTAATTCCCGGGATGGCGGGACTGACATATGATGAAAGAATGGGTCGACTGGGCTTGTATTCACTGGAATTTATTAAGGATGAGAGGGGATCTTATAGACACATATAAAATTCTTATGGGATTGGACAGGCTGGATGCAGGAAAAAAGTTCCTCATGTTGGAGCTGGAGCCAGCACATCTATCCCACAACCGACTTCCTTGGCCAGCTGGCTAAACCAGCAAAGCTCTGGTACCAAGAGTGCCAGAAAATCAGTGGTGGAACTGTAATGAGTAAATATTAAATTTAAGTGCAAGATTATATAACTATATTAATTAATTAAGACAGGGTTAAAATATAAAACACAGCAAAAAGTCAATTACCACCTTTTTGGGCTGATTATCAATTAATGTGCAAATTTACTTCAAGTACTTCCATATGCTTAGTCGAGTCGCATATATCAACGCTTTCTTCATAACTTAGTCATACATTTTATGACCATTGTTCTTTTATTCAATATCAAGAGAATTGGGATGTGTAAGGAAAAAGCAAAATAGAAAAAACAAAACAAAACAATTTTTTCTTTGTGTTGCAAAAAATATCTGTTCAATAACCTTTCTATAAATAGCAGAATATACTCGTGATAGGCCTGACATTGTACATGTAGTCCAAGAACTACAGCCTATTGGAAATAATAATCGTTTTTCACACATGAATGTAGTAGCGCAACGTGTATGCGCATTTGGCGGGCATACGTTTTTTTGCTGAAAAGCTGCATTACGCGCCATATTATGAATTTTGATGTAAAATTCTGAATTTTGGACATCAAAATTATGAATTTGTAAAATCAAATGTTGGGAGGTCTGGATATGGGGAAAAAGCAGGAATGGGGTACTGATTTTAGATGATCATATTGAATGGTGGTGCTGGCTCGAAGGGCTAAATGGCCTACTCCTGCACCTATTCTATCTTTTTTGGGAGATAGCTGAGGCAGGTACTAAAACAATATTTAAAAGACATTTGGACAGGCTATATGGATAGGAAAGGTTTAGAGGGATATGGGCCAAGCGTGGGCAGGTGGGACTGGTGTAGATGTAGCATCTTGGTTGGCATGGAGAAGTTTGGCCAAAGGACCTGTTTCAGGACTATATATTAAATATTCTATAATATCTATTTCAGGTTTTAGCCCGTATGACTATCTTTGTCCCCGTTACCTCTTACAGATTAATGTCGCAAGAGCAAATCTCAAAGAGGAAATTGAGAAGAGAACGTGCCAGTCGTAACCCCATCACAGAGATGCACATCTGCTTTGCCAAAGCGTATGTCAGAACCACTCTGCACACTTGTCACTACTACAGCATAATGTGCTGCAGAGTGAGCATCAATCTGCTTGTCAACCAGTATGAGAAGAAGCTTACGGACCCCCTCACCGCTAGGGGCTGAAATAACTTTCTCCTGCTCTATTAAATTTGGGTTTGAAAGTAGATACAATTATGTCTGACATTATAATCCTGTCTTTCATATCGGAGGCTGGAATTTACAGAATCAATAAAAGGCATGCTTGCAACTTCTTGTCTTGTTTTTTTGACCGGAAATGTTTGGCCACCTCTTCTCAGCTAAAACCAACTATAAACTTGCATCGCAATAAAGCATAATTAATCCATTTCCTTTAAATTGGCTACCGTTTTAAGGCAGAACCTCCTATTGAAAGGAGGCACAATGCTGGAGTAACTAAGCGGGTCGGGCAGCATCTCTGGAGAACGTGGTTAGGTGACGTTTCGGGTCGAGACCCTTCTTCAGAGTCCGAAACTGGGCCTGGAATCCAGGTGAATTGACGTCCCCGGCCTACTGGCAGCCAGGGGGACGGCGAGGTTCGCAGCTGGATTGCAGGTAAGGGTGGCGGTGGAGGTAGGCACAGCCTGGAAGTGGCCTGGGTGGCGGTGCAGGCCGAGGGTGGCCTGGGTGGCGGTGCAGGCCGAGGGTGGCCTGGGTGGCGGTGCAGGCCGAGGGTGGCCTGGGTGGCGGTGCAGGCCGAGGGTGGCCTGGGTGGCGGTGCAGGCCGAGGGTGGCCTGGGTGGCGGTGCAGGCCGAGGGTGGCGTCAGCAGCCTGGCCTGGCTGTCGAGGTTGGTAACCAAAATCCGGTATAAAAGCTCTGTTAAAATGAGGGTTTACTGTACTTTTTAATTGAGATAAACTACTTTGAGAAGGGATAGACTAAAGCTGCAATTAAATAAAGGAGGAAGGGATAGACTGAAACTGCAATTAAATAAAGGAGGGCCAATGAACATTATGGAAAGGCAAAGTAAGGGGAAAATAGAACTGATGTCTAGAAATGTTCTGGACATTGATGTATGCAGAAGAAATATTGATTGATAAAAGATGCAGCATAGAAATAGGAGTCTTTGTTCATACCGACCATCGATTGCCCGTTCACAATAGTTCCGTTATCCCACTTTTTGGCCGACACCACCCTGACCACACACTAATTTCTCTTCTGTCAATGGGGAAAAGGTACAGGAACCTGAAAACAGTGACCTCCAGGTTCAAGAGCAGCTTTTTCCCCAACAGTCATCTCGGCACAGTGGCAGAGCAGCAGGGTTGCTGCCTCACAGCGCCAGAGATCTGGGTTTGATCCTCACCAGAGGTGCTGTCTGTGCAGAGTTTGTACATTCTCCCTGTAACCTCCTGGTTTTCTCTGGTTTCTGTATATCGTGTGTTAATGCATTTTTGGGCCTGTTAAACTGCAGAAAGTAAGAATGTAATTGTTCCATTGTTGATACATATGACAAACACTCCTGACTCTCGATATCTCTATCAGTCCTCAAGATCCCTTTACGCCTCAGTCCCTTCTGGACTTGCACCGTCCAAATAATCAGTGTCCGAAGAAGTGCCCGGACCCAAAATGTCACCTTTAGACGTTCGAGATACAGTGCAGAAATGGGCCTTTTGACCCACTGAGTCAACGCCAACAAGCGATCACCCCATACACTAACGCTATCTTACACACTATAGGTAATTTACAATTTTTAGCAAAGCCAATAAACCTGTGTGTCTTTGGAGTGTGGAGTGTGCCACCTATAGCACTCCCAAATACGGGACAAGGTGACTTCACTGCCCCCGCGCCCCACGTGACCTCACCCAGCCAGCGGCCACGTGCTCCCGCTCCACCGGGAGGCGGGTTGCTATGCAACCTCCATTAGGCGGCCTCCGGGCCTACACTGTCCGCACCTATACTGTCCGGAAGGTAGGCACTTTAACCAGCATCTGCAGTTTTTTTCCTACTGCACTGTCCGGGCCTACAGCGCCGTCTGGGCCTAATACAGGACAAGCCAATTTAACCCAAAATGCAGGGTGTCCCGGCTAATACAGGACAGTTGGCAACCTGAGTGAGAGATAACCTAAGCAGTCACAGCGGGAGAACATCAAATTCTGTACAGGCAACATGATTGAAAGGCACAGCATGGAAATTGTTCCATCAATCCAATTTTGTTCAAGATGGCCGCGCCGTTGTGTTTGGCTGCCTGCCACTGTATGTTTCTTTTTTTTTTTCCTAATCAGATGTGCGGCACTTTGGTCAACGTGGGTTGTTTTTAAATGTGCTATACAAATAAAATTGACTTGACTTGACTTGACCTGTAGTCAGGATTGAACCAGGGTCTCTAGTGCTGTGAGGCAGCAACTCCACCACTTTACCCAGGGTCGAGGAATCAAGAACCAGAGGACATAAGTTAAATGTGAGAGGGGCAAGATTTAACAGGAACCTGAGGAGCAACTTTGCCACTGCTGCACCCCTGTCCATGTTCTCCAGAGATGCTGCCTGACCCTCTGAGTTGCTCCAGCACATTGCCTTTTTTTGTATAAGCCAGCATTGACATTTCCTTGCTTCTGGTAATCAGTACTCACCAGGGTAACAAATGCTATCTGCAACTTGTTGCAAGCAGATGTCTGGTCCAAAGCAATAAACTGGCTCCGGGATTCTTGTTACATTCAAGCCTTGGACTCGACATTGCAGGGGTTGGAGATAAGAGATCTATTAACATCTCAAAACAATAAACCAGTTTCATTCGGCAGCTGCTGAAGCTTTGAACAGAAAGTTACAAACAAAATCGTAAATAAAGGACCACTCACACTCTGGGTCATTCCATCATTTCCCCTCGCGGTACAAAAGCTTGAAAACACACACCAATAAATTCAGGATTAGAAAAGGACACAAAGTGCTGGTGTCTTCAGCAAGTGGCCCAACCAGTCTTCTGTCCCCTTCACCATCAAGTCTGATGTCTTGAAGGTGCTGGTGATCTGATTCAGGTGAGGCTGAAGCTTGTGACAAGATTTGGCTGAAGCAGATAGCCAAAGTCGGGGAAGAATTGGGTTTTGTGGAAGTACCGTTCCATCTCGACAACAGGGAAAAATGTGGTAATTAGGTGTGAGGTGCTCTTGGAGTGTTGTACTTGGAGCAAGTGTGGCCTGTTCCCTGCTCCTACGCCACAGCGATCAGCAGGGTCGTCTTCCAGTTCTTCTGGGGGTCAAAGGGGGATCGGGTCTGACAGGTCACAATGCACAAGTCAGCAGACAATGGGGGCAAAGCGTGCCCAAAGTCTCCCTCACCCTGATGGTCACCTTCGTCAGCTGTGTGTAGAGCGAAAGCACGTGGGCACTAAGTGTCACTACCTACTGAGGTTCTACCTGGCCCCAGTGTTGCGAAGGATGGGCCTGGCACAGATGCCACGCTATGTGCCAGTCAGCTGGACATTGCCAAACCATCTGTCGTTTGTGGAAAGGTTCTTCCAGATCACTTCCTTTGCCCACAAGTCCACTGAACATCCTGCAGGCACTGCAGGGAAAGAACTCTTATGGATCCTGCGGCGTGAAACCCATAGCAGACTGCCCAGCTTGCTGGTGAAATGCTTCATCGCCAGAACTCACCAACAAGCACCAAGACCTGGCTTGGCTGGAGGTGAGAGGGGGCCTCCCAGTCAGATCCTTCCTGCACCATTGGAACCTCACTACCAGAGCCCAGCGCCCTCTGGACAGCTGCTATGGAGAGGAGATGGTTGCCCACCTCTTCGCAGAGTGTGGATTTGCAAAGAGAGTCTGGAGAAGGTTGCTAGGATCCCTGTCGCGGTTTATCCTAAACAGCTCCGTAACGGAGGCCCCTCCGATTTCTCGACTGTTCGCAGGATATCATTCAGAGTCGGACATCAAGTGCTGCTGGAGGGTCATTGGTGAAAAACACTCCTTGGTCTGCCTGAAACTTGTTGATCTCCCTGCAGAATGAGATGTCCATCAGGGAATGTTGCTGACTGGCCAAATCCAGACTGCAGGAGTATGTGCTGAGGGAAGCCCTCAAGCTCGGTGCAGCCAATGCCAAGGCACTGTGGGGGAGGACCACAGTCTAGTGTCCTACTGCTGCTGGATGTTAGGGGACAGAGTCCGGTGAGGACACCCCTCAAACAAGGGAAGGGATATCACCCCGGGGGGGCTCATGAGCGGTCAAGGTGCCTGGTACAAGGATCATATCATATCATATATATACAGCCGGAAACAGGCCTTTTTCGGCCCTCCAAGTCCGTGCCGCCCAGTGATCCCCGTACATTAACACTATCCTACACCCACTAGGGACAATTTTTACATTTACCCAGCCAATTAACCTACATACCTGTACGTCTTTGGAGTGTGGGAGGAAACCGAAGATCTCGGAGAAAACCCACGCAGGTCACGGGGAGAACGTACAAACTCCTTACAGTGCAGCACCCGTAGTCAGGATCGAACCTGAGTCTCCGGCGCTGCATTCGCTGTAAAGCAGCAACTCTACCGCTGCGCTACCGTGCCGCCACGGTGTGTTCAATGAACACTACCAAATGCAACGCAAATGAAAGCATGTGGAGCCACTGACAACGTCAGAGGAGGTTTTGCACGGTTGTTGGTTTGTATGTAATTTTTATTCTGAATAAAGTTTATTTGGGTTTAAAAAAACATCTGTGGCTGCATCAGACTGTGCGGAGAGCTAAAGCACGTGGGCAAGTCCAAGTGTTTTATTGTCGTATGTTCCAGACAGAACAATTAAATTCTTTCTTGCAGTAGTACAACAGAATATGTAAACATATTGAAAACAGTATAATAAATGATAAAATAAAAAGTTTTATATATATGTGTGTGTGTGTGCATGAATATGTGTGCGTACACACACAAACAAAAAAACAACACACACACACACACCCACCCACCCACCCACCCCTCCCTCCCTCCCTCCCTCCCTCCCTCCCTCCCTCCCTCCCTCCCTCCCTCCCTCCCTCCCTCCCTCCCTCCCTCCCCCCCTCCCTCCCCCCCTCCCCCCTCTCTGTAGTTCAGAGCTTATTTGTAGGTTGTAGTGTTTAATAGCCTAATGGCTGTAGGGAAGAAGCTGCTCCTGGACATTGCAGGTTCCTGTACCTTATTCCCTATGGCAGGGGTGAAATGGGCACGGACTCAGTGGGCCGAAGGGCCTGTTTCTGTCCTGTATCACTAAGCAAAACTAAACTAAAAAAGGTGCTGTTTTTGGTTGGGACCCTTCTTCAGACTCCTGAATATGACAATGAGATTTTCTTAACTCTATGTTCACCCCCATTTATCACTCCCTCTCTGTCTCCGGCCCTTTAATGGATAGAATGTCCAGCACCTGAATATAATTGCTATTAATTAATGCCACCTGTGTACAATTAACATTGCTATTCCTGCAGGTTGGTATATTGCACCTTTTTTAAAAGCTGAGAACGTGAAAGACGTATTTAACAGGAGAATTTAAACGTTTAAATGGGATAAATACCATGTAGAGCGAAGTAATTTAGGTTTATTAGTGTGAGGAGTTCGATATGTGAGGTGGATATAGATTAGGTAAGTACTTGAAAAAGGAACTTGGCTCCAGATAGTAAGGGTGGCAGAAGGATCCAGTTTTGTTTTAGTTTATTGTCACATGTACTGAGGTACAGTGAAAAGTTTTTTAGTTGTGTGCTATCCATATCATACCATACCATACACATACAGCCGGAAACAGGCCTTTTCGGCCCACCAAGTCCGTGCCGCCCAGTGATCCCCGTACATTAACACTATCCTACACACACTAGGGACAATTTTTACATTTACCCAGCCAATTAACCTACATACCTGTACGTCTTTGGAGTACAGTCCTGTACTTTCCAGTCAGTGGAAAGATGATACATGATTACTATCAAGCTGTCCACAGTGAACAGGTACAGGATAAAGGGAATAACGTTTAGTGCAAGGTAAAGTCCAATTAAAGATAGCCCGTGGGTCTCCAATGAGGTAGATTGGAGGTTAGGACCGCTCTCTAGTTGGTGATGGGATGGATCAGTTGCCTAATAACACCTGGAGCAGCACAGTGGTGCAGAGTAGAGTTGCTGCCTCACAGCGCCAGAGACCTAGATTCGGGCCTGACTACGGATGCCGTCTGTACGGAATTTATACGTTCTCCCTGTGATTGTGTGGGTTTTCTCCGGGTGCTCTGGTTTCCTCCCACACTCCAAAGAACTACAGGTCTGTAGGTTAATTGGCTTCCGTAATATTGTAAATTGCCCCTAATATGCAGGATAGTGCCAGTGTACGGGGTGATCGCTGGTCGGCGTGGACTCAGTGGTACAAAAGGCCTGTTTCCATGCAATCTGTCTGAAAAGTAAAGTAAAGTAACTCAAACTGGGAAGATGTTTGGTATAGGTATTGTGAGGCAAAGGGCCTGTTCCAGTGCAGTATAGTAGTGTTGTCTCATCAACCACATCCCCAGCTGGGAAGAAGCTGTCCTTGATTCTGGAGGTGTGTGTTTTCACACTTCTGCATCTCTTGCCTGATGGGAGAGGGGAGAAAAGGGAGTGACCGGGGTGACTGGTCCTTGATTCTGCTGGTGGCCTTGCTGAGGCAGCGTGGTGTAGATGGATCTACTGTCTTATAGGCAGTGAGATGGTGCTTTGTACAACCTGACCTGGGTGGAACAAGCTCCCTTGGTATCATTTCAGATACATGTGTGAAGACTCACTCAGGATTAGGACTGGATTAAAAGGTATTGGTTATAAGGAGAGGTTATTTTCTCTGGAATGGAGGCTGAAGGAAAACCTGATTAATAGAAGTTTTAAAATATAAGAAGCAGAGATCGGGTAGACAGTCAGAATCTTTTTCCACAGGATGGAAGCTTCAATGACTGGAGGGCATAGATTTAAGGTGAGAGGGGCAAGTTTGTTTTTTTACACAGAGTGGTGAGTGCCAGGAACGTATTGCCAGGGTTGGTGGTGGAGGCAGATACAATAGCAGCATTTAAGAGGCTTTTAGATAGACACATGGGTATGCAGGGAATGGAGGGATATAGATTACATGCAGGTAGATATGAGTTGGTCTCGGCATTATGTTTGGTGCAGATGTTGTGGGCCTGTTCCTGTGCTGTACTGTTCTAGGATCTGCAATGTCCTGCAAATGGAGGGATATTGATCTCGTACAAGCACGAATTAGGTTAACTTGGCAAGTTGTTCAGTATAGGTATTTTGAGCCAAAGGGCCTGTGCCAGTGCTGTACCGTTCTATGTTCTGTGGACCTTATACTGTTATTGAGTAGTTTGATTGATCTCCAAGTATACAAAATATATTTGAAGAATGAGAGAGCAACTAATTGATCAAATTCACAGTGGCGCAGCGGTAGGGTTGTTGTCTTGCATCACGAGTGACTGCAGGTTCGTAGGTTAATTGGCCTCTGTAAATTGTCCCTCGTGTGTAGATAGAACTAGTGTGAACGAATGATCAATGGTCGGCGTGGACTCGGTGGGCCAAAGGGGTTGTTTCCATACTGTATCTCTAAAAAAAAAATCAAAGTGAACTTGAAAGTTCTTGAACAATGGGAATTGAAGTTTGTGCTCATAGAACATCGCATACTGTCGTGAAATAGTCCACTTATCACCCAGGTGTTAATTTGGGGAATTTTCACCTCTTGTTAGGATGCTGTTGGTTTGATTTTCACTTGATGCATTGGTGGACTGAAAGCAAGTGTTCAGTGAAACGGTCGCTGAGCCTACGCGTGGTCTCGCCGATGTACAGGAGGCCCAAGTCAAGTTTATTTGTCACATACACATACACGATGTGCAGTGAAATGAAAGTGGCAATGCCTGCGGATTGTGCACAAAAAAGAATTACAGTTACGGCATATAAATAAAGTTAATAAGTTACTATAGTGTAGACAAAAATTTAGTCTCTGGAGTTATAAAAGTTGACAGTCCTGATGGCCTGTGGGAAGAAACTCCGTCTCATCCTCTCCGTTTTCACAGCGTGACAGCGGAGGCGTTTGCCTGATCGTAGCATCTGGCAACACTGGATGTAGTAGATGAGGTTAGATTAGTATTGTCTCATCAACCACATCCCCAATATTTTTGGGATCTTGCTGTGTAGATGTCGCCTGCTCCCTTTCCAATAAAGGGGGACTTTACGGACTGAAGGAACACTTCCTGGCACTGTGACAGACGCTGGAGAAATGTGGGACGTTTCCAAAGTAATCTGCAGTAGAACTCTTGGGTTGGGATGGGAAATAATTTCCTTGTTGCACCTCACTGTCCTCATAGTAGCTGATGGAATTTGGAGTTCTTTACTCTTTACAAAACATAACGTACTTTGGGGGGTGGGGGGTTGAAATTATGTGGCACTTTGTGACAACATTCCCCCCCTTCCACTTACTCACCACCACCCAAGGGAAAGTCTCCTCGCCCTTCCCCAACCAGGGATTGTGGACCCTCACAACTAATTGACCCACAGTAAGAGGTCACACTCTGTCTTTCGCCCCTCTGCCCAGGCACTGTCTTATAGAGAGAGAGAAGGGGAGGAACAGCGAGAGAGAAGGGAGAAGAGAAAGAGGGGGGAGGAGAATGAGGGAAGAAGGGAACTCAGGAGGGAGGGAGGTAGGCACAAAATGCTGGAGTAACTCAGCGGGTCAGGCAGCACCTCTGGAGAGAAGGAATGGGTGAAGGGAGGGAGGTGTTGGGAAGAGCTTCCAACCCCGCCCAAGGTTCGATCAGAACGGACCAATAGAGCGTTTTGTGCGACACAGGAGGCTTTAACAGGGGGGAGGGGGTTGGTGTTGAAGATCCCCTGCCTCTTCCCGAGAGAGAAGAGGGAGCATTGCCTGCTTGCCTGGGGTAGACTGCAGACCTTGTGGACTTCAGCCCATCCCAAGACCAACAGAACGTCCCGGGACAGGGGTGGTACCAAGAACCAATATCTACTCCGTTCCAGGCGCCCTGCACCTGTACTGACCGGTTGGTATTTAGCCTTTTAATCCCGGCCTTTAAACGCTGCGGAATGCTTTGCATTCAACCCACCCACCCATGCGCCCCCCACCCCCCCCCCCCCTCTTTCCCCTCCCTCTCCCCCCCCCCCCCCCCCTCTTTCCCCTCCCTCTCCCCCCCCTCCCTCTCACCGTCTCTATGCAACGTAGCTCTCTAGCTGGATATCTCTGCTCCAAAGTTCCCAAAGGTGGTTTGTCCAAATCCCACTTCAGGGACTCTGCAGAAACTGGTGCAGGGCAGAGGGAGCGCTGCCCTGCCAGAGAAATGGTTTGACCAGCCTTTAAATACCAGTCCTGTGTATAATCTCAGTTTGGGGGAGAATCCAAGAGAGAGAGAGAGTCAAAGAGTGTTTAATTGCCAAGTGACAATGAAATTCTTACTTGCAGCAGCAGAACAGGCCTGTAAACACAACACTCATAGATGTCATTAAGCTGGAAAGGGTGCAGAGAAGATTTACGAGGATGTTGCTAGGACTCCAGGGCCTGAGCTATAGGGAGAGGTTGAGGAGGCTCGGACTCTATTCCTTGGAGCGCAGAAGGATCTTATTGAGGTGTAGAAGATCATGAGAGGAATAAATTGGGTAGATGCACAGTCTTTTACACAAAGTAGGGGAATCAAGAACCAAAGGAAATAGGTTAAACACAGTGTTAAAGTTGCTGCCTTGCTGCACCAGGGACCCAGGTTCAATCCTGACTAAGGGTGCTGTCTGTACGGTGTTTGTACGTTCTCCCCGTAACCGCATGGAATTTTTCCTGGTGCTCCGGTTTCCTCCCACACTCCAAAGACATACAGGTTTGCACTTGAATTTGCTTTGGTAAAATTTTTAATTGTCCCTAATGTGTAGGATAGGATAATTTTTTTTGTCCACAAAGCATGGCGGATTTATAGAAACATCGAAAATAGATGCACGAGGAGGCCATTTGGCCCTTCGAGCCAGCACCGCCATTCATTGTGATCATGCCTGATCATCTATAATCAGTAGCCTGTGCCCAACCTCTCCCCATATCCCTTGATTCCGCTCGCCCCCAGAGCTCCATCTAACACTCTTTTAAATTCATCCAGTGAATTGGCCTCCACTGTCTTCTATGGCAGAGAATACCACAAATTCACAACTCTCTGGGTGAAAAAGTTTCTTCTCACCTCAGTTTTGAATGGCCTCCCCTTTATTCTTAGACTGTGGCCCCTGGTTCTGGACTTCCCCATCTCTGATGATGCTGGCTGCATTTTTGAGGCAGCGCCTCCTGTAAATCCCTTTGATGGTGGGGGAGGTCAGTACCCGTGATGGACCGGGCAGTGTCCACCACTCTCTGTAATCTCCTTCATTCCTGGGCTTTCGAGTTGCCGAACCAGGCTGTGATGCAACCAGTCAATATCCTCTAC
Organism: Rhinoraja longicauda; assembly: GCF_053455715.1. NCBI lineage: Eukaryota > Metazoa > Chordata > Chondrichthyes > Rajiformes > Arhynchobatidae > Rhinoraja > Rhinoraja longicauda. Next base: position 33,271,383 of record NC_135966.1, read on the forward strand.
TGTACACCTGTAGATGTTCAAGAGGGTATTCATCGACAAATGAAAAACAAATATATGAAGGCAATATTTAGAATAAGAGTTGAGAGAGATCTCCTGGTGGCCTCCAATGTCCATGCTGGGCTTGCAAGATCTCAGTGCTGTGACAAGAATTAACCATTGGAGGACTCCAGGCACAATTTGTGGTTTTTGGCCTGATGCAAATGGTGCCGAAGTGAGATTTTGATCCGAGTGTAGTTTAGTTTAGACATACAGAATGATAACAGGCCCTTCGTCCCACCGAGTCAGTGCCGACCATCAATCACCCGTTCACACGAGTTCCATGTTATCCCACTTTCTCATCCACTCCCTACACACTTGAATACAGGGGGCTAATTAATCTGCAAACCCACACATCTTTGGGATGTCGGAAAAAAGCAGAGGAAACCGTGGGAATGAGAATGTGCAAAACACACACACACACACAGACACACACACACACACACACGCGCACACACACACACAGTCAGGATTGAACCTGGGTTCACAGGGAGAACAGACAAACACCAGACACATGCAGACAACACCTGGGTTCAGGATCGAACCCGGGTCTCTGGCGCTCTGAGGCAGCAGCGCTACAAAATCCGCTACTAAACCGTCTCTTAATTTGTGTCAGGTGATTGAAAGTCTAATAAAAAGGAACTGCAGTTGTTGGTTTATACCAAAGATGGGCACAAAGTGCTGGAGTAACAATTGGAGGAACAGCATCTCATATTTCGCTTGGGCAGCTTACAGCCCAGCAGTATGATTATTGATTTCTTTAACTTCAAGTAACCCCAGCATTCCTCCTCTCTATCCCTCCCCCACCCAAAGTCGCGCCAACTTCTAGTTTTCACCGAACAAACAGCTAACAGTAGCCTGTTTCCTTTATCGTTACTTTTTTACATATATTTCATTCATTGTTCTTTATCTCTCTATAATCATTGTCTATCTCTTGTTTCCCTTTTCCCTAACTAGTCTGAAGAAGGGTCTCGACACGAAACGTCACCCATTTCTTCTCTCCAGAGATGCTGCCTGTCGCACTGAGTTTCTCCAGCTTTGAATCCAACTCAGCGGGTCAGGCAGCATCTCCGGATGCCATGGATAGGTGATGTTTCAGAGTTTGTGTCTGACTATCTTTCATTGAACGTCTGTGATGTGAAACTCCCAAGCAAGTTAAAGAACTGAAGGGTCTTGACCCGAAACGTCCCCCATTACTTCTCTCCAGAGACGCTGAGTTACTCCAGCATTTTGTGTCTATCTTTGGTTTAAAGCAGCATCTGCAGTTCCTTCCTGCACAAGTTAAAAGATCTGCTGGATTTGGAGACAATTGACTTTTTTCACTCGTTAAGACAGTGTGAAAACAGTGGGGGAACCAGCTGCTTCAATTATACTATTAACAAAGCAGAACATCTAAGCTTAATCAAACAAAGGTGTTCCAGAGGTTGGGGGCTTTGACAGGTGAACTCACAGCTGACAGTTTCACAGGAGTAGTGAGGAAGATCCAAGGGCCAGAATCGGGCGGCAAGGTGGCGCAACGGCAGAGTTGCTGTCTCACAGTGCCGAGGACCCGACTTTGATCCTGCCCTTGGGTGCTGTCTGTATGGAGTTTGTACCTTCTCCCCGTGACCGTGTGGATTTTCTCCAGGGGCTCTGGTTTCCTCCCACACTCAAAAGATGTACAAGTTTTTAGGTTAACTTGGCTTTGGTAAAAATTGTAAATTGTTCCTAGTATGTAGGATAGTGGTAGTGTGAGGGGATCGCTGGTCAGAATGACTCAATGGGCCGAATGGCCTGTTTCCGTTCTGTATCTCTAAAACTAAACTCAACATAAACTAAACTAATTAGAGACACAAGAGCTCAGGTCAAGAGTAGAATCAAAGGATGACAGATGCAGGTTTATACCAAAGACAGTCACAAAGTGCTGGAGTAACTCAGCAGGTCAGGCAGCATCTCTGCAGAAAAAGGATGGTTTTCGGTCTGAAGAAAACTCTTCTGAAGAAGAGTCCCAACCTGAAACATCACCCATCTATTTTCTTCAACGAAGCTGCCTGATCCGTTGTGACTCCAGCACTTTACATCTATCTCGTTGAGGGTGTATTATTGTCATATGTCCAGAAACAGAACTATGAAATTCTTACTTGCAGCAACACAAGTCTTATTTTTAATTTTGGAGATACAGTGTGGAAAGTCGGCCCACAGACTTTGCATCTTTTCTTGTTAGTCAGCATCTGCAGTTCCTTGCGTCCACAACGAAGTTTTGATGACTTGGCGTATCAGGGGAACTGGGTGAGGTGCGCGTAATAGAGTATTAAATGTACCGTATTCATGTTTTGCACAGGTGATGGCAAGCATGCTGTTGAATTCTGCCAATAAGCTGGCGTTCGATGCGTGGGTGGAAGAGACGGGCATCGACTTGGTCCAGGTCAACGGGCAAAGGAAGTTTGGTGGGCCCCCTCCAGGTCAGTCATAGATCATAGAGCCATAGCCTAATTCTGCTCCTATGGTCATAAGGACATAAGTGATAGGAGCAGAATTAGTCCATTTAGCCCATCAAGTCTACTCAGCCATTCAATCATGGCTGATCTAACCCCATTCTCCTGCCTTCTCCCATAACCCCTGATACCCGTACTAGTCAAGAATCTACCTAGCTCTGCCTTAAAAATATCCATTGATTTGGCCTCCACAACCTTCTGTGGCAAAGAATTCCACAGATTCACTACCCTATGATTTATGAACTTATGAGCACTGTGTAATTCCAAAATACATTTACACACACATACAATATACATGTTTATTTGAAGAACGAGTAAACCAACTAGTCAATATTTACTAGGAAAGACACAAAGTGCTGGAGTAACTCAGCGGGTCAGGCAGCATATCTGGAGAACATGGTTAGGTTGACACAAAATGCTGGAGTAACTCAGCGGGACAGGAAGCATCTCTGGAGAGAAGGAATGTCACCCATTCCTTCTCTCCAGAGATGCTTCCTGTCCCGCTGAGTTACTCCAGCATTTTGTGTCTACCTTCGATTTAAACCAGCATCTGCAGTTCTTTCCTGAACATGGTTTGGTGACGTTTCAGATTGAATGAATTAATACTTTATTGTCACATGTGACAAGTTACAGTGAAATTCTTTGCTTGCATACCCAAGGTATGCAAATAGTCGCCACATAAGGCACTGACAAAGTTACGAAGTATACACCGTATCCGCGGCGAGTGCCCCTTTGTTCTCCTTCTCAATTCACCCTATCAATTCCCCTCTTGATTTATACACCTCTATAAGATCACCCCTCAACTTCCTGCGCTCCAAGGAATAAAGTCCTAGCCCCATATCTTGCCAATCATTTTCTACCCACATACCTGCCCGAGTAAATGTTGCGATAGTTCCTGGCTCAACTAGCTCCTCTGGCAGCTCATTTCATATATCAACCATCCTCTGTGTGAAAGTCACTCCTCGGGTACCCTTTATATCATTGCCTCTCAAACTTAAATCCATGCCCTACACAACTTAATCCCCTTACCCGTGAAAAGGGTTCCACTCTACATCTTTCACTCTTTTCTTGGTTTGAAGATGGGCCCCGTCCAAAAATATCGCCAGAGATGTTTTCCAGAGATGCTGCCTGACCCGCTGAGTTACCCTAGCACTTTGCGTCTTTTTTTGTAAGTCAGCATCTGCAGTTCCTTGTGGATCCCCCCCCATTTATCGCTCTTTTCCCTGTGCCGTCGCTGAAAGTGCACCAATTTACCCCCTTCATCTTCCCTCCCACCCACCCGTCCCCTTCCACCGACATTCCTTCTTCCATCTTCACTATTCGCACCCCTTCTGTCCTTATCTCACACCTTTTGTCTTTCCATCCCTGGCCTTTGTTCCCACCATCTGTCTATCAGTAACCCCCTCACCTGTGCCCACCTATTACCTGCCCCACTTTGTCCTGCCTCTCCTCTCCCAGCTTTCTGTCCCTTAGCTCCACACAATCGGACTGAAGAAGGGCCCCGACCCGAAACGTCGCCTGTCCATGTTCCCCTGAGATGCTGCCTGACTAGTTGAGTTACTCGAGCACTTTGTGTCCTTCTGGTTATATTTTAATTTTTGTTTAGAGATACAGTGTGGAAACAGCCCCTTCAGCCCACTGAGCTTCGCTGACCCACAATCACCTGTACACAAGTTCTACCCTGCACACTATGGACAATATACAGAAGCCTATCAACCTACAAACCTGTATGTCTTTGGAGTGTGGGAGGAAACCATGGCATCTGGAAAAAACCTATACGGTCACAGGGAGGACTTACAAACTCCTTTTCACTGCAAATTGTTTCACTGTACCTCGGGAACACGTGACACTAAACTAAGCTAGTTATAGATACAGATATGGAGTTACGCATACAGTTGTAGATAAACTAAACTAGTAGAGATACTGCGCGGAAAGAGGCCCTTCGGCCCACTCACTCTGCACTGGCCAACGATCTCCATACAGTAGCACTATCTTACACACTACAATTAACAATTTTTACCAAAGCCAATTAACCTACAAATTTGCACGTCTCTGGAATGTGAGAGGAAACTGGAGCACCCAGAGAAATCTCATGTGGTCACAGGGAGAACGTATAAACTCCTTTTCATGCAAAGCATTTCACTGTACCTCAGTAATGTGACAATAAAGAAAATGAAACTCTGTACAGACAGCACCTGTAGTCAGGATCAAACCCAGGTCTCAGGCATTGTAAGGCAGCAATTCTACCGCTGCGCCACTGTGCCACAGTGCTGACCTCAAACCTGTTTGTCTTTGGAGTGTGCGAGGAAACCGGAGCACCCGGAGAAGACCCTAGTGGTCACGAGGAGAACGTGCAATCTCCATTAAGGACAGCACCCATAGACAGGATCGCACCTGGGTCTCTGACGCCATGAGGCAGCAGCCCTATTGTTGCACCACTGTGCTTCCCAACAATGGACATCATAAGGCCATAAGTACAGAAGCAGAATTAGGCCATTTGCCCAACAAGTCTACTCTGCCATTCAATCATTGCTGAACCATCACTCCCTCCCAACCCCATTCTCCTGCCTTCACCCCATACCCCCTGACACCCGTACCAATCAACAGGAAGGGTCTTAACCCGAAACGTCACCTACTCCTTTTCCCCAGAGATTCTGCCTGTCCCGCTGAGTTATTCCAGTATTTTGTGTCTTATCTTTGGTGTAAACCAGCATCTACCATTCCCTCCTACACAACGTTGGACATGTTTTGTGGAGTCCTTGCTGTGTTTGTTCCTCAGGTTGGATGGGACATCCTCCGTTGACCGGCTCCGAGGTGTTCGTTGGGAAGCTGCCCCAGGACGTCTATGAGGACAAACTCATCCCGCTGTTCCAAGCAGCGGGCAAGCTCTATGAGTTCCGCCTGATGATGACATTCAGTGGGGAGAACCGGGGCTTTGCGTACGCCAAGTACGCCAACCGCTGGTACGCCCAGTGCGCCATCGCCATGTTCAACGGCTACCAGATCCGTGACGGCTGCCCCATCCTGGTATGCCGCAGCACGGAGAAGAATGAGCTGTGCGTCGGGGGCATCCCGTGGGGCAAGGGCCGGGCGGAGGTGATGGAGGTGGTCAAGGAGCTGACCGACGGTGTGTCCGACCTCTCCCTTCACCTCAGTGCCGACCGCAGGAAGAAGATGACCACGTTTGCCGTGGTGAAGTACGAGACTCACCGGGCGGCGGCGATGGCAAAGAAGAAGCTGGTTGAAGGTATGGCCTCCCCTCCCCTTCCCACTCCCTGTCCTGTGCCTCCTTATGTCCGTAGGTCCATTGGTCCAGTCCAAACGCCCATAAATACGGGTCCAAAGGACCATGTCCATGTCCAAATATCTGGTCTATGTGTCCAAAAGTTCTATATTTTCAAAGGTACATGTCCAAAGGTTCATAAATCTAGTCCAAATGTCCATAAGCCTTGTCCATAGGTCCAAAGGTCTGTAGTTCTATACGTCATGGAGCAGAATGAGGTCATTTAGCCCATCAAGTCCACTCCGCCATTCAATCATGGCTGATCTATCTTTCCCTCTGAAACCCAATTCTCCTGCCTTCTCCCCACAACCTTTGACACCCTTAATTATCAAGAACCAGCCAATCTCAGCTTTAAAAATACCCAATGACTTAGCTTCCACAGCAGTTTGTGGCAATGAATTCCACAGATTCACCACCCTCTCGCTGAATAAATTCCTCCTCATCTCCTTTCTAAAGGCACGTCCTTTTATTTTGGGGCTGAGTCCTAGCCTGCCCAATCTTTCCCTCTAGCTCAGGCCCTTGAGTTCTGGCAACGTCCTCCCTTCACTCGTTCCAGCTTAGCAGCATCTTTCCCACAGCAGGCTGAGCAAAACAGATCACAATACTCCAAATGCATTCACACATTCTATTCCCTTCATGATTTTATGCACCTCTATAAGTCAAAGTTTGGAAGAAATATATCCCTTACTCCTCCTGCTGATTACACCCACCCACACATTTTAGAGTCACAGAGTCACACAGTGCAGAAACAGGCAGGCCTTTGGCCCACTGAGTCCACGCTGACCAGCGGTCACCCCGTACACTAGCACTATCCCACACACTAGGGAGACCATACAATTATACCAAAGGCATTTAACCTGTAAACCTGCACGGCTTTGGAGTGTGGGAGGAAACTGGAGCACTCGGATAAAAACCCATGTGGTCGCAGGGAGAACGTGCAAACTCCATACAGACAACACCCTTAGTTAGGATCGAATCTGGCGCTGTCAGGCAGCAACTCAACAGTTCCAGAGATCCAGGTTTGGTGCTGTTTGAGTTTTGAGTTTAGTTTATTGTCATGTGTACCAAGGTACAGTGAAAATCTTTAGTTGCGTGCTAACAAGTCAGTGGAAAGACAATACATGATTATGATCGAGCCATCCACAGTGTACAGATAGATACATGATAAAGGGAATAACATGAATAACATTTAGTGCAAGATAAAATCCAGTAAAGTCCAATCAATGATAGTCCGAGGGTCTCCAATGAGGTCGCTCGGGACTGCTCTCAAGTTGGCGATGGGACAGTTCAGTTGCCTGAACTGTTGGGAAGAAACTGTCCCTGAATCTGGAGGTGTGCGTTTTCGAATTCTGTACCTCTTGCCTAAAGGGAGAGGGAAGAAGAGGGAACAGGATGTGTAAGACTGGTCCTTGATTATGTTGCTGGCCTTGCCGAGACAGCATGAGATGTAAATGGAGACTAAGGGTGCTGTCTGTACGGAGTTTGTACATTTTTCCTGAGACCGGGTGCACAGGTTGCAGGGAGAACGTACCCATGCATGTGCCACAGTGCCAAACTTATTTAATCTGGTCTGTCTGTTCCTTTACAGATTGCATCGAGCTCTGGGGCCAACCCATTGAGGTTGACTGGATGAAACCCGATGGAAAGCAGAAGGGTCAGCAGATGCCTCTGTCCGAAACTCAGCCCAGCCTCCAAGTGCCGGCCTGGCCTGTGATGACCAGAGGACTTTGCCTGCCGCCGATCGGGTCTGCCACATGCGCTGCACCCACTGCCCGCTCTGCTGGCGGTGGTGGCTTCCGTCCTTTGGGGGAGAGGGTGGAGAAGGTCTGGCAGCCGTCCCCAGAGGTGCCATGCCCACTGAATGAGGTCTGTGATGTTGTCCGCCTCTTGGATGCCTACTGCCTGAAGAAGAGGCTGGGCAAGCCGGTGTACAGCTTGCAGTCTCTGAGCTCCGATCGGCGCCGCTTCTTGTTCAAGGTCTTCCTGCCCGGACTCGCCGCCCCCTTCAGTGGGACGGTTACGTTGACCCCAGACGATCTGGCTTCTGGCCGGGACATTCCCAAGGAAGAAGCAGCATATCAGGTCCTGATGTACTTGGGTGAGTCATCCTGGTCTACCTTGAACGTGTCTACCACCCCATGTCTAGCAGGCCAGCACGGCATCAGGGTTCTATCCTGGCTACTAGTGCTGTCTGTACAGAGTTTGTACGTTCTCCCTGTGAGCACGTGGATTTCCTCCGGCTGCTCCAGTTTCCTCCCACACGCTAAAGATGTGCAAGTTTGTAGGTTAATTGGCTTCTGTAAATCGTCCCTAATGTGTAGGATCCTGCTAGTGTACAGATGATCGCTGATTGGCGTGAACTCTGTGGGCCTAAGGGCCTTTTTCCACACTGCATTTCTAACTTCTAAAGTTTAGATACAGCGCGGAAACAGGCCCTTCAGCCCACCGAGTAAAGAAATTCCTCCTGCCCTCTTTTCTCAAGGTACGTCCTTTTATTCCGAGGCTTTACCCTCTGGTTCTAGACTCTGCACTGGCAGAAACATCCTCTCCACATCCACTCTATCCAGACCTTTCACTCTTTGGTAAGTTTCAAAGAGGTTTTCCCTCATTCATCTAAACTCCAACGAGTACTGGCCCAGCGCCGTCTCAACACTCATCATACGTTCACCCAATCATCGCCGGGATCATTCTTGTAAACCCCCTCTGCAACGCCAACACACCCTTCCTCAGATATGGGGTCACAGGAAGAACGTGAAAACTCCACACTGACACCACCTGAAGTCGAGATCGAACCTGTGTCCCTGCTGCTGACTCTCCCCATGCCACTTCGCCCCCCCAGTCTTTTATAACATATAACAATAACATATAACAACTACAGCATGGAAACAGGCCTGTCCGGCCCTACCAGTCCACGCCGACCATTCTCCCTGACCTAGTCTCATCTACCTGCACTCAGACCATAACCCTCCAATCCCCTCTCATCCATATACCTATCCAATTTACTCTTAAATAATAAAATCGAGCCAGCCTCCACCACTTCCACCGGAAGCCCATTCCATACAGCCACAACCCTCTGAGTAAAGAAGTTCCCCCTCATGTTACCCCTAAACCTTTGTCCCTCAATTCTGAAGCTATGTCCCCTTGTTGGAATCTTCCCCACTCTCAAAGGGAAAAGCCTACCCACGTCAACTTTGTCCGTCCCTCTCAAAATTTAAAAAACCTCTATCAAGTCCCACCTCAACCTTCTACGCTCCAAAGAATAAAGACCCAACCTGTTCAACCTCTCTCTGTAGCCTAAGTGCTGAAACCCAGGCAACATTCTAGTAAATCTCCTCTGTACCCTCTCCATTTTGTCGACATCCTTCCTATAATTTGGCGACCAGAACTGCACACCATGCTCCAGATTCGGCCTCACCAATGCCCTGTACAATTTCAACATTACATCCCAACTTCTATACTCGATGCTCTGATTTATAAAGGCAAGCATACCAAACGCCTTCTTCACCACCCTATCCACATGAGATTCCACCTTCAGGGAACAATGCACAGTTATTCCCAGATCCCTCTGTTCCACTGCATTCCTCAATTCCCTACCATTTACCCTGTACGTCCTATTTTGATTTGTCCTACCAAAATGCAGCACCTCACACTTATCAGCATTAAACTCCATCTGCCATCTTTCAGCCCACCCTTCCAAAAGGCCCAAGTCTCTCTGTAGACTTTGAAAATCTACCTCACTATCAACTACTCCACCTATCTTAGTATCATCTGCATATTTACTAATCCAATTTGCCACACCATCATCCAGATCATTAATGTAAATGACAAACAACAGTGGACCCAACACAGATCCTTGGGGCACTCCACTAGACACTGGCCTCCAACCTGACATACAATTGTCAACCGTTACCCTCTGGTATCTACCATTCAGCCATTGTTGAATCCATCTTGCAACCTCACTATTAATACCCAACGATTTAACCTTCTTAATCAACCTTCCATGTGGAACCTTGTCAAATGCCTTACTGAAGTCCATATAGACAACATCCACAGCCTTGCCCTTATCAATTTCCCTGGTAACCTCTTCAAAAAATTCAAGAAGATTAGTCAAACATGACCTTCCAGGCACAAATCCATGTTGACTGTTTCTAATCAGGCCTTGATTATCCAAATAATTATATATATTGTCCCTAAGTATCTTTTCCATTAATTTTCCCACCACAGACGTCAAACTAATAGGTCTATAATTGCTAGGTTTACTTTTAGAACCTTTTTTAAACAAAGGCACAACATGCGCAATGCGCCAATCTTCCGGCACCATCCCTGTTTCTAATGACGTTTGAAATATTTCCGTCATAGCCCCTGCTATTTCTGCACTAACTTCCCTCAATGTCCTAGGGAATATCCTATCAGGACCTGGAGACTTATCCACTTTTATGTTCTTCAAAAGTGTCCGTACCTCCTCTTCTTTAATCCTCCTAATTTCCATCACTGCTCTACTTGTTTCGTTTTTTTAGTTAAATCTTTTGTTTAGATTTCCTCACTTCTTGTCTTTCCTGTGACAATGGATCCACAGGCCGCATTAACAAGTGTCCCATTTGCACATCTTCCATTACCTCTCCCGCTGCTGCTAATGGGATCCCATCCCACTCACCACCGTCTCTTCTTCCAGTCTTTTCATGAAGCTTTTATACCGTCGGCTTTCGACATCCTTGCTCATCGCAATCCCTCCTGACTTCTCTTTCTTTGTTGCTGCCGTCAAATCTGGTCTCGCAGTTCCCTGCATTTGTCTAAAAGCTTTTAAACCGAGTTGCCGCTAAATCCTTGGGGCTCCTTATAATGTTGCTGTTGCAACCAGGGAACAAATAAGTCATCTTGTTCAGATCTGTATAACCCATTTGTATAAATTTGGGTCAACAAAGGCTTTATCTTTTGAGGCTCATGCACTTGGGAAAGGATGATTCGTGCTTTCAATGTTTTTTTTCATTTTTATTTCAGGTCACTCAATGGGTTTTGAAGGATTTCATCCCCACAGTGCCTCTGTTGTGGAGAGTCAAATCTGAATGATTGCTTCCACTGGAATGGAAACTTTTGTTGTTTTAAAGTTTTTGCACGTTTATTTGTCACGGTTTGAGAAGAAGAATTAACGTTTTGTTACTGTGTGCTCATTCAAAGATACTCTATTTATTTTAAACTCTTAACTAGAAGATTGCTAACATTTATATTTTGCTGTTTCTCTTTAATGCTCTCTTTATACTTGTTTCTGAGTTGATCTTGTGATATTTTTGTTGCATGGTTTTATAAAACAAAATTGAAAGTTAACCAATGTCAAGGGTTTGATCTGTTTCGACAATGACTTTGAGATAGATGCAGAAAAAATTGGAGTATTTTTGTTTGAAGAATTTTTCATAACGTCTTTCGTCTCAAAATTGGACTGCCACATGCTGAATCTTCACAACAGTGAATTTAAAAAACCTGTAATGACTTGATATATCGTCTTGCTCCCAAGTATACAAAGTTCTGAATTATAGTTTATATGAAAATTGTTGAATTAATAGTTGCTGAGTTTTTGTTCATTTTCATTTTTAGAGTGTGGTTGTAGTTTTGCAACTAATCAGAATATCTGGAAGATTTCTCTTTAGTATCTGTTGTATTATAAGTGTTTGTTAGATGTCGTTCATATGTCATGTTATGTTCATGTGGAAATATTTGCTTCCTGGATGCACACATTGGGCGGCACGGTGGCGCAGTGGGCAGAGCTACTCCCTTACAGCGCCAGAGACCTGGGTTCAATCCTGTCTACGGGTGCTGTCTGTTCAGAGTTTGCACTTTCATCCTGTGACCACATGGGTATTCTCCGGGTGCTCTGGTTTCCTCCCACACTCCAAAGATGCACATGATTGTAGGTTAATTTTCTTGGTAAAATTGTAAATTGTCCCTAGTGTGTGGAGGATAGTGTGTGGGAATCACTCGGTGGGTCGAAGGGCCAGTTTCTGCACTCTATCTTTAAACTAAACTGCTGCCTTAAAGCGTCAGAGACTCAGATTACGGGTCTTGTACGTTCGGAGTTTGTACGTTCTCCCTGTGACCACGTGGGTTTTCTCCGGGTGCTCTGGTTTCCTCCAACTCTCCAAAGACGTACAGGTTGTCAGTTAAGTGGCTTCTGTAAAATGATCAATGGTCGGCGCGGTTTCGGTGGGCCGAAGAGCCTGTTTCCACGCTGTATCTCTAAAACTAAAACTAGACTCCGCAACTTAGAGTTGGCTTTACAAATGACAGAAAACCAACCATGGATTAGGGGTTTGATCCCAAGATATTATGATTCAATGTCAATTTGGGCCATTTGCTCATGGGACTCCCAACGGCATCCATTCTTGGCTAACCTCAGTGTTGTAAAATTGGGAAATTTGGGGCTGGAAGATATAGAGTGCAATGTAAAATAATTTGATGGTCTAGTTATTTGGTTTGGATTTGTAATTTATTAACCAGGTCCCATCTTACTAGTTAATGGCTTCGATAGGATAGATTGCCAAGTGGAGAGAGAGGGAGAGAGTGGGGCCGTGGGGGTTGGGGGTAGATGTGAGAGGGAGAGAATGGGGGAGGGGGTAGAATGGGAGATGGGGAAAATGAGAATCCTTTGTTATTATTTGTGAAATACATTTAAACTCCATCTGGAAGGAACTACACCAAGGCAAAAGAATTGTCTATGAATCTTTGATAACTGGTCACCACCTTTGCCAATTCTACCACTGTTAGGAAATTAATGATCTTTTTGATCAATAGGCCGTGGTTTGCAGTCACAAGGCGATTTGCTTTTCAGAGTTTCATGTTTTTTATTTCTTTAGTTTCCTCAGCCTTCCTGGAGTCGAAGTAAACGAGACATTTCAGTCTCTATTGACTCCTTCCCTAGACATCTGCAAGCTCGTCTGTTTCACTTGCCACAATGTTTCTCTTGTTAAATATCCATGGAACAGTACTGCACAGGTTCAGACCCTTCGGCCCACAATGTCTGTGCCGAACATGATGCCAAGTTAAACTAATCTCTGCCTGCACGTGATCCATATCCCTCCATTCCTTGCATATCCATATGCCTATGCAAAAGTCTCTTAAACGCCACTATTGCATCTGCCTCGACCACCACCCCAGGCAGCGCGTTCCAACCTCTGTGTAAAAAAAAACTTGCCCCGCACATCTTTAAACTTTGCTCCTCTCACTTCAAAACTATGCTCCCCAGTCTTTGACGTTTTCACCCTGCGGGTAAAAGGTTCTGACTATCTATCCCACTCATAATTTCAGTTACTTCAATCAGGTCTCCCCTCAGCTTCCGATGCTCCAGAGAAAACAATCCAAGTTTGTCCAACTTCTCCTTATATCTAATACCTTCCATCATAGAAACATAGAAAATAGGTGCAGGAGGAGGCCATTCAGCCCTTCGAGCCAGCACCGCCAATTATTGCGATCATGGCTGATCATCCAGGGCCGTTTTTACAGCATTATGGGCTCTCGGGCAAAGCAGTGTACTGGGGCCCCTACCGTTACTCTCCCCCACCCCCCTTTCCCTACCAGCCCCCCACTGTCGTGCCGGCGAAAAGCACTTACCGAAAAGCACTTAGCGATGGACTTAGGGTGCTACATTGTTGTGAAAAGCACTTACAGATCGCTGTGAGAAGCACTTAGGGACCGAAAATGTTGCGAAAAAAGCACTTATTGAACCTACATTTTTAAAGTAGTATTTATTTATTGCAAGTCATTTAACATACACAGATCAGCATGGGGCCCCTATGCTCGTGGGCCCCCGGGCAAGTGCCCATCAGGCCCATGCGTTAAGACGGCCCTGTGATCATCCACAATTAGTAACCCGTGCCTGCCTTCTCCCCATATCCCTTGATTCCACTAGCCCCTAGAGCTCTATCTAACTCTCTTAAATCCATCCAATGATTTGGCTTCCACTGCCCTCTGTGGCAGAGAACTCCACAAATTCACAACTCTCTGGGTGAAAAAGTTCCTTCTCTCCTCAGTTTTAAATGTCCTCCCCTTTATTCTAAGACTCTGGCCCCTGGTTCTGGATTCCCCCAACATTGGGAACATTTTTCCTGCATCTAGTTTGTCCAGTCCTTTTATAATTTTATATGTCTCTATAAGATCCCCTCTCATCCTTCTAAACTCCAGTGAATACAACCCTAGTCTTTTCAATCTTTCCTCATATGACAGTCTCGCCATCACAGGGATCAATCTTGTGAACCGACACTGCACTGCCTTCTATTCCAGGCAGCATTCTTGTAAACCTCTTCGAAATTTCAGAGGATGATGGATTCTTTCCCATGTAATCTACACCCTTGAGTTGCCTGCAAGGAATGCATTGAACTTCATCCCAATTAGAAGCCATTTTGGTTCTTTCTGGCTTCAAAGAAGTGCAAGTTCATTTTATTTGCAAACTCCAGTTTTTTAAATATTGCATCGTCTAATTTGCAATGCTCTGAAAAATATGTTGCCCGTGTGTTTTGTTCATAAGCTTGTTATTTTTTGTTTCTTTTGCAACATTTCTTTTGGAGGATTCTTTTTCCTTTTTGTTTCATAAAAGAATGCTTCAAAAACGACGCGTGTTGGCTTTGGTACATGGACTTCTGCACAAGTCACTTGCATCCTGCCTCAGATCAGTTGAGTCATAGAACGTGAAAACAGGCCCTTCGACCCAACTTACCAACGCTGACCACCATGCCCCTTCTTCACCAATCCCATTTGCCTGTGTTTGCCTCATATCCCTCGAAACCTACCCTATCCATGTACATGTCTAAATGTCTCTTAAACATTGCGATAGTACCTGTCTCCTCCAGCAGCTCATTCCTTATACCAACCACCCTTTGTGTAAAAAAAAATACCCTTCAAATTTCTATTAAATCATTCTCCTCTCATCTTAAACCTGTTCCCTAATTCTTATTTCCTCTACTCTGGATAAAAGACTCTGTGTCTCTCAGGTTCCTATTAAAACAGTAATTAGTGTTTGACCATGAAATGGGAACTGAGAACAAATGGAAACAGGCCCTTGAGCCCACCGTGTCGACGCCAACCAATGCTCACCTGTTCACACTAGTTTTATGTTATCCCACTTTCTTATCTACTCCCTACAAACTAGGGGGCAATTTACAGAAGGCCGATTAACCTACAAACCTGCATGTCTTGGACTATGGGAGAAAACCGGAGCACCCGGAGAAAACCCACACAGGTCACAGGGACAATGTGCAAACTCTTACAGACAGCAGCTGTCGTCAGGATCGAGCCCAGGTCTTTGGTGCTGCGAGGCAGCGGCTCTACCTGCTGTGAACCGCTGCCCCCTGGTATTGCAGGCGCTGTGTAAATGTAGGTAGTTGTTGGAGCAGCTGCTGTGCTTTGACTGACAGTTGGGTGATGCTCAGTCCCTGTGGGCGGCGCTGTGATGCGCTCTGGGAGTCGGTCCTCCAGCCCTGTGGGCAGCGCTGTGATGCGCTCTGGGAGTCAGTCTTCCAGCCCTGTGGGCGGCGCTGTGATGCGCTTTGGGAGTCGATCCTCCAGGCCTGTCGGCGGCGCTGTGATCCGCCGTCCCTGGCAGCCCCGGGGCGCCTCTTGCCCGTGTTTGCATCGGGAGCGGCGGCGGCGACAGCGGCAGGTTTGCAGCGGCGGCAGGGGGACGGACGGAGCCAGGATGGCGTCGGGGAGCGGGGTGAGTGGCGCTGGCGCTGGGAGACCGGGGGTGGGGCAGAGAGGGCCGCGGAGCGTAGCTGGTGGGTGAAACCTGCCAGCGGCGGGGGAGGGGGGGGGGGGGGGGGGGGGTTAGGGAGGTGGCAGAGCCAGGTGAGGGGTCACAGGGATGGGGAAGGGGTCACAGGGAGGAGGTCACTGTGAGGCAGGGGTAAGAGGTCAGAGGATGGGAACAGAGTTGAGGGGTCACAGGGAGGAGTGAGGGGTGACAGGGAGGAAGGGGTGAGGGGTCTCAGGGAGAGGTGAGGGGTCACAGGGAGGAGGAAGGGGTGAGGGGTCTCGGGGAGGAGGAAGGGGTGAGGGGTCTCGGAGAGGTGAGGGGTCACAGGGAGGAGGAAGGGGTGACAGTGAGGGGTGAGGGGTCTCGGAGGGGTGAGGGGTCTCAGGGAGGAGGAAGGGGTGAGGGGTCACAGGGAGGAGGAAGGGGTGAGGGGCCACAGGGAGGGGTGAGGGGTCACAGGGAGGGGTTAGGGGTCACAGGGAGGGGTGAGGGGTCTCAGGAGGAGGAAGGGGTGAGGGGTCTCGGAGGGGTGAGGGGTCTCAGGGAGGAGGAAGGGGTGAGGTCTCAGGAGGGGGAAGGGGTGAGGGGTCTCAGGGAAGGGTGAGGGGTCACAGGGAGGGGTGAGGGGTCTCAGGAGGAGGAAGGGGTGAGGGGTCTCAGGGAGGAGGTCACTGGGACGGGTAGGGACAGAGTTGAGGGGTCACAGGGAGGAGGAAGGGGTGAGGAGTCACAGGGAGAGGGCAGGGGTCACACGGTTGAAGAATGGGTACGGGTCACCGGGAGAGCATTCAGGAGAAAGGAAGGGGTCCGGGTTGGCAGGAGGCTGTAGGGTAATTGAGGACAGGGCAAGATCGAGTTGTTGTTCCATTGCCATTTATGGAAGCTTGCTGCATGCAAATTAGCCACATAGGCAGCATAAACTACATTCAAAATAGAACTTGCATAGAACGGGCCCTTCAGCCACAATGTTTGTGCTGAACATGATGGCAAGTTCAACTGATCTCATCTGCCTGTACCAGATCTATATGTTTAGTTGGACGTTACTCTATCTTGCACTAAACGTTATTTCCTTTATCCTGTAACTACACTATGGACGCTTGACCAAACTATTCTCTGCACTTCCATGCATCTATCTTAAAAACCTCTTAAATCGCACCATCGTATCTGCCTTCACCACTGCCTCAGGCAGCACGTTCCAGGCCCCAACCAGCCTCTGCAAAAAAACTGCCCCATTTTAAACTTTCCCACTCTCACCTTTCCCACTCTCACCTTATAGCTATTCCCTCTGGTATTGGACATTTTCACCTTGGGGAAAAGGATCTGACTATACTCTATCTACACCTCTCATAAATTTCTATACTGTACTTGTATACTTAAAATTTGAAGTTTATGTTTGACTCAAACTCAAATACAGTAGAACAAAACGGAAGATACAGAGTGCAGAATATAGTTCTCAGCATTGTAGTATACCAGTTCCAGAGACAAAGTACAATATCTGCAATGTGGTAGAGATGAATCGGGCAGCACCCTAGCTTATGTAAGGACAGTTCAGAAGCCTGATAATAGAGGGGAGGAAACTGTTCGTGAGTCTGGTGGTGCTTTCAAGCTTCTGTACCTTTTGCCAGATGAGAATGGGGAGAAGTAGGAATGACCGGGGTGGGTCAGTCTTAGATTATGTTGGCTGCTTTCCCAAGGGAGAGTATAGTTTAGATGGAATCAAAAGTGGAGAGTCTGGTTTGTGTGATGGACATCTACAACCCTTTAATAGTACTTTAATTGAAATGGAAGGACGTTGGAGCAACCTAGGATAAAGATGGACCTCCCTCCTGCATGTACACTTCGAATGCCTTTGTGGAGACACCAATCATATCTGTGAGCATAAGCTGCTCTTTCATTGCTTTGATAACCTCCCCACTGTCCCAGTCCATTTCTTACTATTAATCCTTCTCAATCCTGCAGAAAAGTATGGACTTCCGTAAGAAATGGGACAAGGACGAGTACGAGAAATTGGCCCAGAAACGGTTACAGGAAGAAAGGGAGAAGCGAGATGGTGAGTGGATTCTGCGGAATGAAGAATTCCCCTTCCCTGAAATAAAGTCGCCTGGATTTTCCACCCTTCTATTTTAATGCCAGCGCTGAACCTTATATTTTGGAATGGTTTGAAACTTCATGGAGATAATGTGCAGTAACTGTAACGTTAATGCGTGTTGCACCAATGTGTTCTGGTTTCATGCCATGTTCAGGTTTAGTTTTATTATTGTCACGTGCACCAAGGTACAGTGACCGTAATAAACGAGGATGTGGCCAGGACTTGAGGGGCTGAACTATAGACAGGGGTTAGGCAGGCTTGGTTTTTATTCCTTGGAGCATAGACGGCTGAGGAATAATTTATCGGGGTGTATAAAATCACGAGGTGAATAGATGGGTGAATTCACCGAATCTTTTACCCAGGGTAAAGGAATCAAGAACCAGAGGACACAGGTTTAAGGTGAGAGGGGCAAGATTTAACAGGAACCTGAGGGATAACCTTTCCACTCAAAGGGTGAGACTTTAAATTAAACTGAGGCCCCTGCATGCTTTGTCCTGTTGACATGGTGTCATGTATATGGAATGAGTTGTCAGAGGAGATAGAGTCAGAGTTCACGCAGGTGCTATCATAGCATTTAAAAATTACTTGGACAGGTACATGGATAGACAATAGGTGCAGGAGTAGGCCATTCAGCCCTTCGAGCCAGCACCGCCATTCAATGCGATCATGGCTGATCACTCTCAATCAGTACCCCGTTCCTGCCTTCTCCCCATACCCCCTCACTCCGCTATCCTTAAGAGCTCTATCCAGCTCTCTCTTGAAAGCATCCAACGAACTGGCCTCCACTGCCTTCTGAGGCGGAGAATTCCACACCTTCACCACCCTCTGACTGAAAAAGTTCTTCCTCATCTCGGTTCTAAATGGCCTACCCCTTATTCTTAAACTGTGGCCCCTTGTTCTGGACTCCCCCAACATTGGGAACATGTTATCTGCCTCTAATGTGTCCAATCCCCTAATTATCTTATATGTTTCAATAAGATCCCCCCTCATCCTTCTAAATTCCAGTGTATACAAGCCCAATCGCTCCAGCCTTTCAACATACGACAGTCCCGCCATTCCGGGAATTAACCTAGTGAACCTACGCTGCACGCCCTCCATAGCAAGAATATCCTTCCTCAAATTTGGAGACCAAAACTGCACACAGTACTCCAGGTGCGGTCTCACCAGGGCCCGGTACAACTGTAGAAGGACCTCTTTACTCCTATACTCAACTCCTCTTGTTACGAAGGCCAACATTCCATTGGCTTTCTTCACTGCCTGCTGTACCTGCATGCTTCCTTTCATTGACTGATGCACTAGGACACCCAGATCTCGTTGAACTCCCCCTCCTCCTAACTTGACACCATTCAGATAATAATCTGCCTTTCTATTCTTACTTCCAAAGTGAATAACCTCACACTTATCTACATTAAACTGCATCTGCCATGTATCCGCCCACTCACACAACCTGTCCAAGTCACCCTGCAGCCTTATTGCATCTTCCTCACAATTCACACTACCCCCCAACTTAGTATCATCTGCAAATTTGCTAATGGTACTTTTAATCCCTTCGTCTAAGTCATTAATGTATATCGTAAATAGCTGGGGTCCCAGCACCGAACCTTGCGGTACCCCACTGGTCACTGCCTGCCATTCCGAAAGGGACCCATTTATCCCCACTCTTTGCTTTCTGTCTGTCAACCAATTTTCTATCCATGTCAGTACCCTACCCCCAATACCATGTGCCCTAATTTTGCCCACTAATCTCCTATGTGGGACCTTGTCGAAGGCTTTCTGAAAGTCGAGGTACACCACATCCACTGACTCTCCCTTGTCAATTTTCCTAGTTACATCCTCAAAAAATTCCAGTAGATTTGTCAAGCATGATTTCCCCTTCGTAAATCCATGCTGACTCGGAATGATCCCGTTACTGCTATCCAAATGCTCAGCAATTTCGTCTTTTATAATTGACTCCAGCATCTTCCCCACCACTGATGTCAGACTAACTGGTCTATAATTACCCGTTTTCTCTCTCCCTCCTTTCTTAAAAAGTGGGATAACATTTGCTATCCTCCAATCCACAGGAACTGATCCTGAATCTATAGAACATTGAAAAATGATCTCCAATGCTTCCACTATTTCTAGAGCCACCTCCTTAAGTACCCTGGGATGCAGACCATCAGGCCCTGGGGAATAGATTTAGAGGGATATGGGCCAAACTTAGTATGGTGTCAGGGGTTATGGGGTGAAGGCAGGAGAATGGGGTTGGGAGGGAAAGATAGATCAGCCATGAGTGAATGGTGGAGTAGACTCAATGGGCCGACTGGCCGAATTCTGCCCTTGTAATTTATGAACTTATGAGCAATAGCAAAGTTATTTTCCCTGCAGGGTTCTCAAATATAAAGTTTATTTTTTACATCTTGATGCTTTTTGTTTAGCAAAACCTCCGGTGCCAATCAAGCGGGAGCTGCTACGTCACAGGGATTACAAAGTGGATTTGGAATCAAAACTGGGAAAAACGATTGTCATCACGAAGACGACGCCCCAGTCCGAAATGGGAGGGTGAGTGCTGTGTTGCTCTCTCTCAATCCAGTGTCCTTTTTATCTCTCTCCCCTTCCACAGGATGTTCTCTCTATCCATGTTTAGATTTGTTTATTGTCACGTGTACAGAGGTATAGTGAAAACCTTTGTGTTGTGTGCTAATCAGTCAGTGGAAAGACTATACATTATTACAATCGAGCCATCCACAGTGTCTAGTTACAGGGTAAAGGGAATAACGTTTAGTGCAAGATGAAGTTCAGTAAAGTCTGATTAAAGTCCGAGGGACTCCAGTGAGACAAATGGTACCTCAGGACGGCTGTCTGAATTGTAGATAGGATGGTTCAACTGAGTCACTGGAAATACACACAAAGTGCTGGACTAACTCAGCAGGTCAGGCTGCATCTCAGGAGAACATGGATGGATGACGTTTTGTGTCCCGAACGAGTTGCTCCAGTTACTCCTGCTGAGTTACTTCAGCACTTTGTGTCTTTCTTCAGTGTATACCAGCATCTGCAGTTCATTTCTACACAAACTGAATCACTGGTTTAGTTTAGTTTAGATCAGAGATAGAGCTTGGAAACAGGCCCTTCGGACCATTTGGTCAGCGCCGATCAGCGGTCACCCCATACACTAGCGCTATCCTACACATTAGGGACAAATTTACTATTTTACCAAAGTCAATTAACCTACAAACCTGTACGTCATTGGAGTGTGGGAGGAAACCGGAGCACCTAGAGAAAACCCACGCAGTCACAGGGAGTACGTGCAAACTCCATACAGACAGCATCTGTAGTCAGGATCAAACTTGGGTCTGTAAGGCAGCAAGTCTCGCGCTATGTCACTGTGCCACCATTGTTGACCAGTACTGTGTTCTCTGTGTACCACTGCTTCTTTGACACGGTGATCTGTTTTCATGTCTGGCTTTGCAAAATGTGAGGAAATTCAGCATGTCTCCAGTGACTTTTACAAATTTCCACTGATGTACAATAGAAAGCATATTGTCGGATTGATTGGTTTGGGAACAGCTCTGCCCAAGACCACGAAAAGTTTCAAAGAGTTGTCGTTGTAGACCAGTCCATCACACAGATCAGACTCCACACCATTGACTCCATCTACACTTTACTTTGCCTCAGGAAAGCAGCTAACATATTCTCTTTATCATGTGTCTATGCACTGTGGATGGATTAATTGCAATCATGTATCATCTTTCCGTTGACTGGAAAGCATGCAACAAAAGCTTTTCACTGTACCTCGGTACACGTGACAATAAATTAAACATAATCAAAGACTTGCCCACCCTGGTTATTCCATCTCCCAACTCCCGTCTGGCAGAAGGTACAGTTGCTTGAAAGCGTGCACAACCAGACTCGGGAACAGCTTCTTCCTGTCTGTTATCAGGCTTTTGAACCGTCCTTCCATAAGCTAGGGTATCGTCCGATTCACCTCTACCCCATTGAGGACATTTCTAAGGAACTGGTGCACTATAATGCTGAAAACTTCTCCACTACCCGAAGTGTTCCATTGTTCTACACTCCCTCAGCTCTATCTATTGTACTTGAGTTTGAAATGATTGTATCTATTTATGGTATATCTGATCTGTTTGGATAGCACTGTAAATAAAGCACTTCACTGTACCTCGGTACATGTGACAATAAACTTAAATCCTCTTGATGACATAATTTTTAGAATGGAACAGGGATAACTTGCTTCTCCAGTGATGTCCAGACTCTGTGTGAAAAGGTTTTCCTGTACATCATCTTTAAATCTTGGTCTTCCAGTTATTCGTCATTGTGCGAGGGGAATGGTTCTTTATAGCCACATGGAGTTGTAGTTGCTGGTTTATAAAATAGTTGGGAATAGGTCAGCGGATCAGGCAGCATCTTTGGAGAAAAAAGCTGAGATTCTTTTCTATCCAGACATGCTGTCTGACCTGCTGAGTCCTTTTTCTCCAGAGATGCTGCCTGACCTGCAGAGTTACTCCAGCACTTTGTGTCTATTTTTGGTATGAACCAGCACTTGCAGTTCTTTGTTTCTACAGTTGGGAGCAGTTGTTTGCCATTCATCCCGTCTCGGCCTCTCTCAGTTAAATGTCTCCTCAGCTTTCAGCAATGAACCGTACCCTGATGGACTTACATGATTTCTCTCGGCAGATATTACTGTAATGTTTGTGACTGCGTCGTGAAGGATTCAATCAACTTCTTGGATCACATAAATGGCAAAAAACGTAAGTAAACAGGGCGATAACAGGTGGTGCAGGTGAATTAAAAAATGTTTGTCAGAGATGTTGCTCAGTGTAACTTGACCATGATACAGCTAAGCAAATAACTGATGACATCGGGTGTTGCTTCTGTGGCTGCGAGATACATCACTGATTATGGCGTGGAAGCAGATCCTTCAGCCTAGCGAATACTTGCCAACTAACGATTACCCGTACACCCATTCTATCCTGCACACCAGGGACAATTTACAGAAGCTAATTAACCTACAAACCTGCAAGTCTTTGGGATGTGGGAGGAAACCGGAGCACCCGAGGAAAACCCACGCGGTCACAGGGAGAACGTACAAACTCTGTATAGACAGCACTCGTAGTCAGGATTGAACCCAGGTTCTGACTGCATGGGTTTTCTCCGGGTGCTCCAGTTTCGTCCCATACTTCAAAGACGGGCAGGTTTGTTGGTTAATTGGCTGCTGCAAAATTGTCCCTAGTGTAGTGTAGTGTAGGATAGTGCTAGTGTATCGTGCTAGTGTGTTGGCTGGTCGGAGTTGACTTGGTTGGCCAAAGTGCCTGTTTCCTCGCTATCTCTTTAAAGTCTAATGTCAATTGGAAAGCAAGTCTATGGTAGTGCAGTTGCTGAGATAGGGAATGGGTTGTACTGCTCTGTCCACCCTGTATATCTGAAGTCTAAACGTATTGTAAAAGAATAGGATAGGTTCAATATTACACAGTTTAGTTTATTGTCATGCGTACCGAGGTACAGAGAAAAGCCTTTTTATACAATAGGAAGATTGGTAAGCGCGTAGCACATTTTAAGGTGACACAAAGTGCTGAACAGTGGGTTGGACCGAATCCCTGGAGAACATGAAATAGGTGATGTTTTGGGTCGGGACCCTTCAGCCCCAAAACGTCACTTGTCCATGTTCTCCAGGAATGCTTTTAGTTTACTGTAGTTTACTTTAGAGATACAGTGTGGAAACAGGCCCTTCAGCTCACCGTGTCGACCAGCGATCACCCCGTATACTAGTTCAATCCTACGTACTGGTGACAATTTACAATTTACAGATTCTTTTACCCTGATTAGGGCAGTGAACAACCAGAGGACATAGGTTTAAGTTGAGGGGTGAAAGGTTTGATAGGAACTTGAGGTGCAACTTTTTTTACACAAAGGGTGGTCGGTATATGGAATGCACTTCCAGACGAGGTAGTTGAGGCAGGTGCTATTACAATGTTGAAAAGACATAGGACAGGTACATGGATAGGATAGGTTTGGAGGGATATGGGCCAAATGCAGGCAGGTGGAAATAGTGCAGATGGGTCATCTTGGTCAGCATGGGCAAGTTGGGCCGAAGGGCTTGTTTTCCTGCTGTATGACTGACTATGACAACCTCAGGAATCAGTAATTCCTTACTTGACGATTATTATTTCCTAGCTTACTTCATTAATGTTACCTATCAGCCTACGCTTTGATGCTATCTAGGTCTTGGACACATGCTGGGATGGACTGCTTCATTTAGTCAAATGCAGCACAGCAGTTCACTAGCGTTGACTAGGGCTAATGGCCTCCGCAAGGTGAATCATGGAGTCGTTACAACACTGCAGGAAACCTGTTGGCCCATCGATCCCACACTGGCTTTTTCTTCAGAGTTATTCAGTCAATTTCATTCCTCACCTCATTCCCTGTAGCCTTGCAAATTTGCTTTCAAGTACAGGTCCACCACCGATTTTCGAACGCCCTTGGTTCCAGAGCCTTGCTGTATTATCAGTTTTGCCGACCAACGGAGGTCACAGTCTCTGGGGGTCGAGATACCGGCCCTCAAAGTCAGCTATGGGAATAGATCTACTGGCTCCGGCTGCAGCTGGCAAAACCAACCTGTCAATCGGCTACGGAAGTCGGCTATGGGAACAGATCTGCCAGCTCGAGCGGGGCCGGAGTTCCAGAGCCCCCACCGCAGAGGACAAATTCAACCTGTTGATCGGTGCGGAAGCCCCGATGAAGGTTGAGATTGGTGAAGGCGCCACACTTTCGTGGGGACAGGATGGGGGTGTTTCAAGTACGCTCTCGGAATTTTGTCCGGGTTAAAGGATGTGTCTGAAAATCAGTGGTGGACCAGTGTATAATAAATTCCTTCTTGAAACCAATGCAAATCTAATCTCACTGTCGTATTAGAAAGGATATTCCAGATCACAGCTACCCGATGCACAAATAAAGCTTCATCTCGTGTCTCCTTATAGGGACACAGCACGGAATCTGGCCCTTTGGCGCTCTGCTGTCCATCAAGCACCCATTTGCACTAATGCTACACGAAACTTTGTTTATTCTCCATATATTCCCATCATTTCCCCACATTCTACCATTCACCCACACACAAGAAGCAATTACAGTGGGTCGGCACAGTGGTTCAGCTGGTAAAACAGTTGCCTCATTGTGCCAGAGACCTGTATTCAATCCTGACGCCCGGTGCTGTCTGTGTCTCTGGGGAATTTGCACGTTCTCCCTGTGACCCCATGGGTTTCCTTCAGGTGCTCCGGTTTTCTTCCACATCCCAAGGACATGCAGGTTTGTAGGTTAATTGGCCTTCTGTAAAAAAATGTGTAGGGAGTGGATGTGAAAGTGGGATGACGTAGAACTAGTGCGAAAGGGTGCTCGATGGTTCGCGCGGACTCGGGCTGAAGGGCCTGTTTCTGTGCTGTATCTGTAAACTGAACTAAACTTAAAGAAATATCTTCACCTAGAGGGTAGTGAATCTTGGGAGGTGACTGTGCTTGTTTAGTTATTGAGTGTGTTTAGGGTGGGAAGCCCATAGTTTTCTTGTCTGTTACGTAATGTAGGTGAGTGATGCTGCAGTCATCAATGGTAGAATTGGTGCAAAGAGGGATGACCTTCTGCTGCTTTCCTATTGTTGATGGGAGTAGGGTAAAGAAAGATTTTCACTTGGAGGTTCTTATGTTAGTTGCATAACATCTAGACCAGGAAGTACATCGCTGTCCCTTGTTGCATCCAAACCCTGGAACTCCCTACCCAATTTTATGTTGGAAAGACTTTTGAGGATGTTGCCCTGATTCGTGGGACTGGCTTATAGGGAGAGTTTGGACGGCATAGTGCAGCAGCTGGTAGACCCGCTGCCTCACAGCGTCACAGACCCGAGTTCGATCCTGTATGCGTGTGTGGTGTTCACACTCTCTTCCTGTGTCCACGTGGGTTTCCTCCGGGTGCTCCGGTTTGCACACATCCCTTAGACGTGCAGGTTCTTAGGTTATTTAGGTTTATGATGAGAAGGGAAAAATTTAACCTGAATCTTGGGGGTAACAGATTCACACAAAAGGTGATGGGTGTATGGAATGAGCTGCCGGAGGAGATAGTTGAGGCAGATACTATCGCAACATTTAAGAAGCATTTAGAGAGGTACATGGATAAGAAAGGTTTGGAGGGATGTGGGCCAAACGCAGGTTGGTGGGACATGTTGGTCGGTGTGGGCAAGTAGGGCATATGGGCTTGTTTCCACTCTGCATGACTCTATGATTATAACCACTACCCCAATGAAGAATGGAGGGACAGATAAACATTCAGTTTTCTATCACCTGCAGACTGGTTAGTACCCGACAAAAACATTTTCACTACCTCGGTACAATAAACTAAACTGAAACTGAATTTAGAAAGTCCTGAAACTGTATCTTTCCCATTTAAATTTGTATCATTCAGCACTTGCTTTGAAATATATATATGTTTTCTGACCCACATTAAATAAATCAAAAGGGATTGGTGGAAGAAAGTGGCGCTGAGGTAACGTTTCATCCATAATCTTATTCATAATCTAAGAGCAACAGTGCAAGAAATTGCAGAGTTGTCGACTCAGCCCAGACATCGCACAAACCAACCTCCCTTCCATTGACTCTGCCTATATTTCATGTTGCCTCGGCAAGGCCACCAGCATAATCAAGGACCAGTCTCATCCAGGTACCGCACTCTCTTCTCCCCTCTCCCATCAGGCAAGAGGTACAGAAGTGTGAAAACACATACCTCCAGATTCAGTGACCGTTTCTTCCCAGCTGTCATCATCTAACTGAACCAAGCTGTCAAACTAGAGAGCAGTCATAACCTCCCAACTACTTAATTGGAGACGCTCGAACTATCTTTAATTGGACTTGAACTAAACGTTATTCCCTTCTTCCTGCATCTGTGGTGTGGACGGCTTGATTGTAATCATGTTTAGTCTTTTCGCTGACTGGATAGCACGCAACAAAAAGTTTTTCACTGTACCTCGGTGCACGTGACAATAAACTAACATAAATGGTGGAGCAAGGATATGGAGATGCTAAAAGGCCTATTTTTTTGGCATTTTGTTTTGACTTTGGATGTTCCTCTAAGACAAAGTGTCAGGGTTACCATTATTTGTTAAACTGGAGCAGGGATCTCCAAACTATGGCCCGCGGGCCACATCCGACCCGCCACGAGATTTTATCCAGCCTGCAGCAAGCTCTTAGGGGGCAGGGACTGCCGGCGAAGGTTCACCGGACAGCGGATCGCCACCGACCCAGAGCCGGGACAAGGCGAGAGATCGCAGCGCCCCCTCGCAAACAACAAACTTCCCTCCTCGTCATCGCCGCCACCGCTCACCCCGGGAGTGAGAGGGGGGGGTAGAGGGAGCAGCGGGTGAGAGCGGGAGCGCGGGGAGTGGGAGGGTGTCGGAGGGTGAAGGAGCGCAGTCACTCTCTCTCCCTCTCTCCCAGAGCCAGCGAGATCTATGCCGCTGGTCTACTCACTTCCCCGGCCCCGTCTTCCTCTAACGCAGCGAAATAAGAACAAACACGTGAAACTTCCCTCCTCCTTGCCGCCGCTCACCCCGGGGATGTGGGACTTCTGAACAACAACTACACTTGTGTTTGTTCTTATTTTGCTGCGTTAGAGGGAGACGGGGCCGGGGAAGTGAGTGAAGCAGCGGCGCAGATCTCGCTGGTGCTGGGAGAGAGGGAGGAAGCAGCCCCCGCAAGTGGCGGCGCTCCTTCACCAGACCCTCTGACACCCCCCCCCCTGCGCTCCCGCTCTCACCTGCTGCTCCCTCTACCCCAACTCTCTCTCTCTACCCCTCTCTCTCTGCTCTCTCCCCCTGTGGTGGTCACTGTTTTTTCCGTTTTATAAATAATTGTATACCTACGGTATATATATTCCAATATTTCAAGCTCTTTTTAAAAATTGAATATTATTTATTTGTTGCCATATAAACCTAATGTAAACTAACCTAATCTAACCTCACCTAGTTTAACCTTTCCTAATCTAATCTAACATATCCTAGTCTAAACTTTTTTGAGTTTATTAAATTTATAAAACTCACACTACTTTATTTTTTTCCTACGGCACGCAAAAATGTGCCAAATATATAATGTGGCCCTCGTGCTGAAAAGTTTGGAGGCCCCGATCTAGAGTGTTTGGTTTTACTCATCGAGTAGGCTGCTTAAGACTGGTTTATTTACTTTGTTGAAAGGGCTGCTTGCCCACAGCAGAGATTGGATTCTGTATAGGGCTGATTAGAAGTAGATTTAAAATTGTACACAGTGTTTGAGGAACACACTTCAATTGAACCTGTGCAGACTCGATCATATCATATCATATCATATCATATATATACAGCCGGAAACAGGCCTTTTCGGCCCTCCAAGTCCGTGCCGCCCAGCGATCCCCATACATTAACACTATCCTACACCCACTAGGGACAATTTTTACATTTACCCAGCCAATTAACCTACATACCTGTACGTCTTTGGAGTGTGGGAGGAAACCGAAGATCTCGGAGAAAACCCACGCAGGTCACGGGGAGAACGTACAAACTCCTTACAGTGCAGCACCCGTAGTCAGGATCGAACCTGAGTCTCCGGCGCTGCATTCGCTGTAAAGCAGCAACATATGTGTGTCACATTCTAATCAGGCGCAACTCTGGAGTTTAGCGTGGGACAGGAAATGAATTGCGATCGTGATCTGCATTTTCAGTTTAGTCTACGTGCCTTTCATCTGAACCCTCTTGGTGAACTGATCCCAAAAGGGAAAATGGGATTGCATGTAAATTAGACTGCAGCTTCACCTCGCGGCATAGAAAACTGACGGATTCAGACTAACAGGCCCATTCAGGTGTCCGGGGGGGAACAGTGGCGCAGCTGGTAGAGCTGCTGCCTCACAGCACAGGAGACTAGGACCTGAGAGTGGGACCAGAGGCCATAGCCTCAGATTAAAAGGACGTACCTTTAGAAAGGAGATGAGGAGGAATTTCTTTTGTCAAGAGGGTGGTGAATCTGTGGAATTCATTGCCATAGATGGCTGTGAAGGCCATCAATGGATATTTTTATGACTGAGATTGACAAATTCTTAAACGTGTCAGTGGTTATGGTGAGAAGGCAGGAGAATGGGGTCTGAGAGGGAAAGATAGATCAGCCATGAATGAATGGTGGAGTAGACTTGATGGGCCGAGTGGCCTAATTCTGCTCCTAGAACGTATGAACTAAGACCCGGTTTCAATCCTGACCTCGGATGCTTTTGTGTGTGGAATTTGCACGTTCTCCCTGATCACAGGGGTTTCCTCTGGGAACTCTGGTTTCCACCCACACTCCAAAGATGTGTGGATTTATACATTAATAGTCCCTCAGCGTGCAGAGTGGATGAGAAAGTGGGATGACATAGACTAGTGCGAATGGGTTATCCATGGTCTCAGTGGGCGAAGGGCCAGCTTCCCTGCTGTATCTCTCAACTAATGAGGCAGAACAGCGGTAGAGACCTGGGTTTGATCCTGACCTTTGCTGCTGTCTGTGTGGAGTTTGTACATTCTCCCTGTGACCACGCGGGTTTTCTCAGGATGCTCCGGTTTTCTCCCACACTCCAAAGATGTGCGGGTTTGTAGGTTATTTGGCTTCTGTAAATTGTCCCTAGTGTGTAGGATCGAACAAGTGCACAGGTGAATGTTGGTCGGCGCGGGCTCAGTAGGCCAAATGGCCGGCTTCCACACTGTATCTCAATCTAAACGGAACTAAGGTGGGTAGTTTCCAGCCACCATTAGTGATTGCACTTTAATTGATGTGTTTTATTGAACTAACTGTATTAATAGACCCACGATTTGAACACGTCTCAGGGTTAATAGTTAAGTAAAATGACCACTACACTACCATTCTGTTCTCCCTTGGGTGCTTATCCTGTTTCCTTGAAATGCATCAGTACTTCTTGCATCAATGATTTCATGTGGTAATGACTTTCATCTTTGCCCAGTGAGTGTAGAGAATGAGATTTCTACTGAATTCCCGTTTGGATTCATTAGTGGCTATCAAATATTTATGGCCCCTTGGTTCTGGTCTGGCCAGCATGCAGAGGCTTCTTCTGTACATCTACCCTATCCAAATTTATTGTAATCTTGAAGATAATTGGTATTTCTCTGTGTCAAGGGTTTTATAAAAGTTTCTCTCTCCTCCCATCATCACAGACTTCAATGGACAAGGTCATCCAGTCAGAATCTAATTCCCATGATGGGATTTGAAGGCAGTTCGGCTCTAATAAAATGTTTAAAAAAATGGATTTGTAACATTACTGGAGAAGTAATGGAATATTGAAATCTCTGGGCTCTAATTTGTATTCCATTTCATTTTAAATAGAACAAATCAGAAGTATTTCTTGTAAGTTGACTGCAACAGAACAAACACTGTACAAAAAGAACATAGACACAAAATGCTGGAGTAACACAGTGGGTTAGGCAGCATCTCTGGAGACAAGGGCCAGGTGACATTTCAGGCTGGACTTGGGGTCTGAAGAAGGTTTCCTACACGAAACGCCACCTGTTCCTTTTCTCCAGAGATACTGCCTGGCCCATTGACTTACTCCAGAATTTTGTATCTATCTTCGTAATAAACTAGCATTTGCAACTCCTTCCTACACACAGTGTAGCAGTAAATTCCACAGATTCACCACCCTCTGACTAAAGAAATTTCCCCTCATCTCCTTTATGAAGGACCCTCCTTTTATTCTGAGGTGGTACCCTCTGGTCCTGGACTCTATCTCTAATGGAAATATCCTCTCCACATGCACTATCTTGGCCTTTCACTATTCGGTAAGTTTCAATGTGGTCCCCCCTCATCCTTCTAAACTCCAGTGAGTACAGACCCAGATCCATCAAATGCTCATTATACGTTAACAAAAAATCAATGCAATACTGTTTATGACTAGACTGTAGTTGATACCTATCCTTAACTTAATGCCTCTCCCACCAATGATTTTATTTTACACTTTCAAATTATGTTTATTCGTGAAATAATTCTCTTGTTTTACGAGAATGATCCCAGGGATAATTGGGTTAATGATGTATGCGGAGTGTTTAGTGGCTCTGGACCTGTACTCGCTGGAGTTTAGAAGAATGAGGGGGGGATCTCGTTGAAAACTACCAAATAATGAAAGGCTTGGATAGAGTGGATGTGGAGAGGATGTTTCCACCAGTGGGAGAGTCTAGGACCAGAGTAAAATAATGTGCCTTTAGAAAGGAAATGAGGAGGAAATTGTTTTATCTAGAGGGTGGTGAATCTGTGGAATTCATTGCCACAGACCAAGTCATTTGGGTATTTTAAAACCAGATATTGTCTGGTTTTTAATTAGTAAGGGCGTCAAAAGATCACAGGGAAAAGGCGGGAGAATGGGATCGAGAGGGGAAAATAGATCAGCTACCTTTGAATGGCGGAGTAGGCTCGATGAGCTGACTGGCTTAATTCTGAGTCTACGTCTTTTGATCTGATGGTCTCATGTTACCACAAGTTGGGCAATGCTGTTTCTGTTTTGCTTGGCAGACCAAAGGAACCTGGGGATGTCAATGAAGGTAGAACGCTCAACATTGGACCAAGTAAAGAAACGTTTCGAAATCAATAAGAAGAAAATTGAGGAGAAACAAAAAGAGTACGACTTTGAGGAGCGCATGAAGGAACTGCGGGAGGAAGTGAGTGTTTTCGGGTTTTGTGTTTGGGGAATGTTCGATGTAGGGTGACTGAAAATTCTATTTATGTTACAACAAATTGGGCAATATTGGGACTGGGGCAAGTGGAATTAGTGTGGTTGGGGCATCCTGGTCGACATTGGCAAGTTGTGCCGAATGTCGTATCTCTGTGCTGTATGACTATGATTCTATGATTCAAATGCAAAAGAAAAAGCTGGATTAATGTTTAAAATGGAGAACCTCCCATTTACTTTTCTTTCTCAATTTTATTTTCCTGCTGTACATTTAGAACAGTCACGCTTTCTTTGTTTGAGGATTTGTGGCAATTTGCAGCCTTCCCTTTGTACGTCCACTTGCAGGCTCATAAGCGAGGCATCAAAATGCGAGGCAGCCACTAATAAACCCAACAGGGAATTCAGGAGAAACGATTTACTTTAAAACCCGGAGTAGTGAGACTGTGGAACTCATTCCCATAGGAACAGTTTGAGACAAATAACAGAAGCGCTTTTAAGAAAAAAAAGCTGAATAATTATGAGGGACCTATGAATCGAGAGATACTGTAATGGGAAGAAAGGAGCCTTGTGGAGAGTAATTGCAAAGTGACGCTTTAGACTCAATGCCCTACATTCTCCGGCTGTGTTAGATTAACACCAGTCACCCTTGCCACCAATATCACCAATGGCTCAGTGGTAGAGTTGCTGCCTTACGGCGCCGGAGACCCGGGTTCGATCCTGACTATGGGTGCTGTCCATACGGAGTTTGTATGTTCTCCCTGTGACCTGCGTGGGTTTTCTCCGGGATGCTCTGGTTTCCTCCCTCACTCCAAAGATGCACAGGTTTGTAGGAAGGAACTGCAGATGCTGGTTTACACCGAAGGAAGAAACAAAATGCTGGAGTAACTCAGCAGGTCAGGCAGCATCTCTGGAAAAAAGGAATAGGTGATGTTTTGATGTTGAGACCCTTCTTCAGTTTGTAGGTTCATTGGCTTTGGTAACAGATTGTAAATTGTCCCTAGTGTGTATGATAGTGCTAGTGTACGGGGATCGCTAGTCGGCGCGGACTTGGTTGTCCGAATGCACTGTTTCCACATTGTATCTCTAAACTAAACTAAACAGTTGTGCACTGAAGGGTTTGGGTTCCAGGGATCCATTAACAGAACTAGATCAGTGAGCTTTGAGCTGGTTTGTTTTTCATGGAACAAGGGTCATCTTTCCTGCCTTGCATTTATCAGTGCCCCAGGCAGCCCTGTGGTGCACACATGTAATTAGGGAGAGATATCCCAGTAATGATCCAGTGTTCTGAATTTATTTGCCACTGATGCATCAGTACAGACAAAACATTATTTATTTAATTTGTTATTACATTTGGAAGCTTTGATTATGCCTGTAATATTGATTAACTGTTAAATCAATCTAGACTCTGACTCTGTCATTATGCAAGTTGCACGACAACGCCCTATGTAGCATGAGTGAACTGCTGTTAGACTTTACCTCGGACTGTAGAGATACAGCGTGGAAAGTGGCCCTTCGGCCCACCGAGTCCACGTGGTCCCATCGATTACCCCGTGCACTAGTACTATCCCACACACTAGGGATAATTTACAATTTACAGAAGCCAATTATCCTACAAACTTGTTCGTCTTTGGAGTGTGGGACGAAACCGGAGTTCCCGGAGAAAACCCATGTGGTCACAGGGGAAACGTATAAACTCTGTACAGACAGCACCCATCGCCAGGATCGAACCCGTGTCTCTGGCGCAGTAAGGTAGCAACTCTGCCGCTGAGCCACTGTACTGCCCTGTTGTAAGGGAATGACTTTATTCTCGGTGTATTTTTATGAATGAAAAGTATTGATGTCTGCATTGGATTCAGAAGGTTCTGCAGCAAAGAAAGAGTAAGTGTTGGATATACAGGGAACTACACATGCTGAAACCTTGAGTAAAATGCAAAGTGCTGGAGTAACTCAGCGGATCAGGCAGCATCTCCGGAGAACATGGGTAGGCAGCATTTCGGGTTGGGACCCTTCTGACTGATTGTAGTGGAGGGAGGGGAATCTGGAAAAGAGAGGTGGGGGGGGGGGGGGGGGGGGGGGGGGATAAAGGGAAAGAAAGGGAAAGACACAAAGTGCTGGAATAACCCAGTGGACCAGGCAGTATATCTGGAGGACAAGCTTCTGGACTCTGAAGAAGGGTCCCGACCAAAACATCATCTATCTATGTTCTCCAGAGATGCTACCTGATCTGCTGAGTTACTCCAGAACTCTATTTCTGTACATTCTCCCTGTGACCGTGTGGGATTTCTCCAGGTAGTTCATTTTCCTCCCACACTCCAAAGATGTGCAGGTTTGTCATTTAATTGACCTCTGTAAATTGGCCCTAGTGTGTAGGATAGTGCTAATGTACGGGGTGATCGCTGGTCGGCACGAACCCGGTGGACCGAAGGGTCTGTTTCTGCACTGTATCTCTAAACTAAACTACATCACATTAAAGGCACTCTGTTGTCATTATAGGAGGAGAAAGCAAAGGCATATCGGAAGGAGAAACTGAAAGAGAAGAAGAGAAAAGCGGAGGAGGAGCTGACGTTTGAGGAAGATGACGAAATGGCAGCAGTGATGGGCTTCTCCGGCTTCGGTTCATCAAAGAAGAGCAGCTGACCAAACAAAGGCACCTCTGTCTTTACCGTCACTCCTTTTTTCTCCCCTTTTAAACCTCTTACTCCCATTTAGAATCGGGTCGCGTGCAGTGTGAATGAAGGTATTTGTTAATAAAAGTTTTTTTGTAAAAAGAAAAGTTACCCCTTCCTCTCCGGCCCGTTCACGGAAAGTTGCTTTTAGTTTCAGCTGTTTGGAGTTTTATTCTTGGGCAGGTGGGAGAAGCCTTTCAGTCTCCTGAGCCTGAGTTCTGACCTCCATTTAGATCATGTCTTAACCTGTATGTATTTTCATTTGGTAAAGGTAATTCCAGTGGTTTCTCCCACTTTCCCCATTCCCTCCTCCCACACTGCCCTTTCTGCCCTGGACGACTCCACTGTGAAAGTGATGCTACACGCAAATTGGAGAACCTTACAACCCAACGGTATGACCATTGATTTCTCTAATTTCAAGTAACTCTTACATTCTCTCCCCCCCCCCCCCCCCCCCCCATCTCCCTACGTTCCACTGTTTGCATCCTTGTAAACCTTCGTTATCACCTCTTCCCCAGCCAACAGTGGGCCTTTGTGGACCCCACCCTTTCTTGGTCATCTTTTCCCTTGTTCTTACCTTTTCTTACCTCCTGTTCCCTCCCCTCTACATTCAATCTGAAGAAGGATTCGGACCCGAAACGTCACCAATACTTTTTTTCCAGAGATGCTGCCTGACCCGCTGAGCTACTCCAGCACTTTATGTCTATCTTCGGTATAAACCTGCATCCACTGTTCTATTCTATACGGTTCTCCTGAGGCTTAGTAGCTGTGGCATAGATAACGCCTCCTAAAAAAGACAGAAAGTGCTGGAGTAACTCGGCGGGCCAGGCATCATCTCTGGAGAACATGGATGGGCATTGGGGAACAGCAATGTATGCACAGAGGGGAAAACAGGAGGTAGTTCCAGCTATAGAATCTAGGATGAGTTGTGTTTTGCAAAGGCTTGAGGTTGAAAGGTTCCTTGTGGGTTCTCTGGTTTCTGTAAATTGTCCCTAGTGTCTAGGATAGAACTAGAATTTGTCCCTAGAGTCTCGGATAGAGTCCAGAATAAGGCTGATTGCTGGCCGGTGCGGACTCGGTGGGCCAAAGGGCACGCTGTATCTCTAAAACTCAGTAGGTCAGGCAGCATTCGTGGAGAACATGGATGGGAGATATTTCAAGTCTGAAGAAGAAGTGTCCCGACCTGAAACGTCAATTGCCTTTGTGTCTTTTTTTAATAAACAGGTAACTGCAGTTCCTTGTTTCTGCATAGATAACCTCTAGTTATCTTCCTGATCTATAACAAAATCGCCGGTCAAAATCGGGATGAATTTAGTGTTGATAGACATAAATTGCTGACGTAACTCAGCAGGTCAGGTCTGGCGAAAAAGGCTGGTTGACGTTTTGAGTCGGGACCCTTCAGAGTTTAGGGTTGTGTCAATTGGCTCAGCATCCTTTTGGGATAGGGTGGGAGGCAAGCAGATTCCTTAGCACTAATTATTAAGCAGCAATTCTTGCAGAAAATATAAAAAGCATTAAGTTCATCCCTGATAACCTTACGTTTGAATACGTATTGTTGCATGGGAAATTACTGCTTTGATGCGAATCTGGAGAACCCCTGATCTCTCGAGCCAGAATGGTGGCAATAATCTAAAAACCGTTGAACAAATAGTCATTAATTTTATTAAACCTCCTCTGGTTCATATCTAGATGTACAGTATAAATCCTTTATTACGCACCTTTCGTTTGACTGGTTCACTATCCAAGCCAACTCTAACACCTGAACAATTCGATTTATTCACAAAATGCTGGAGTAACTCAGCAGGTCAGGCAGCATCTCGGGAGAGAAGGAATGGGTGACGTTTCGGGTTCCATTCCATTCCATTCCGAAACGTCACCCATTCCTTCTCCCGAGGCTGCCTGACCTGCTGAGTTACTCCAGCATTTTGTGAATAAATCGATTTGTACCAGCATCTGCAGTTATTTTCTTATATTCGAACACCTGAACAATTCATTTGATTGAAAATTGTGTTGTGTGTTTCTTGGGAGGAGTGGCGTGCCAAGGAAAGGTTTAAACAGCAAAGAAAGAAGCTACTCGCAAAATTTAATGTCCTTTTTTTTTGCTGCAAAATATTTTTCTATGCCTCTCAATTCATTGCTGCCTGTTTTTTTTTTAATGCCACTTCAAGACTTTTTTAAGTTTGGCCACTGAAATGACAGCCTTTCATAAATGCATCTCTTTGCTAAAATGGACGCTCTTGTTTGGGTTGGTTGGTAAATGGGTGGGTGGATGGTCCTGAAATCTTTGATGAATGCTGACCTAATGAGTGTGCTGGAAGTATTCAGACTGTGTTCTCGCTCCTGATTAACTCTTGGTGTGAATGTATCCTTACAGCACCTTACCCGAAGACTGACTTCTTATCCTCAAAAGATTAGATTAATAGAGTTATATAACACAGAAACAGAGCCTTCGGCCCAACTTGCCCACGCCAACCGACATGACCCATCTACACTAGTTCTACCTGTCTGTGTTTAGCCCATATCCCTCTAAACCTTTCCTATCAATGTAGCTGTCTGAATATCTTTTAAATGTTGTACCTGCCTCAACTACTCCTCTGGCAGCTCATTTCATATACCCAATATACATCAGTCTGAAGAAGGGTCTCAACCCGAAACGTCACCCATTCCTTCTCTCCGAGATGCTGCCTGACCTGCTGACCTCCAGCATTTTGTGATACCTTCAAATACCCAACACCCTCTGTGTGGAAAAAGTCACCCCTCGGATTCCTATTAAATCTTTCCCCCCTCATCTTAAACCTTTGGTTCTTGATTTCCCTGCTGTGAGCAAGAAGACTGTGTATTTATCGTATCTATTCCTCTCATGATCTTGTACACCTCCACAAGATCAGCCCTCATCCTCCTGCACTCCAGGAAATAGAGTTCTAGTCTCCTCAACCACTCTCTATAGCTCAGGCCCTCGAGTGGGGATAAATGGGTCCCTTTCGGAATGGCAGGCAGTGACTAGTGGGGTACCGCAAGGCTCGGTGTTGGGACCGCAGCTATTTACAATATACATCAATGACTTGGATGAAGGGATTAAAAGTACCATTAGCAAATTTGCCGATGATACAAAGCTAGGTGGCAGTGTGAACTGTGAGGAAGATGCTATGAGGTTGCAGGGTGACTTGGACAGGTTGTGTTAGTAGGCGGATGCATGGCAGATGCAGTTTAATGTAGATAAGTGTGAGGTTATCCACTTTGGTGGTAAGAATAGGAAGGCAGATTATTATTTGAATGGTGTCAAGTTAGGAAAAGGGGACGTACAACGTGATCTGGGTGTCTTAGTGCATCAGTCACTGAAAGGAAGCATGCAGGTACAGCAGGCAGTGAAGAAAGCCAATGGAATGTTGGCCTTCATAACAAGAGGAGTTGAGTATAGGAGCAAAGAGGTCCTTCTGCAGTTGTACAGGGCCCTAGTGAGACCGCACCTGGAGTACTGTGTGCAGTTTTGGTCTCCAAATTTGAGGAAGGATATTCTTGCTATTGAGGGCGTGCAGCGTAGGTTTACTAGGTAAATTCCCGGAATGGCGGGACTGTCATATGTTGAAAGACTGGAGCGACTAGGTTTGTATACACTGGAATTTAGAAGGATGAGAGGGGATCTTATCGAAACGTATAAGATTATTAAGGGGTTGGACATGTTAGAGGCAGGAAACATGTTCCCAATGTTGGGGGAGTCCAGAACCAGGGGCCACAGTTTAAGAATAAGGGGTAGGCCATTTAGAACAGAGATGAGGAAAAACTTTTTTAGTCAGAGAGTTGTGAATCTGTGGAATTCTCTGCCTCAGAGGGCAGTGGAGGCCAATTCTCTGAATACATTCAAGAGAGAGCTAGATAGAGCTCTTAAGGATAGCGGAGTCAGGGGGTATGGGGATAAAGCAGGAACGGGGTACTGATTGAGAATGATCAGCCATGATCACATTGAATGGCGGTGCTGGCTCGAGGGGCCGAATGGCCTACTCCTGCACCTATTGTCTACTGTCTATTGAGTCCTGGTAACATCCTCGTAAATCTTTTCTTTACCCTTTCCAGCTTAATAACATCTTTCATTTAATAAGACGACCAACACTGAACACAATACTCTAAAATGTGGCCTCACCAATCACTTGTACAATTCTAATATGACCTCCCAACTTTTATACTCTATACTCTGACTGACGTAGGCCAATGTGCCAAAAGCCTTCTAGACCACCCTACATACCTCAATAGTCAATATAGTCAATTTTATGTGTCACATACGCATAAATGCGCAGTGAAATGAAAGATTACCCACAGCCACTTTCAAGGAACTATGTACCTACCTACACTGCTAGCTAGATCCCTCTGCCCCTCAACACTCCCAAGAGCCATTCACTGTGCAGGTCTTGCCCAGGTTAGACATTCCAAACTGCAACACCTCGCACATTTCTCTGTATCAAACTCCCTTAACTATTCCTCAGCCCAACCGATCAAGATCCTGCTGTCATTTTTCACAACCATCTTCACAATCTACAATATCACCCACTTAGTGTCATCTGCAAACTCATCTAGCTCCCTTTTGAAAGCAATTTTAAATCTGCTTTTCCCACCCGTTTAGCACAGAACATTACAAATCACAATTGCCAGCCTTAAAACAGAAAACTATATTTTGACAATTAGTTAGAGCCATACAGCACAGATCTTATACACCTCCACAAGATCACCCCTCATCCTCCTGCACTCCAGGGAATAGAGTTCTAGCCTCCTTAACCACTCCCTATAGCTCAGGCCCTCGAGTCCTGGTAACATCCTTGTAAATCCAATGGGGCCAAAAACTGCTCACTATTCTCTCTATGCTATCTGACCAGTGGCTTATAAAGCCTTAGCATTACATGCCTGCTTTTATATTCTAGTCCTCTCAAAATTAATGCTAACATTGCCTATGCCTTTTCACTCATTGAAAATCCTCTATCAGTTTTCTCCCTCTCTGTTTGAAATTCCGATAGTATTTTTTTGGGGACATCTCCCAGAATATTTAGAAGCCAGTCAAATGCAGCTGATATTGTAGTGTTGGGGATGCAGTAGGAAATTTGTTTATGTTTACCTAGGACTTCTGTTTCAGATCCTTTTAACAGGTTGAGTCAGCCAGTTGTGATTTGACAAAGTGGAAGGGAAAATTCAAGGAGATAAAGTTTGTTTGTAATATAAAAACAGATAGTAAGACTTAGGGTCAAGGAACTGCAGATGCTGGAATCTTGAGCAATAAAACACAAAGTGCTGGAGTAACTCTGGATCAGGCAGCATCCCTGGTGAACACAGGTGATGTTTGCGTCTGGTCCCTTCTTCAGACTGGAGTAAGATAGCATGACCTTCTGTGCTGCATAAATTGTTCCTGTGCTGTATGACTATGGCTCTATATCAGGTACATGGATAGAAAAGGATTTGATGGATATGAGCCAAATGCAGGGAAATGTGACTAGCTTAGATGGGACATCTTGGTTGGCATGGATGAGTTGGGGTGAAGGGCCTATTTCTGTGCTGAATGACTGACTTTTTTAAGATATATTTTTTTAATTCTGAAAGTGAGTATTGATAATAAATAAAAGGCAAGAATTTAGTTTAATTTAGAGTTTAGTTTCGAGATACAGCGTGGAAACAGGCCCTTCAACTCATTGAGTCCGCGCTGACCAACCATCACCCATACACTAGTTGAATTCCACACACTGGGGCCAATTAACTTACAAACCTGCATGTCTTTGGAGAGTGGGAGGAAACCGGAGAAAACCAATGCAGTCACAGGGAGAACATACAATCTCCATACAGACAGCACCCGTAGTTTGGATCGAACCCGGATCTCTGGCACTGTGAGGCAGCAACTACCACTGTGCCACCCATCAACTATGAGACTCTATGACTTTCTGTAGTTCCTGCATTTAAAAATAGAAGAGTTCACAAATTGACAATAAATAAATAAAATCCTTACTAACGTCTACTGCCCTTATCAGAACTCTTGGTCAACTCTTCAAAAGCCGCAGATCAAATTTGTGAGGCATGAACTTGTCAAACACAAAGCCGTGACTGACTATCCCGAATCAATCCTTTCCTTTTCAATTGTAGATAGACACTACCTTTCTGAATCCCCTCCAGTAACTTTACTACCACTGATGTTAGGCTCACCGTCTTGTAGTTCCAGGCTTGCGTTGAAGCGCTTCTGAAATAAAGACACAACATGAATCACCCTTCAGTCTTCTGGTTTCTCGC
Organism: Rhinoraja longicauda; assembly: GCF_053455715.1. NCBI lineage: Eukaryota > Metazoa > Chordata > Chondrichthyes > Rajiformes > Arhynchobatidae > Rhinoraja > Rhinoraja longicauda. The sequence continues at coordinate 33,311,626 of NC_135966.1, forward strand.
CTGTGTCTGTAGATGATAGAAATATCTGTGCTCGGGAGGCTGTAATTTATTGTCCTGTTCCCACAATGTCCTTGCATGCACTTGATCAAGTCTTTAGACTTTAGAGATACAGCACAGAAACCGGCCCTTCGGCCCACCGAGACCGCGATCACCCCGTACATGAACACTATCGTACACACTAGGGACAATTTACGTTTTTTTTACCGAAACCAATTAACCTACAAACCATTACGTCTTTGGAGTGCGGGAGGATGCCGGAGCACCCGGAGAAAACCCACGCAGTCACGGGGAGAACGTACAAACTTTGTACAGACAGCATCCGCAGTCAGGATTGAATCCGGGTCTCTGGCACGGTAGGGCAGCAACTCTACCATTTCGCTACTGTGCTGGTGATTTATCTACTGTAATATGCCTTTAGTCTGCCAATTCTTCCACTCCTGTAATGTGGAGATGTTTATTATACAGCACAAGAACAGGCCCTTCAGCCCTCAATGTGGGTGGTGAACATGATGTCAAGACAATCACAACTAAAAGGACCCAAAGTGCTGGATAAACTCAGCAGGTCAGGCAGTATCTGGGGAGGGAATGGATAGGCGATGTTTTGGGTCGAACCCTTAGTGTGTGCTATGACATAATATATAACAACATTCATTTTTATAAGGCATGGTATATAGCAATTTATAAACAGAAAAACTAGGATTTTTAGTTTTAGAGATACAACTTGGAAACAGGCCCTTCGGCCCACCGAATCCGTGCTGACTCATGCACTGATCCATGCACTCATTCTATCCACCACATTAGGGACAATTGTCAGAAGTCAATTAACTTAAAAAGCCGCACGTCTTCTTTGGAATGTAGGAGGAAACCGGAGCACCTGGAGAAAACCCGCGCAGTCACAGGGAGAATGAACAAACTCAGTAAATATCTGTAGTCAGGATCAAACCCAGATCTCTGGCGCTGTAAGGCAGCAGCTCTACCCGCTGCACCACTGTGCCGCCTTCACTCTGATTGTTAAAACAAAAAGCCCTCTGTCACAACAGAAAGGATTGTCTTTGCTGCAAGAAACTAATCAGACTGGAGTACCGGGTGATTGGATATTAGTTACATAACGCACAGCTCTGCTGGTAAGAGGACAACCCTTGGGACCACAGACTGCTGCAGCAGTCATCTAGAGAGGCGGTTAATTGTCAGTGTGAATGATAGATTCATGCCCTGTTGTCAGACCTGGTAGCTGCAGGGGAAAAATTACACCAGCAGCCACAAATCTATCAGAGGATTATCAATAGATAGACACAAAAGGCTGGAGTAACCCAGTGGATCAGGCAGCATCTCGGGACAACATGGATAGATGATGGAGATACAGGGAACTGCAGATGCAGGTTTACAAAAAAAATGGAGACAAAGTGTTGGAGTAACTTGGAAAACATGGATATGTGATATTTCGGGTCGGTACCCTTCTTTAGACTCTCGTTTTCACCACCTAAAACATCTATTCATGTTTTCCAGTGATGCTGCCTGACCTGTTGAATTATTCCAACACTTTGTATGTATGTTTTTAAAAATTATAGTCAAATTAGCATATCTATAGCGCTCTGCATACAATACTCAAAGCTTAAAGAATCTATATATTACTAAAACTGTCGGGTTGTTTGTTCCCCCCATATGTTCATGCCTTATCTTTGTGCCCCCATCACACGATAGCGCGACAATTTTAGGCCCACCTTACTCACCATTGTCCTGGGATCTTTAGTACCCAAGTTTCATTCAAATTGGTCTTATAGATTTAAAGTTATAGACATTTTAAAGATTAAAAATTACCTTTTCAACGTACCCTGGCCATCTTCAGCGTTCGACGTCACAATGGGACCCGCCAGTGTAATGGGAGTGACGGCCAATGAGGGGGAGGGGGAGCTGCTGAGCCAATGAGCACCCCCCCCCCCCACCGGGAGGACGAGCTGCGTTTTCGACGTCAGTCCGCGCGTGCGCAGTTGGGGCCCATTGATCTAATACAGATGCTCCCTGACGTACGAGGCTTCCACTTACGATGCTTCGACCTACGATATTTCAACTTTGCGATGGTGCAAACGGCAGCTCGCTTCCGGTCACGTGAGGGGGGGTGGAGTGGGTAAGTGGCTGAGGTGAGGGGGGCGAATGGGGACTTAAGGGGGTTGAGGAGGGATGGAGTGGGTGAGAGCAGGAGGGGGGGGATGGAGTGGGGGGAGGGGGGTTCAGAAGGGATGGAGTGGGGGGGGAGGGGAGGAAGGGGGGATGGAGTGGGGGAGGGTGCTAGACCAATGCAGGAGAAGTTGAGGGAGGATGGAGTGGGTAAGTGACTGAGGGGAGGAGGGGCGGATAAGGGGGGATGGAGTGGATGAGTGGGGGGGGGGGAGAAGGGGCTGAACCAATGCAGGAGAGGTTTGGGCCCAACGGGTCCAATCGGTCTAGTAGTATATAAAAGAATATTGTGGAATATTTAAAATCTATAATTTGTCTTTTCCAATGTAAAGTTGATACGGGCATGGTCGATGATTTTTGAGGTTATGTATCTTGATGTGACCATTTTATTATTCCATCGGGAGCTAAAAAGCTTGAAGATGTTCACTGAGGCAGCATTCATTCCGATCACAATAAAAAGGTCACTATTTCTGTCACTGGGCTTTGTGAATTGTACTGTGTCAGTTCCAATTAGAGATTAAGATATTATTGATTTATTAATGAGACCAAAGCACCTAAAGGGGAAAAAAAGAGAATCGCTGGCCAATATCGAACATAGCCTTTAACCTTATAAGATTTCCCAATCTAATTTTCAGAGGCAATTTATTTTTAGTTTAGAAATATAGCATGGAAACAGGCCCTTCAGCCCACTGAGTCCATGTCGACCATCGATTACCCCTTACACTAGTTCTATTCTGCACACTAGGGACAATTACAGACAATTTACAGATGCCAATTAACCTACAAACCTGCACGTGTTTAGAAGAAAGTTCTATGTTATCCCACTTACTCACTCTCACTCTCACTCAAACACGCTCGCACACACACCATTTTCATTAGTTATGAGATGTGGCATAGAAACAGGCCCTTCGGCCCACCAAGTCCACACTGAATATCGATCACCCGCTCACACTAGTTCTGTGTTATCCCATTTTCTCATCCACCCCCTACACACTAGGGGCAATTTACAGAGGGACAATTAATCTACAAACCCATAGGGGTTTGGTATGTGGGAGGAAACCAGAGCACCCGGAGCAAACCCTTGTGGTCACAGGGAGAACCATCAGTCTCCACACAGACAACACCCGAGGTCTGGATCGAACCTGGGTTTCTGGCGCTGTGAGGCAGCAGCTCTACCAGCTGAGCCACTGTGCCATCCTAACTAACAGGATCATTCCGAGTCAGCATGGATTTACGAAGGGGAAATCATGCTTGACAAATCTACTGGAATTTTTTGAGGATGTAACTAGGAAAATTGACAGGGGAGAGTCAGTGGATGTGTACCTCGACTTTCAGAAAGCCTTCGACAAGGTCCCACATAGGAGATTAGTGGGCAAAATTAGAGCACATGGTATTGGGGGTAGGGTACTGACATGGATAGAAAATTGGTTGACAGACAGAAAGCAAAGAGTGGGGATAAATGGGTCCCTTTCGGAATGGCAGGCAGTGACCAGTGGGGTACCGCAAGGTTCGGTGCTGGGACCCCAGCTATTTACGATATACATTAATGACTTAGATGAAGGGATTAAAAGTACCATTAGCAAATTTGCAGATGATACTAAGCTGGGGGGTAGTGTGAATTGTGAGGAAGATGCAATAAGGCTGCAGGGTGACTTGGACAGGTTGTGTGAGTGGGCGGATACATGGCAGATGCAGTTTAATGAAGATAAGTGTGAGGTTATTCACTTTGGAAGTAAGAATAGAAAGGCAGATTATTATCTGAATGGTGTCAAGTTAGGAAGAGGGGATGTTCAACGAGATCTGGGTGTCCTAGTGCATCAGTCACTGAAAGGAAGCATGCAGGTGCAGCAGGCAGTGAAGAAAGCCAATGGAATGTTGACCTTCATAACAAGAGGAGTTGAGTATAGGAGCAAAGAAGTCCTTCTACAGTTGTACCGGGCCCTGGTGAGACCGCACCTGGAGTACTGTGTGCAGTTTTGGTCTCCAAATTTGAGGAAGGATATTCTTGCTATTGAGGGTGTGCAGCGTAGGTTCACTAGGTTAATTCCCGGAATGGCGGGACTGTCGTATGTTGAAAGGCTGGAGCAATTAGGCTTGTGTACACTGGAATTTAGAAGGATGAGGGGGGATCTTATTGAAACATATAAGATAATTAGGGGATTGGACACATTAGAGGCAGGAAACATGTTCCCAATGTTGGGGGAGTCCAGAACAAGGGGCCACAGTTTAAGAATAAGGGGTAGGCCATTTAGAACGGAGATGAGGAAGAACTTTTTCAGTCAGAGAGTGGTGAAGGTGTGGAATTCTCTGCCTCAGAAGGCAGTGGAGGCCAGTTCGTTGGATGCTTTCAAGAGAGAGCTGGATAGAGCTCTTAAAGATAGCGGAGTGAGGGGGTATGGGGAGAAGGCAGGAACGGGGTACTGATTGAGAGTGATCAGCCATGATCGCATTGAATGGCGGTGCTGGCTCGAAGGGCTGAATGGCCTACTCCTGCACCTATTGTCTATTGTCTATCATGTTTAAAACCAACTCATGAATGAGACAGGAAGAGGATGTTATAGGTGGTTTAGAAATCTGTCTTCCATTCAGAAATGTATCTTGTATTTTTTTTAAATCAGGAATAATATCCATTGTTGACCTGCATTATGTCCCTCTACGTATTTGCTATCTTCTCCCAAACTCTTTACCCCAGCTCTGGACTGGAGGTGAGTCTGCATTCAAACGGACTGATTTTAGGCATAGAGTCATACAACGGAAACAGGTCCTTCGACCCAACATGCTGACCAAGATGCCCCATCTACACTAGTCCTATTTGCCTGCATTTGGCCCATATCCCTCTGAACTTTTCCTATCCATGTACTTGTGCAAATGACTGTTAAATGTTGTTATGGTACCTGCCTGAACCACCCACTCTGCAGCACATTCCATATCCCCAATGTGAAAAGTTGTCCCTCAGGTTCCTATTAAATGAACTTTAACTAGGCATATACAGCATAGAAACGAGCTCTTCAGCTCACTGTGTCCATGCTGACCGTCAATCACCTGTTTATAATAGTTCTATGTTATCTCACTTTCGCATCCACTCCTTACATACCAGGGGGCAAATTACAGGCAGCCAATTAACCTGCACGACTTTAGGAGGTGGGAGAAAACTGGAGCACCCAGAGAAAATCCATGCAGTCACAGGGAGAACTTGCACATTCCACACACAGACAGCATCTGTAGTCAGGATCGAAGCCAAGTCTCTGGCGCTGTGAGGCAGCAACTCCAGCTGTGCCGCAATGCTGCCCCAGATACTAGTTGGGTGCAAAGGAACTGCAGATGCTGGTTTACACTGAAGGTGGACACAAAATGCTGGAGTAACTCAGCAGCTCAGGCAGCATATCTGGAGAAAAGGAATAGGTGACGATTTGGGTTGAGACCCTTCTTCAGGGTCTAGTTGGGTGGCCTGAAATCTCTTCTGGAGAGGCAATCCAATAATAAACTGCTTCAATTTAAATGTGAAAGCAGTGGGCACTCTCAGACCTGAGATGAAGACTTAGGAAGGACATCAAGGATTGGCGAGGCTATGGATGAGGTTTTCTACAACATGAGAGATGGTCGTCGTGTGGAGAACTATGGTTGTTGTCCTTTAGAGGAGAGAAGTTGTAAGCAAACTTTTACATTGGTGTTCAGAACTATCAGGGGATTAGATGGAGTAATTAAGCAGTAAATGTCACCATATGCTGAAGGGCTGCAGACCAAAAGGACATTGGTGTCACGCAACGAATATCTGGGGAAGCTTGAGGGGCTTTGTGGCCTTTGTTGTGGTCTGATAGATTAAGCAAATTAAGGCGACATGTGGAAAGATAATATTGCACTCACATAGCGATCTGATCTGCAGTTCACTGAAAGAGAGAACAAGGGAACCAGTTTTCACAGTGGCATTCAGTCAGGAAGTGTATAAATATACGATAAAAGACACATGGACAGGATAGAGTCTAGAGAGTCAAGAGTGATTTCTTCCCATAAGTCCTGAAACAGAAGGACAAAATTCTTACTTGCAACAGCATTACAGATATGTAAGCATAGTACTCTTTAAAATCCATAATAAACAGTAGAAAGGTATGTGTGTATATATATCTCTCCCTCCTAACCGCATTCTCCTGCCTTCTCCCCATAACCTCTGACATCCGCACTAATCAAGAATCTATCTCTCTCTGCCTTATAATACCAAATGCGACCTAACCAAAGTGCTATAGAGCTGCGTCATGACTTTCTGACTTTTGTATTCAATGGCCCCAGCAATGAAGGCAAACATACCTTATGTCTTCTTTACCACCCTATCTACATATGCTGCCAGCTTCAGTGAACTGTGAACTTGGACTTCAAGATCCCTCTGCACATTGTGTAAGAAAATACCTGCAGATGCTGGTACAAATCGAAGATATTTATTCACAAAATTCTGGAGTAACTCAGCAGGTCAGGCAGCATCTCAGGAGAGAAGGAATGGGTGACGTTTTGGGTCGAGGCCCTTCAGACTGAAACCAAAACATTGTCTGTCCATTTCTGTCCACGGATGCTGCCAGACACGCTGAATTCCTCCGGCACTTTGTGTTGCAGACTTCATAAGGAAATGTGTGGAGGACTGTGTTCCTACAACAACCTTCTGAGTGTTTCCTAACCGGAAGCCTTGGATGAACCAGGAGATCCACATTCTTCTGAGGCTCTATCCCGGGCATTCAGGTCTGATTACGCAGATGTCAATAAGAAGTCCAGATACGACCTTGACAAGGCCATCAAAAAGGACAAAAGGGATTTCCGCTCAAAGATGGAGGATGAGGCGGATGTTCGGCAACTGTGGCTGGGTTTGAATGCCATCACCTCCTACAAGACGAAACCAGATGGCAGCTCAAGCAACAGCGAAGCATCACTCCCTGGCGAGCTCAATGCGTTCTATGCATGCTTTGATAGAGAGAACATTGATGTGCCTTCCCGAGCCCCCGTACATGGTATTACGGTCACAGTCACAGAGGCTGATGTCAGAAGATCCTTCGGGGGGGGGGGGGGGTGAACCCTCGGAAAGTGCCTGGACTTGATGGTATACCCGGTCGAGTTCTCAAAACCTGTGCAGACCACTGGCTGGGGTTTTTGCAGACATTTTCAACCTCTCATTACTGCTTTGAGAGGGCATCAATAATACTGGTGCCCAAGAAGAGATGTGCCTCAACGACTATCGACCAGTGGCATTAATGTCCGTGGTGATGAAGTGCTTTTGAGAGGTTGGTTATGGTGGATATCAGCTCCTAAATCAACAAGAGCCTCGGCCCACTATAGTCACCTACCGTCACAACAGGTCAACGGAGGACGCGATCTCACTTGCTCTCCACTCAGCACTGGACCACTTGGACAATAAAAACACTTATGTAAGGCTGTTGTTCATAGACTAGAGCTTGGCGTCCAATACCATCATCGCCTCCAAGCCAGTTACCAAGCTCACGGAACTGGGTCTCTGCACATCCCTCTACAATTGGATCCTCAATTTCCTCATCCACAGACCACAGTCTGTTCGAATTGGCAGAAATCCTTCCTCATTAACAATCAGTACGAGAGCACCTCAAGGCTGCATGCTCAGCCCCCTGCTCTACTCACTCTATACTCATGATGGTGTAGCCGGAAATAGTGCGAACTCCAGAGGAAGGGTGAGGACCCATAATCCTGTTTATATCAATGGATTCAAAAACTTCAAATTCCTGCGCGTGCAAATTTCCGAAGATCTTTCCTGGACCCAGCACACTGATGCAATTGTAAATAAAGCACATCAACGCCTCTACTTCCTGAGAAGATTAAGGAGATTCGGTATGCCAAAGATTCTCTTGAACTTCTACAGATGTACAGTAGAGAGCATATTGACTGGTTGCATCATGGCCTGGTTCAGCAACTTGAATGCCCAGGAGTGGAAAAGACTGCAAAAAGTTGTGAAAACTGCCCAGTCCATCACCGGCTCTAACCTCCTCACCATCTAAGGGATTTATCAGAGTCGCTGCCTCAAAAAGGCAGCCAGCATTATCAGAGACCCACACCATCCCGGCCATACACTCATTTCACCCCTGCCATCGGGAAGAAGGTGCAGGAGCCTGAAAACTGTAACGTCCAGGTTCAGGAACAGATTCTTCCCTACAGCCATCAGGCTATTAAACACTGCAACCTCAAATAAGCTCTGAACTACAATAGACATTATTATTATTAGTATTATTATATTTATTATTATTATTATTGCACTACTATTTTAGTTTGTGTTTATGTGTATATATATATGTGATTGGGTGTGTGTGTGTGTGTATATGTACATATAGTGTAAGAAAATAACTGCAGATGCTGGTACAAATCGAAGGTATTTATTCACAAAATGCTGGAGTAACCCAGCAGGTCAGGCAGCATCTCAGGAGAGAAGGAATGGGTGATGTTTCGGGTCGAGACCCTTCCTCAGACTGATATATATATATATATATATATATATATATATATATATATATATATAGACAGACATATATATAAAACAAGAGTCAAGAGTATTTTATTGTCATATGTCCCAGATAGAACAATGAAATTCTTACTTGCTGCAGCACAACAGAATATGTAAACATAGTACGCTGTAAACAATATGATAAATGAGAGGGAAAAAAGCCAGTGTGTATACACATACTCACAAGTACACACACATATATATATATATATATATATATATATGTCTGTCCATATATATATATAGACAGACATATATATATATATATGTGTGTGTACTTGTGAGTATGTGTATACACACTGGCTTTTCCCCCTCTCATTTATTATAATGTTTACAGCGTACTATGTTTACATATTCTGTTGTGCTGCAGCAAGTAAGAATTTCATTGTTCTATCTGGGACATATGACAATAAAATACTCTTGACTCTTGTTTTGCTCAAGATTCCAGCACCTGCAAGAAGGGTGACTGCCTGCAGGAGGCAGCAGAGAACAAGAGAAGCCTTTCACAAACAGGAGCTGGTCTCAGAAAGAAAAGGCGGAAAAATAGGTAAAAGAAATATGATGGTTGGAAAAAGGAGTCGCAAACGTATGGTCAGTAGCAAGAAGTAGTGTAACAGCTGATGTACAGGTAATGTTTCATTCAGGATCCAGAGTAGGGGAGGCACAATGGCGTAGCAGTAGAGCCGGTGCCTCACAGCACCAGAGACTCGTGTTCGATCCTGGTTACAGGTGCTGTCTGTGCGGAGTTTATACGTTCCCCCTGCGAATGATGTGGTTTCCTCCGGGTGCTTGGGTTTCCTCCCACATCCTCGCGATGTGTAGCTTTGTAGGTTAATTGACCTGTAAATCTCTAAATTGTAAATTGCCTCTGGTGTGTAGGTTGGTGCTAGTGCATGGAGTGATCGCTGGTCAGCACGGACTCGGAAGGCCGAAGGGCTTCTTTGCATGATGTATCTCAAAAGTAAAGTTTAACAGCAGTTCACCCATGTTAAATGGAGCGTTAAATTGCCCCTTGTGTGTAGAGAGTGGTTGCGAAAGTGGGAAAACAGAATTAGTGTGAATGGGTGATTTGATGGTTGAGATGGACTGGGTGGGCCGAAGGGCCTGTTTCTACGCTGTATCTCTAAACTGAACTAAACTGATAGTAACAAAAATTTTCCTTGAGGCAGAAGTGTCTAAGAACAGAAGGTATACGTTTAAAGTGAGGCCGAAGAGATTCAGAGGGAGGTTAAGAAAGAATATTTTCACTGGAGGGTGGGTGCAATATGGAACACATTGTCTGAGGGGTGGTGGTGACAGAGACTCTCACAACATTTAAGAAATATCTGGATAAGCACTTGAGACTTGGGAACAGCTCCAACCAAGATAGCAAGAAATTGCAGTGGGTTGTGGATGTTGCACAGACCAGCTTCCCTTCCATTGTATGAAGAAGGGTCTCGACCTGAAATGTCACTCATTACTTCTCTGCAGAGATGTTGCCTGTCCCGCTAAGTTACTCCTGCATTTTGTGTCTATCTTCGGTGTAAACCAGCATCTGCAGTTCCTTCCCACACACTCCCTTCCATTGACTTTATCTACACTCGGCTAGGCCGCCATTATAATCAAGGACCAGTCTCACCCCAGTCACTCACTCTTCTCCCCACTCCCCTCAGGCAAGAGGTACAAAAGTGTGAGAACGCATTCCTCCAGATTCAAGGACAGTTTCTTCCCAGCTGTTATCAGGCAACTGAACCGTCATCCCATCAGCTAGAGTGCGGTCCTGACCTCCCATCTATCTCAATGGAGACATTTGAACTTTCTTTAATCAGACTTTATCGGCGTTCAATGTTATATTTTTGCTCTAAAAGTTGTACTCTTTATTCTTGATTTGATATTGGATCGGTTCGATTGTAATCACGTATAGTCTTTTCTTTGACTGGATAGCATGCAACAAAACAGCTTTTCACTGTACCTCGGTACACGTGCCAATAATAAGCTTGACTGAATCCTCAAGGCACAGTAGTGTACAGTTGAATTGCTGGTCAATGGGATTAGTGTATTAATACTTGATGTGCTACATAGACCCATTACTTTTTAGTTTAGTTTAGAGATGCAGCATGGAAACAGGCACATCAGCCCACCAAGTCCACGCTAACCATCGATCATCCTTACGCTAGTTCTATGTTATCCCTCCCTCCCATCCTACACACCTCATTTATTCCCCCTATTTCACTGATTCTAATTCAAAGCTGGTGCTTGATGATGGCGTGACTGCACTCCTCGTCACGTGACCACCTGGAATCAGGAAGCATGGGGCCGTGGATTTAATAGATCACTTTCCTGCCGCAGTGGGCGCTGGGTACCTCGGGCGCCATTGCGAGATTTTGAATTCACTCGTAAAAGTGCGACAAAAGATGCAGAATTATAGCAAGAGACGAAGGAGCGAGCGGAAAGTGCCGACAAATAATATCTTGAGGTGCACCTTATGACGATTTTACGTTTTAAGTGATTGGTAATCGGGAGAATATTACAATCCCATTCATGAATCAATCATATGATGTAATCCTTTAAATAGGGTGTATATCACTTATGCCATTGGCGTCGGCTTTAGCTCAGAGGTTACTTCGTTTGTATCGACCACATTCCCAATCGCGAGTTCGCGGCTGGCTAACCACGGGCGCTGACTGACGTTTTCTTTCGACTGACGTTTCTTTCGTTAAATTTATTTCAAAACTTTTATTTACATGCATAAAATGTTTTCTCCACAATTGCAAACCAGGAAATGGTCGAGGATTTCTCTAACATTCGTAGAAATGTTTTCTGCTAAACTGCAAACCAGGTAGTGGTAGTCAGAGAGTTGTGAATCTGTGGAATTCTCTGCCTCAGAAGGCAGTGGAGGCCAATTCTCTGAATGCATTCAAGAGAGAGCTGGATAGAGCTCTTAAGGATAGCGGAGTCAGGGGGTATGGGGAGAAGGCAGGAACGGGGTACTGATTGAGAATGATCAGCCATGATCACATTGAATGGCGGTGCTGGCTCGAAGGGCCGAATGACCTCCTCCTGCACCTATTGTCTATAGTGTCTTGTAATTGAAGATAGACACAAAATGCTCTAGTAACTATACAGCAATATAAACAGATATAGAGTAAAATGCTTAAAGGTTGTTTTACTACATTGCACTTGGGGAAATAAAACCTTTAAACATGATCTAACAGCCATAACAGAGATATTGTTGCAGGATGACCAGGAGGGGGTGCTCAGTATTCCAATTGCTATACAATGTCCCGAAAGACTGGGCCAAAAGGGGAACCAGGCATGGTGGCTATGCTGAGTCGTGAAAAAGATGCAAGAGACAGAGATATAGAATTGGTACGGGTGGAAATAATGAATGGGGGGATTGCCCTAAGGTCATTAGGTCAAAGGGCATGATGCAGAGTCGCTCAAGCTATCTGGAGGACATGGCAGCTTCTGGCATACACTCGTAACATATGCAACATGTACTTTCTTACCTTGAAAAAACGCCAAAATGGTCAATTTTTGTGCTGTAGAAAATGGGGAAGAAGCTGGAGGATCCGGCGGAGGAAGAGGAACCGGGAGAAGAGCTGCAAAGCCCATGGATGCAAGAAGCAGCTGGGAAGACGTTGGCCAACCGGCGGGAGAAGGGGAAATGCGGCCGGGAACGGAGGCAGGAGCAAGGACAAGAAGCAGAGGGCCGCCGGGGGGAGAAGAGGTGAAGGAGGAGGAAAGGACGGGGTCAAGAGAGCAGGGAGAGGAGCAGCGGGACCTGGAGGGGCCTGGAGTTCCGCAGTTGATCCTGTTTCCTCCCACATTCTAAGGAGGTTTGTAGGGCTTCTGTAAATTACCCCTAGTGTGTGAGATGTGAAACTGGGATAACATGGAACTGGTGTATGGGTGATTGTTGGTCGCTGTGGACACATTGGGTCAAAAGGCCTGTTTTTGTGCTATATCTCTAATCTAAAACTAACTCAGCGGGTCAGGCAGCATCTCTGGAGAAAAGTCTGAAGAAGGGTCTCAACCAGAAACGTCACCTATTCCTTTTCTCCAGAGCTACTGCCAGACTCCAGCATGTTTTTTGTCTATCTTCGGTGTAAACCAGCATCTGCAGTACACACAGTGTCTTGTATTTCTCTGACATTCAGCTTCTGAACACGGAGTGGCTCTTGTGAGCTATGAACTTTCTTCCTTTCTATAGAAGGACAAATCTCACCTGTCACCCTTTCTCCTTTCCATCTCTGGCCTGCTAACCATTTTTTGCCTGTACCCCACAAATCACACATGTCTTCACTCTGTCAGAGAAATTCCCTTACCCTTATTTCAATCCATATTTCGCTGCTACCCAGGTTGACTTGCTTGAAAGACGCAGCATGGAAACGGGTCCTTCGGCCCAAGGAGTCCACGCTGACCAATGATCACCCCCGTACACTCGGGACAATTTACATTTTTTTTCCCAACACCAATTAACCTACATTCTCAAGACTAATTCTATGTTATCCCACTTACAATCCACCTCCTACACACTAGAGGCAATTTGCAGAGGCCGATTAACTCCATCCTCAGTTCGCCGCCGACACCACGGTTGTGGGACGAATTACAGATGGTGATGAGTCAGAGTATAGAAGTGAGATCGATCGACTGATCAAATGGTGCCAACACAACTACATGGCTGTCAATGTCAGTAAGGCCAAGGAACTGATTGTGGACTTTGGAAGAGGAAGGATGAGGACCCACAAACCTGTCTATCTCAATGGGACGATGGTGGAGAGAGTCAATAGCTTCAAATTCCTGAAGATATTTCTGAAGATCTGTGAATATTTCTGAAGATCTTTCTTGGACCCAGCACACTGATACAATTGTAAAGAAAGCCCATCAATGCCTCTCCTGCCTGAGAAGATTGCGGGGATTCGGTATTGTCAGAGAGGATTCTGTTAAACTTCCACTTGTACAGTAGAGAGCATATTGACTGATTGCACCACGGCCTGATTCGGCAACTTGAATGTCCAGGATTGAAGAAGACTGCAAAAATTTGTGAACACTGCCCAGTCCATCATGGGTTCTGACCTCCCCACCATCTAAGGGATTTAATGGAGTCGCTGCCACAAAAAGGCAATAGCATTTAGTGCAAGGTAAAGTCCGATGAAGGATAGTTTGAGGGTCTCCGATGAGGTAGACAGTAGCTCAGGACTGCTCTCTAGTTGGTGATAGGATGATTTAGTTGCCTAATAAAAACTGTGAATAAACTATCTCTGAATCTGGAGGTGTGCATTTTCACACTTCTGCACCTCTTGTCTGATAGTAGAAGGAAGAAGAGGGAGTGACTGGGGTGAGCCTGGTCCTTGATTATGCAGGTGACCTTGCCGAGGCAGCGTGAAGTGTAAATGGAATCAATTGAAGGAAGGTTGGTTTGTGCGATGGTCTGGGCTGCGTCACTATTGACAGCAGGAAGTGAATCTGCACACATACCCTGGTATGCATTGACGGTGCCAAAGTAACTTTGAAAGCTTTAAGTTCCTAGAAGCTTTAAGCTATCAGAGGAGGTGATACAATTAGATACAATTACCATGTTAAAGAGGCATTTAGGCAGACCCTTAGATAGGCAAAGTACAGAAGGATAATGTGCTAATGCGGGATTAGAATAAATGGGTAAAAAGGGGCATTTTGGACAGGACAGGCCGAAGGGCCTGTTTCCGTGCTGCAGGAATCTGTGACTTGGCGCCATCTAATGGCAGGACACAATACTGCTTTGTGTAGGAAGGAACAGATGATGCTGATTTATACCAAAGATTGGCATAATGCAATACAATACAATATATCTTTATTGTCATTGTACAGGGGTACAACGAGATTGGGAATGCGCCTTCCATACGATGCAATAAATGAACTAGCTAATCAGTATAAATTTATACAACCCAGTGAAACAAAATTAGAAACAGTTTAAAAACAGTATAAAGTTCAGGTAGGTCTGTGCCAGTTCACTGTGCGATGTGACCATCTGGCTCAGCAGGACCGGTTCATAGCACCAATGGCCCTGGGGATGAAGCTGTTCCTGAGTCTGGAGGTGCGGGCGTAGAAGGCCTTGTAGCATCTGCCCGATGGTAGAAGTTCAAACAGACTATTGCAGGGGTGTGAGGAGTCTTTGTGAATGGTGGTGGCTTTTCTGATGCATCGTGTGTTGTAGATGTCCTCCAAGGCTGGTAGCTGTGTTCCGATAGTCTTCTGAGCTCTATGGACTACCCGCTGAAGAGCTCTCCTCTCTGCCTCCGTGCAGCTGAGGTACCACACAGGGATGCCATGCGTTAGGATGCTCTCGATGATGCAACGGTAGAAGGTTATCAGCAGCTATTGGGGCAGACCAGACTTTTTCAGTGTTCTCAGGTTGAACAGTCGTTGATGTGTCCAGCGCAGCGGTGTTAGTGGACCATGTGAGATCCTCCGAAATGCGAGTGCCCAGAAACTTGAAGCTGGACACTCTCCACACTGTCCCCATTGATAAAGATCGGAGCGTATTCCCCGTTGTATGACCATACTGGAATAACTCAGCGGGTCAGGCAACATCTCTGGGGAAAAAAAAGGACGGGTGATGTTGCAATGGGAGAATTGAAATGCAGTGTTAATTTGATTACACTATCAATTAATTATATGAAGAAAAATATTTCCTATCCTTTAAGTTTTGTATTGCAGTTGTGAACTGTCAAGACCAGAATCTAGAATGAATTCAGACAGTAACATCCTGAAGTGTCTGATTATTGAGAGGCATAGATAGGGTAGAAAGTCAGAACTTACTTCCCCAGGATGGAAAAATCAAATACTAAAGAGCATAGCTTTAAGATGAGAGAGGCAAAGTTGGATGGGGATGTGCGGGGCAAGTTTTTTTTACATGGAGTGTGGCGGGTGCCTGGGACACGGGACGGTGGTGGAGGCAGAAATGATAGTGGGATTCAGCAGGCTTTTTAGAAAGGCACAGTAATATGCAGGGAATGAGGGATATGGGTTGGCTGCAGGCAGAAGAGATTAGTTTAATTTGGCATCATGTTCAGCACAGATATTGTGGGCCGCAGGGAGAAGGGTGGAGGGTGTCAGTGACTGCAATGACACTGGACAAAGGGCCGGTCATAAGATCCGGAATCATGCCTTCCGCACCCTCAAGGCTGGCTTTCAAGCTTCTGTACCTTCTGCCCGACGAGAGCGGGGAGAAGGAAGAATGAATGATGTGGGAGACGTCATTGATTATGTTGGCTGCTTTCCTGAGGCAGCGTGAAGTGTAGATGGCATCAATGGTGGAGGATGTGGTCTATGTGATGGACTGGGCAACAACTCTACAATTTCTTGTGGTCATGGGCAGAGCTGTTACCAAACCAAGCTGTGATGCAACCCAACAGTATGCCTTCTATGATGGATCTGGAGAATTTTTTAATGGGGCTGCACGGTGGTGCAGCGATAGAGTTGCTGCCTTACAACACCAGAGACTATGGGTGCTGAAGGGTACCCCCCTTCCTGAAGTCACGATATATCTCCATCCCATTCCTTCTAACTCAACCTCTTTGATGCCCTCGTTAACTCTGAATACTGCAATAATACTTTCTTGCTCACGTTCAAACCTTGTTTTTGTTGATTAGTACTTTTATTTTGTTGTTCTTAGTCTAAAATTAGGGAGTGGTTGGACAGACTGGGATTGTTTTCTCTGGAACGTCAGAGGTTGAGGGGCGATTTGATGGAAGTATATAAAATGATGAGAGGCATGGACAGTGCAGACAGTCAGAACCTTTTTCCCAGGGTGGAAATGTCCAACACTCGGGGGCTCAGCTATTAGGTGAGAGGGGGAATGTTTAATGGAGATGTGATGGTTACATTTTTTACATAGAGGATGGTCGGGGCCTGGAACGCATTGCCAGGGGTGGAGGTGGAGGCAAATACAATAATTGTATTTAATAGGCTTTTAGATAGGCCCACGGAACTGCAGGGAATGGAGGGATATAGATCATGTGCAGACAGATGAGATCGGTTTGACTTGGCATCATGTTCGGCACAAACAATGTGCTGTACTGTTCCATACCGAAGATAGGCACAAAATGCTGGAGTAACTTCATGGGTCAGGCAGCACCTCTGCAGAAAAGAAATAGGTGACATTTTGGGTCGAGACCCTTCTTCAGATTGTGAGTCAGGGCACAGGGAAACCAGAGGTATGAAAAGTACAGAACAAATCAGAGCCATCACCGATGGCTAAGGAAAGGTAGAGCCCGCAACGGTCCATCGTTGGTTGTGGACGAGGTGATAGCAAAGGGTTATGAGCAGTGAAACTAGCAGGAGAATGAGGATGGGGGAGAGACGGAGAGAGAGAGAATGCAAGGGTTACTTGACATGAGAGAAATCAATATACCGTTGATGTGCATACCTCTAGTATCCCTCTCCCCTGACTCTTAATCTGAAGAAGGGTCTTGACCTGAAACATCACCTTTTATCCAGAGATGCTGCCTGACCTGCTGAGTTACTCCAGCATTTTGTGTCTATCTTTGGTGTACACACTGCACAGTTCTTTGTTCTATGCAAGTCTCTAGAGATTAATAGCTAATCAGGGAACTAATTTCTGAATTTAGCATCTCATTTATCGGGTAGCATCTTCAACACCTCAGCACCAACTTGCCAGTTTAGATTAAGGGCTCACATGTTCCGAGTTCGGCCTTCAGCCAGCACTTCGCCACTAAACTGTGTCTGTCAGAATTCACCGCGTCTGTTTGCACAACTCAAGCTTATGTTCTTGAGATCTGTCTATGCCTTTTTCCCCAGTGAGATCTCCAGTGCATTCATATTACCTTGCATTGAAAGATTAAAGGGAATATTAAAACTAACAGCAAATTTGCATTAATATACTTTCTGTCACTCTAATCAGTAAAGACAGAACCGTGATTATGAGAGGATTAATTCCATGATTCATGCCACTTCATTGTCGCATGATCTGAGATGCAGAGTCATACAGCATGGAAACCGGCCCTTCAGCTCAACTTGTCCTTGCAACCAAGATGCCCCATCTAAGCCAGTCCAATCTGCCTGCATTTGGCCTATATCCCTCTGAAATCTTTCCTATACATGTAGCTGTCCAAATGTCTTTTAAATGTTATCATTTTTAGGTTTAGTTTAGTTTATTGTCATGTATACCGAGGTACAGTGAAAAGCTTTTGTTGTGTGCCAATCAGTCAGCGGAAAGACTATACATGATTCCATTCAAGCCGTCCGCAGTGTGCAGATACACAATAAAGGGAATAACATATACTGCAAGGTAAAGTCCGATTTAAGATAATCCAAGGGTCTCCAATGAGATAGATGTTAGGTCAGGATCGCTGCCTAGTTGTTGATAGGCTGGCCCCATCTGCCTACATATGGCCCATTTCCCTCTAAACCTTTCCTATCCATGTTCAAGTGTCTTTTAAATGTTGTTATATGGGAGAGATTGTCTATGCTGACACAAAATGCTGAGGTAACTCAACCGGTCAGACAACATCTCTGGTGAAAATGGATATGTGACGTTTCAGGTTGGGACCCTTCTTCAGACAATGCTGGGCTTGTTTTCACCGGAATGAAGAAGGCTGAGCAGTGACCCGATAGAAGTATACAAGATTATGAGAGGGTTAGATAAGGTGTACAGTCAAAACCTTTCTCCCATGATAGAACGGCACAGTAGTGCAGCAGTAGAGACCTGGGTTCGACTCTGATTACAGGTGCTGTCTGTATGGAGTTTGCACGTTCTCCCCGTGACCGCATGGGTTTTATAGAAACATAGAAACATAGAAACATAGAAAATAGGTGCAGGAGTAGGCCATTCGGCCCTTCGAGCCTGCACCGCCATTCAATGTGATCATGGCTGATCATCCGGCTCAGTAACCTGTACCTGCCTTCTCTCCATACCCCCTGATCCCTTTAGCCACAAGGGCCACATCTAACTCCCTCTTAAATATAGCCAATGAACTGGCCTCAACTACCTTCTGTGGCAGTGTGAAGAAATGTTTTCTCATCTCGGTCCTAAAAGACTTCCCCCTTATCCTTAAGCTGTGACCCCTGGTTCTGGACTTCCCCAACATCGGGAACAATCTTCCCGCATCTAGCCTCTCCAACCCCTTAAGAATTTTATGTATTTCAATAAGATCCCCCCTCAGTCTTCTAAATTCCAGCGAGTATAAGCCTAACCTATGTTTCTATGTGACGTTTTGGGTCAGGACTCTTCTCCAGACTGATACAAGGGGAAAGAGCCATCTTTGTCGGCAGGGAATAATTGGGCTGAAGGGCCTGTTTCTGTGCTGTGTGGCTCGATGAAGCGATGAGTCTATGATCCAAATGCGGACGGCATACGGACGGCAGTTTATGTCAATGATCCCAGCGAGACTGATCACGTTTCCCACTGTAAGCAAAATATAAAATCGGAGGGGAAGAGGGGAGATTAATCTTTATGTCATGCCTCAGCGGCTGCCATCTTTGCTGCCGATGGCAGTGAGGATTTATTTAAACTTATTTCTCCGGGTGCTCCAGTTTCCTCCTACTTTCCAAAGATGTGCATATTTGTCTAGTTACTTGGCTTCTGTAAATTGCCTCTGCTGTGTAGGATAGAACTAGTGTATGGGTGATCGCTGGGAAGTGTGGACTCGGTGGGCCAAAGGGACTTTTTTCTGCGCTGTATCTCTAAACTAAACTAAGCCAGAAACAAGAGGGCAAAGGTTTAGGATGTGAGGAAGGACTTTTGAAGAGGATTTGAGGGGTAGGTTTTTCACTGAGAGTGTGGTTGATATTAGGAACTCGCTAAGAGGCATTTGGAAAGAGATTTAAAGGGTTCTATAAACATTAGACAATAGACAATAGGTGCAGGAGTAGGCCATTCAGCCCTTTGAGCCAGCACCGCCATTCAATGCGATCATGGCTGATCACTCTCAATCAGTACCCCGTTCCTGCCTTCTCCCCATACCCCCTCACTCCGTGTGAGAAAAATAGTTAATATAGATAAACAGGTGGTGTAAATGCAGGAAAACCCTACCAGGACAGGCAGCATCTATGGAAGAAGATTACACTTCCCTTTTATTGCCCTGTCTTCGAACTGCTGAGTATTGAGAGTGGTAAAAGGAATTGGTTTATGATTGGCTTGTGTGCTGAAATACAGTGGACAGCTTTTGTTTGCGTGCTCTCCAGGTACATAAAATTATTCTAAACATGAGTACAATCAAACCATACACAAGAACAACAGGTAGTGCAAAGAGAAAAATACCAGAGTGCCAAATATAGCTTTCGTAAATCAAAGAAATAGAATTAGGTCATTCAGCCCAATGAGTACACTCCGCCATTCAATCATGGCTGTTCTATCTTCCCCTCTTAACCCAATTCTCCCACCTTCACCACATAAACCCTGACACCCTTACTTATCGAGATTCTGTCAATCTCCATCTTCAAAATATCCATTGACTTGGTCTCCACAGCTGTCTGTGGCAATGAATTCCACAGAATCACCACCATCCGACTGAAGAAATTCCTCCTCGTTCTCCTTTCTAAAGGTACGTCCTTTTATTGTGAGGCTGTGCCCTCTGGCCCTAGACTCTGCCACTAGTGGAAACAGCATTACATCCCTGTATTTATATTCTGATCCTCTAGAAATGAATGCTAACATTGCATTTGCCTTTCTTACTACCAATTCAACTAGCAAATTTACCTTTTGGGAATCCTGCACCAGCACTCACATGTCCCTTTGCTCCTCAGATTTATGAACCAGGTGGCCAGTTTCACAGCATTATAATGTTACAGTAACAAAGAAATGTCCAAATTACACAATGGGGTAAATTGGAAAATCTGGACGACATCTTAGCTTATGGGAGGACCATTCAGTAGTCGGATGACAGCGAGGAAGTAGGTGCTCCTGAGACTGGTTGTGCGCGCTATCAAACCTCTGTACCTTCTGTCTGATGGGAGAGGGGGGAAGAGGGAATGACCGAGGTGGGAAAGATACTTGATAATGTTGGCTGCTTTTCCGAGTCAGCATGAAGAGCAGATGGAGTTTGGTCTGTGTGATGGACTGGGTTACATCTACAACTCTCTGCAATTTATGTAAGAAGGAACTGCAGATGCTGGTTTAAACCGAAGATAGGCAAAGAAGGGTCTCGACCCGAAACGCCATCCATTCCGTCTCTCCATCCTGGAGAGCTGCCTATCCCGCTGAGTTACTCCAGCTTTTTGTGTCTATCTCTGCAATTTATTGTGGTCTTGGGCAGAGCTGTTCCCAAACCAAGCTGTGATACAACCCGATAGTGTGCTTTCTATTGTCTACATCTGTAGAGGTTTGTGAGAGGTTTCATGTCCATTTTATGTGAGAACTGCTTTCTCATCCACTCCCTACAAACTAGTGGTAATTTGCAGAGGGCAAATTGACCCACAAACCATCATTTCTTTGGGATGTGGGAGGAAACCAGAAAGAACATGCAAACTCCACACAGATTTCACCTGAGATCAGGATGGAACCTACGTCTCTGGTGCTATGAGGCAGCAGCTTTATCAGCTGCGACACTGTGCCACCCAGGTTTACTTTACTTTCGAGATACAGCAAAGAAACATGCTTTTCGGCCCACCGAGGCCGCGCCAAACAGCAATCACTGCGCCAATCAGCACACTAGCTCTATCCTACATACTATGGACAATTTACAATTTTTTACAAAATAGAAAGTTATCATTTGCTTTTCGTCGCATGCCTATTTCAGTAAAAATATTCTCGAATTACCCTGTCATGCCACTGCATTGTCCCACCAGGTGGCAGTGTCTAGTCAGCAAACTACAGTTCAAACCATTTAAACTCCCCTTTCCATTCCCATACAGGTACTGTCCTTTCTGTTCTGGGCCTCCTCCATTGCCAGAGTGAGGTCACACATGAACTGGAGGAACATCTCGCTTGGACTTTTTTCCTTGGAGCACAGGAGGATGAGGGGTGATCATATGGAGGCGTACAAAATCATGAGAAGAATAGTTAGGGTGAATGCATTGTCTTTTACCCAGAGTAAGGAAATTGAGAACCAGAGCACATAGGTTTGAGGAGAGGGGGGAAAGATTTCATAGGAACCTGAGGGGCAACTTTTTTACGCAAGGAGTGGTGGGTGTATGGATTAACTGCCAGAGGAGGTAGTTGAGGCAGGCACTATTGAAATTTTAAAGAAATATTTAGATGGGTACATGGATAGGATGGATTTAGAGGGATATGGACCAAACGCAGGTCAAAAGACTCTGTGCATTTACCTGATCTATTCCTCATGATTTTGTGCACCTCTATAAGATTACCCCCTCATCCTCCTGCAGTTCAAGATATAACGCCCTTGCCTGTTCAGTCTCTCAAGTCCTGGCAACATCCTGGTCTGAAGAAGGGTCCCAACCCAAAAAGTCACCTATTCCATTTCTCCTGTGATGCTCCAGCATTTTGTGTCCAACATCTTGGTTAATCTTCCCTGAACCTTTTCAAGCTTCACAACATCTTGCAAATGTGGCCTCGCCAACGTCTTATACAACTACAACATGACCTCCCAACTTCTATCCTCTTTGTTACTCCGATTGATGAAGGCCAATGTGCCAAAAGCTTTCTTGTGCTCTGGAATAGATGTGCTGGGCAACAGTGTTGTGGCTTGGAGGTAGTTGTGCTTCCCTCCTGAGGCGCAGGTGGACGGGTCTGGGACCAGAGTTCAAGGAAGAAAGGCGTAATGCTGGGGAGAAGGCTGAGAAGCACCTAATTTGGAGTGGATACAATTTATTTCCAATCTCCAGCAACTGAATTGGAGATCAAACAAATTTCCGCAATTAAAATGATCAAATAAACTGCGGGAAATGTTTAGAAATGGAAGGCAGAGTCACCAGATCAAATACAATACACTCCCAGCTGGGACTGGCAGATGAATGGAACTTTTCTCATTATTTAGCACTTTGAAGAATCTAATCCCAATGCTCTCTGCAAATCTACTGTTGTAATGGATTAATACAAATGATGGGATTGTGGAGCAAAGGGAGGACAGCTCAATGATATTTGGGCACCCAGTACAGAGGGGGGAGGGAGGGGGAGGTGTCCCTGTTGGTTTGTTCCTGGGCCTGGCCAAGATGGCCATTCGCGGGTCCAGGCAGCGGGTAGTCGACGGCCACACAGGGGGCCGGCTGCCTGCCCCATTTCCGGGCCTACGTCTGTGCTCGCGTGTCCCTGGAGAGGGAACACGCGGTGTCCACGGGGACTTTGGAGGCCTTCCCTGAAAGCTGGTCGCCGCGGGAGGTCGAGTGTAATACTGATGAGGATGACGTTATTTTAGAATTGATGACTGTTGGTTTGTGAACTGCCACTAAGGCAGTTTTGATCGTGTTACCTTTTTTGTATGTTTGGGTTTTTTTCGGAATAAAAGTATTTGTATAAAAAAAAGAAAAGCAAAGGACAGCTCACTGCAAAAAATGGGGACCCCTTCTGGCCTGAGAAGGAACAAAGAACTGTGGATAAAATGGAGAAACAAGGAACAGCTGATGCTGGTTTATACCAAAGATAGCCTCAAAGTGATGGAGTAACTCAATGAATGAATGAATGAATGATACTTTATTATCACATGTCACTGTGAAATTCTTTGTGTTGCGCACACAAAGTATGCAAAGTATAGGGTGCCGACAAAGTTACAAAGTGTACAATGTGGTCCCAATGGTCCCTCCTTGCTCTTCCCCCTCCCCCCCCCCCACCCCACGCCGGCTCCCTCTTTGTTCTCTCAGTGGCGAATCCCCTTGACCGACCTCTGGCACCCACTGCGGGCCCGTCTGATGTTTCAAGTTGGAATCCTTCCTCAGAAGGGACTAATGTTGGTCCCTTCTTCATTCCCCCCTCCCCGCGCTGGGTCCCCCTTTGTTCTCACGCCGTCCACCATGTCCCGACCTCCAGGGACGATGGCTCCATGGTGCTTTATGCAACTGCACAGTGAAATTCTTTTTTTGCGTATGTTGCACATGTAGGCGCGGCTTTTCTGGCGCTATTTCCAAAGTCCGGTTGGCCCGCGACCTTGGTCTACTGGAGCAGTTCCCGCGAACCGACGTCCCTCTCCTCTCCTCTCCTCTCCTTGCCTGGCCATCTTTGTATCACGGCGGCACCTCCTGCAGCCGAATTTGAAGACGCTGGAGGCATAACCACCTGGAGACTCAACGGGTCAGACAGCGTTTTTAGAGATGCCTCGTGGCCCACCGAAGACGTGCTGACCAGCGATCAAATCAAATCAAATCAAATCAAATTTCTTTACTGTCATTGTAGTGGTGCATACAATGAAATTCAGGCACACTCCCTGAGCGAAGCTCAAATGTACAAGATAAAAAATAACCATAAAATAACAGTAAAAGAGTGAAAAAAATAAAGAACTGTTCATACACCGTGCGCACACTGTGACACATACAGATTCACACACGCATTAACATTATGCCCAAGTATGCACCCTTATCAGAATATAAGATATTGCACAGAATAGTATAAAAATGAATATTAATAATGAATATATGTATGGCACAGAGGTAGGTATTGTATGGTATATAAATATTGTCTATGGGGGGGTGGGGGTGTGTTTGCATTCAGTGCAGAGTTCAGTGTGGTGATGGCCTTAGGGTAGAAACTGTTTGCTAGTCTTGTGGTGTGCGCTTTGATGGACCTGTAGTGGTTTCCTGAGGGCAGAAGGGCAAACAAGTGATGGGCGGGGTGAAATGGGTCCTTTAGGATGCAGGATGCCTTCCGCAGGCACCGGGAGCTATAGATGTCTTCCAGGGCAGGCAGACGTGTGTTGGTGATCTTCTGGGCTGTGTTGGTGACTCACTGCAGAGCCTTCTTGTCAGCTGCAGAACTGTTGCCATCCCACACCAGAATCCCATGTGTCAGGACACTCTCAATGGAGCAGCGGTGGAAGGACACTAGCAGTGTTGTGGCAGGTTGACTTTCCTGAGTGTTCTTTGGAACTGAAGCCTCTGTTGTGCCCTCTTAACCACAGAGTTTGTGTTGGATGACCACGTGAGATCTTCTGAGATGTGGGTGCCCAGGAACCTGAAACTGGAGAGTCTATCCCCTCTTTCTCTGTTTATGTGCAGTGGGGGATGGTCATCCTGCTTCTTCCTGAAGTCGATGATGAGCTCTTTTGTTTTTTTTGGTGTTGAGTGCCAAGTTGTTATCTGAGCAGCAGCCTGTTAGCCTCTGTACCTCCTCCCTGTAAGCTGACTGATCGCCCTCAATGATCGGCCCCGCCACTGTCGTGTCGTCTGCAAATTTAATGATTGTGTTCGTGTTGGGGGTTGGTGTACAGTCATAGGTGTAGAGAGAGTGGAGGAGGGGGAGCTCAGCATACAGCCTTGTGGAGCCCCTGTGCTGAGTGACAGAGTGGGAGAGTGGTGGGGGCCCATCCTGACTGACTGCGGCCGGTCTGTTAGGAAGTCCTTTATCCAAAGGCAGATGTTGCGTTCGAAGCCTAGGTTGGACAGCTGGGAGACCGGTCTGCTGGGTATGATTGTATTAAATGCAGAGCTGGAATTAACAAACAGCAGCCGTGCATATGCTCCTCCTTGGTCTAGGTGGAGCAATACAGTATGGAGGGCAGTGGCAATGGCGTCGTCTGTTGGCTCTGTGTGCACATTGGTGTGGATCCAGGGTGGGTGGGAGAGCAGCCTTGATGTACTTCAGGACCAGTCTCTCCAGGCACTTCATGATTAGTGGTGTTAGTGCGACCGGCCTGTAGTCGTTGAGGCAGGTTATGGCTGTCTGTTTTGGAACTGGCACTATCGTGGATGTTTTTAATCATGTGGGGACAATGCACTGTGCCAGGGATAGATTGAAGATGTTTGTGAACACGTCAGCTAACTCAGCAGCGCAGTCTCTGAGAATCCGTCCTGGAACTCCGTCCGGGGCAGCTGCTTTCTGTATGTTGACATCACGGAGTGTGCGTGTGACATCAGCAGTCTGAATGATGAGTGTCCGGCTGTTGGAAGCTGGAGCTGGAGCAGTGGGCATGACGGTCTCTGTTCTCTCCACCTCATGACGGCCAAAGAGGAGGTTGAGCTGCTCCAGCAGTGAGGCACTGCTGCTGGTGGACGGGTTGGTGTTGTTATTGTAATTGGTGATGTGCGTATACCTTGCCATGCACGACGGGGATCTGAGTTGTCCAAGTGGCTCTCAATCGTTCGCTTGTAGGCTGCTCTGGCGTCTCTGATGCCCCTCTTCAGGTCGGACCTGGCCACACGATGCAGCTCTGTATTGCCGGACCGGAAAGCCATGTTGCGGGCTTTTAACAGGAGTTGGATGCCTTTGGTCATCCATGGTTTGATATTGGGAAAGACATGGATGCGTTTGGTGGTAGTGATATTGTCTATTGATCACCCCCGTCCACTTACACTATCCTACACACTAGGGATAATCTACTATATTACACAAGCTAATTCACCTACAAACCCGCACGTGTTTGGAGTGTGGGAGGGAACCGGAGCACCCGTAGGAAACCCACGAGGTCACAGGGAGAACGTGCAAACTCCGTACAGACAGCGCCCATTGTCAGCATTGAACCCAAGTCCCTGGTGTTTAGAGACAGCAGCTCTACTGCTGCACCACCGTGCCGCTCTCTGGAGACAAAGGAAGGGTGGCGTTTCGGGTTGGGACCTTTCTCCCCAGCCAACATTGGATGAAATTTTCTCATTTAAAATAACTTCTACTTACATTCCCCTCCACTCCCTGCTCCCCCCCCCCCCCCTTGCCCCTTTCCTCCACCTTAGTCGTATTACCAGTTCCACAGTTCTCCACATTGTTTCCCTTTTGAGATTACACCTTCCCTAGCCAACAATGGGCCTACCAGGCGCCACCCTGCCTGATATCATTTGTGGCCGGCCTTGTTTGGTCTCGGTCTTTTCTCGCCTCCAGGTCTTCACCCCTCCACCCACTCATTCCAACTTTCAGTCTGAAGAAGGGTCCCAACCCGAAACTTCACCTGTCCATGTCCTACAGAGATGTTGCCTGACCCGCTGCGTTACTCCAGCACTTTGTATCCTTTGTGTGGGAAGGCATGGCAGATGCTGATTTATACCGACGATAGATGCAAAATGCTGGAGTAACTCAGCAGCTCAAGAAGCCTTCTTCATTCCAGTGAAAACAAGCCCAGCACAGTGTGAAGAAGGGTCCCAACCTGAAATGTCACCTGTCCATTTTTTCCAGAGATACTGTCTGGCCTGCTGAGTATAGTTTAGTTTGTTGTCACATGTGCAAAGGGACAGTGAAAAGCTTTAGTTGCATGCTAATCAGTCAGTGGAAAGACAATACATGATTACAATCAAGCTGTCCGTAGTGTACAGATACAGGATAAGAGAATAACGTGAATAACATTTAGTGCAAGATAAAGACAGTAAAGTCTGAGCAAAGATAGTCCATGGCTCTCCAATGAGGTCGATAGTAGTTCAGGACTGCTCTATACCTTTTGGTAGAATGGTTCAGTAGCGTGATAACAGCTGGGAGGAAACTGTCCCTGAATCTGGAGGTGTGTGTTTTCATACTTCTATACTTCTATAATTTTTGTCTGATGGGAGAGCGGAGAAATTGGAGTAACCGGGGCACGACTTGTCCTTGATTATGCTGGTGGCCTTGTCGAGGCAGCATGAAGTATAGATGGAATCAATGGAAGGGAGGTTGGTTTGTGTGATGGTCTGGGCTGCGTCCAACATTCTCTGCAATCGCTTGCGGTCTTGGATGTAGCTGTCCCAAAACCAAGCTGTGATGCCTCCTGATAAGATTCCCTCTACGGCGCAAGTGTAGAAGTTGGCGATAGTTGTTGGGGGACATGCTGAACTTCCTAAGCCTTCTAAGGAAGTAGAGGCATTGGTGTGCTTTCTTGGCCATTGCTTAAAAATGGGCGGTCCAGGAGAAGTTGTTAGTGATATTTACTCCTAGAAATTTGAAGTTTTTTTGAAGAATCTTTTAAAGAAATTTGAAGAGTTACTCCAGCACTTAGTGTATTTCCCAGAATTAAAACAGGGTTGTTGAAAAGCCATCACAGTACAATCAGACATGTCTATTCACTGGAGAGGGGTTTGGGAACCTGAGCACCATTTAATGTCCATCCCCAAATGCACTTGCTGGTGATCCATCTTCCTGAGTCATCACAGTTCTTAACAGACTTGGATTGTTTGCTCTTGAACGCAGGAGGTTGCGGGAAGATCTTTAGACTTTACTAAAACAGGCCGTCCCCCACCGAGTCCATGCCTACCAGCGATCCACATACACTAACACTATCCTATGCACTAGGGACAATTTACAATGTTACCAAAGCCAATTAATCTACAAATCTTTGGAGTGTGGGAGGAAACTGAAGCACCCGGAGTAATCCAAGAATAGGAAGGCAGAGTATTATCTGAATGGTGTCAAGTTAGGAAAAGGGGACGTACAACGAGATCTGGGTGTCCTAGTGCATCAGTCACTGAAAGGAAGCATGCAGGTACAGCAGGCAGTGAAGAAAGCCAATGGAATGTTGGCCTTCATAACAAGGGGAGTTGAGTATAGGAGCAAAGAGGTCCTTCTGCAGTTGTACAGGGCCCTAGTGAGACCGCACCTGGAGTACTGTGTACAGTTTTGGTCTCCAAATTTGAGGAAGGATATTCTTGCTATTGAGGGCGTGCAGCGTAGGTTTACTAGGTTAATTCCTGGAATGGCGGGACTGTCCTATGTTGAAAGACTGGAGCGACTAGGCTTGTATACACTGGAATTTAGAAGGATGAGAGGGGATCTTATCGAAACATATAAGATTATTAAGGGGTTGGACACATTAGAGGCAGGAACCATGTTCCAAATGTTGGGGGAGTCCAGAACAAGGGGCCACAGTTTAAGAATAAGGGGTAGGCCATTTAGAACTGAGATGAGGAAAAACTTTTTCAGTCAGAGAGTGGTGAATCTGTGGAATTCTCTGCCTCAGAAGGCAGTGGAGGACAATTCTCTGAATTCATTCAAGAGAGAACTAGATAGAGCTCTTAAGGATAGCGGGGTCAGGGGGTATGGGGAGAAGGCAGGAATGGGGTACTGATTGAGAATGATCAGCCATGATCACATTGAATGGCGGTGCGTACAGGCTCGAAGGGCTGAATGGCCTCCTCCTGCACCTATAGTCTATTGTCTAATCCCACCCAGTCACAGGGAGAGCGTACAAACTCCGTATGGCCAGCACTCGTAATAATGATCGAACCCGGGTCCCTGGTGCTGTAAGGCAGCAACTCTACCGCTATCCCAGTTCACCACCCCATATTTTGGGGTAGTCAGGAGACACAAAGGAACTGCAGATGCTGGAATCTGGAGCAAAAAGCAAAGTGCTGGAGGAACTCAGCAGGTCAGGCAGATCTGGGGGTGGAATGGCATGTCGGGTGGAGAGAATAACATTTTGGGCCAGGACCCTTTCAGATTGGTGGAGTAGGGGAGAGAAAGCTGGAAAAGAAAGGTTGGGGTGGAACAAAGCCTGGCAAATGATAGGTGGATACAGGCGCGTAGGGTGGTTTGATTGACAGATGGTTGAAATAAGTGACAAAGGCTGGAGGTGAAAAGGAGACAAATGGGTGTCAGATAAGGAGGGACATGGAGTGCAATGCGTAGCACAGAAAAAGACCCTTCGGACCATCTTGCCCTCAACTATCAAAACAATGGCCGAGAAAGCACACCAACGCCTCTACTTTCTTAGAAGACTTGGGAAGTTCGGCATGTCCCCAGGAACTCTCACCAACGTCTACAGACGCGCCGTAAAAAGCATTTTATTGGGTTGCATCACAGCATGGATGGCCTCTTTTCCATAACTATATTCAAAAGTATTAATGTGCAGTCATGTGTATGGTTATACCCCGTGTCTTGCATCTGCAATATAAAAGCCTTGACTGGCATATCTAACAAAGATGGTAAAGTGTATTGGATGGCTTGGGACTATGAAAGATTGCAGAGCTACAAGAATTTGCGCTCTCTCAAATCTGTCTCTGTGGACATCCCAAAGAATTTTACAGGCAATGAATTATTCTGTTGTTTCGTAGCCCCTATCGAACTAACATTGTTCTGTCTATCGAGCTACTGAGGTGTGCTTTGAGACAGATAGTGGGAAATGTAAAGCGATTGCCATAGTTTCAATAAAAGCAAGTCACCGCATATACATCATTTGGACACCAAGAAGTCAATTAGTTAACAAAAGCCTAGTTAATCAAAAAATTGATCCTGGTCCATGCTTTTTAAATTTAGCTACATTTAAGGCTACAATTCTTGAGGATGTTATTTGGTTAGGAATCAAGAATATATAGCAAGCAATTAGAATAAAGGTCCTTTGGTGTTTCATAAACAACTAATGGACCACTTTTATGTCAAAAGATTAGTTAATCCAGCTGTAGAGCATGCAATTACTGCGAGAAATTGTTCGAATAATTGAGAATAAATCAGACTTGCCAGTGAGCACCAGCATATTATTAACGGGAACTAGAAGGGAGTTTGCTCTTGTTTCGTGACACAGGCACATTAGTGCAGTAATGTGCCTTCACAAATCGTCGTGTTAATTCAGAACACCCCCACACGAAAGAAAATCTTCTCCGATGTCTCTCCATAGAGCCAGAGGATGCTGAATCTGTGGAATTCATTATCACGAACAGCTGTGGAGGCTAAGTCATTGGGTGTTTTTTTTTAAAGCGGTGATTGAGAGGTTCTTGGGGAGAATGGGGCGGAGAGGAAAAGATGGATCAGCCCTGATTGAATAGCACAGCTGACTCGATGGGCCGAATGGCCTAATTATATTCCTTTGTCTTATGGTCCAGGGCCTTGTGTGCCTCTCTCTCTCTGTCTGTGTACGCGTGTGTCTCTGTGCGCATGTCTGTGTGTGTCTGCTTCATCTATCGATTGGCACTGTCTCATCTGCTCTCTCTGTCTGTTATCCTCTTGCTGGTGATTCAATTCAACAGGGTTTAGCAGTTAAAGTGTTAAGGTAATTGATTAGTAAGGGTGTCCAAGGTTTCGGAGGGAAGGCAGGAGAATGTGGTTGAGAGGGAAAAATAGATCAGCCATATTTGAATGGCAGCATAGACTTGATGGGCTGAATGGCCTAATCCTGCTCCTATGGCTTTTTCCTGCTTCTCAATGTAGTATCAAAGAGACATTTGGGACATGCTGAATTTTCTTTGTCATCGCCTTTTCATCGGTGTGCTTTCTTGGCCCGATGTGGGTGATCACCCATCGATGTGGGTGAACTAAGACAAATTGTCAGTGAAATTTCCTTTCCCTGGTCACCACAATCGCTACTCGTGTTGAGCTATGTGCATATCTGCACCATGTTCACCACAGCGTGGCGGGCCGAATGGCCTTTTCCTGTTCTGTACTATTCAGTTCACTGTACTGCTCTCTGTTCAGTCAGCAACGTTATGAAATACTCTCAACTTAGGTGACTGTAGTTCTAGCAAAACACAGGAAGATAAAAACGATTTTGATATTAGGTGGCTGTTGCCTTACAGCACTAGAGAGCCGGGTTCGATCCTGACTACGGGCACTGTCTGTACAGAGTTTGTATGTTCGCCCTGTGACCGCATGGGTTTCCTCCGGGTGCTCCTGTTTCCTCCCACACTCCAAAGACGTGCAAGTTTGCGTGTTTAATTGGCTACGGTAAAATTGTAAATTGCCCCTAGTGTGGAGGCTTGTG
The DNA here is from genome assembly GCF_053455715.1 of Rhinoraja longicauda. Classification (NCBI taxonomy): domain Eukaryota; kingdom Metazoa; phylum Chordata; class Chondrichthyes; order Rajiformes; family Arhynchobatidae; genus Rhinoraja; species Rhinoraja longicauda. Next base: position 33,342,976 of record NC_135966.1, read on the forward strand.
TTAATGTATGGGGTGATTTCTGATCGACATGGACTTGGTGGGCCAAAGGGCCTGTTTCCGTGCTGTATCTTTAAAATAAACGAAACTAATATTTTAGTTACGAAACCGACCCTAAATGTCACCTATCTGTGTTCTCCAGAGATGCTGCCTGGCCCGCTGAGTTACTCCAACACTTTGCATCTTTTTGTATGATAGCTTGTTCACCTCCCTGATCTAACTAACCTCTACATTGCCAATGAAACCGGTGTATGACTGATAATCATAAATTCATGAGATTAGGGATAAATCCTTTCATCCTAAAACATTTAATCTGAAATAGATTTTTATTTATGTGATTACATTGGTATTAAACATGTTTAGAAGCTGAAATTTAAAAAAAAAGAGGATATACTTGTAATTCCTGAATCATTATATAGAGCAAGATAATATTTCCCCTGGACTGCACTGGTAGTTTGTGGTTAGCACAAAAAACGATACGAAAATACTTTAATCAACGCTGGGCTCAGGTCCAGGTTAAAGCTGGTAATATTTGACCTCAAGGCAAATAAAAGATTTAAAATAAAACACTGATCCCACGCTGTACATTAATCAGAATGTACAATTACAGCGCACCATCTGCTAAGATTGCAGCAAAGAACGTCTTCATCCCTGGTCATGTGTTAATACGGTTGGTTGGAACAAGCTGCTGATTAAAGTGATAGTTTGGCTGCTCCTGCTGTATTGGATTACAGCGGGGGGTTGCCGTGACTGGCGCTGTCATTCAACGCCACTTGATCCCTGCGAACGTTTGCAACCCCCGTTATGATGAACCAAAGCTGGCGATTAATAATGCAAGAGCCTAAGGAATTGCACTTAAAGGTAGCGGCGGATTCCATGCTGGAGAGCGAAAGGAATGCCGAAGTTCTGTCTAAAGGAGGCGACTGTCGCTGGGTCAGGCTGCCGAAGCAATATCTGGTTTGATTGAATGATTGGAGCTGAGGGAGGAGGTGTTGGAACAAGTGCTGTATCTCCTGCAACTCGAGGGCCTGAGCTACAGGGAGAGGTTGAGCAGGCTGGGACTCTATCCCGTGGAGTGCATGAGGATGAGGGGTGATCTTATAAGGTGTACAAAATTATGAAAGGAATTGATCGGGTAGAGTCTCTTGCCCAGAGGGGGAATCATGAAACCAGCGGACTTCGCTTGAAGATGAGGGGGGCAGGATCTTATTGGAATCTGAGGGGTAACTTTATCACACAAAGGATGGTGGGTGTATGGAACGAGCAGCCGGAGGAGGTAGTGAGGCAGTTACTATCGCAGTTTTTAAGTAAAACATTTAGACAGGTACATGGATAGGATAGGTTTCGAGGGATCTGGGCAAACACAGGCAGGTGAGATGCATGTGGATGGGACATGTTGGTTGGTGAGGGTAAGTTGGGTGGAAGGGCCTGTTTCCACACGATATGACTCTAGAGGGGTAAGTTCCTCAACAATTCATAGACACAAAGAGCTGGAGTAACTCAGCCTGTCAGGCAGCATCTCTGGGGAAAAAACAGATGGGTGATGTTTCATGTCTGAACATTCCTTCAGACTGCATCAATGGTTCTTTATTATCACGCATACAGATGTATGGCAACATTATCTTTTAACATAAAGTTCAGCAAAGTATTGCCATACCTAAATACAATCCCCGATTGGTACAAAGTAGTGTCCTCCATAATATTTGGGACAAAGACCCATCATTTATTTATTTGCATCTGTACTCCACAATTTGAGATTTGTAATAGAAAAATCACATGTGGTTAAAGTGCACATTGTCAGATTTTATTAAAGGGTATTTTTAAACATTTTGGTTTCACCATGTAGAAATTACAGCTGTGTTTATACATAGACCCCTCATTTCAGGGCACCATAATGTTTGGGACACATGGCTTCACAGGTGTTTGAAATTCCTCAGGTGCGTTTAATTGCCTCCTTCATGCAGATATAAGAGACCTCTCAGTACCTAGTCTTTCCTCCAGTCATTCCATCATCTTTGGAAACTTTTATTGCTGTTTATCAACATGAGGACCAAAGTTGTGCCAATGAAAGTCAACGAAGCCATTATGAGACTGAGAAACATGAATAAAACTGTTAGAGACATCAGCCAAATCTTAGGCTTACCAAAATCAACTGTTTGGAACATCATTAAGAAGAAAGAGAGCACTAGTGAGCTTACTAATCACAAAGGGACTGGCAGGCCAAGGAAGACCTCTACCGCTGATGACAGAAGAATTCTCTCTATAATAAAGGAAAAAACTCAAACACCTGTCCGATGGATCGGAAACACTCTTCAGGAATCAGGTATGGATTTGTCAATGTCCATTATCTGCAGAAGATTCATGAACAGAAATAGAGAGGCAACATTGCAAGATGCAAACCACTGCAAAGTTAGCTGCAAAGATAGGATGGCCAGATTTCAGTTTGCCAAGAAGTACTTAAAAGAGCAACCACAGTTCAGGAAAAATGGTCTTGTGCACAGATGAGATGAAGATTAACTTATATCAGAGTGATGGTAAGAGCAAAGTGTGGAGGAAAGAAGGAACTGCCCAAGATCCAAAGCATACCACATCATCTGTGAAACACGGTGGTGGGGGAGTTATGGGCTGGGCTTGTATGGCTGCTGAAGGTACTGACTCACTTATCTTCATTGATGATACAACTGCTGATGGCGGTAGAGTTGCTGCTTTACAGCGAATGCAGCGCCGGAGACTCAGGTTCGATCCTGACTACGGGTGCTGCACTGTAAGGAGTTTGTACGTTCTCCCCGTGACTTGCGTGGGTTTTCTCCGAGATCTTCGGTTTCCTCCCACACTCCAAAGACGTACAGGTATGTAGGTTAATTGGCTGGGTAAATGTTTTTGAAAAAATTGTCCCTAGTGGGTGTAGGATAGTGTTAATGTGCAGGGATCGCTGGGCGGCACGGACTTGGAGGGCCGAAAAGGCCTGTTTCCGGCTCTATATATATGATATGATATGATAATGAATTCTGAAGTGTATAGACACGTCCTATCTGCTCAAGTTCAAACAAATGCCTCAAAACTCATTGGCCGGAGGTTCATTCTCCAGCAAGACAATGATCCCAAACATACTGCTAAAGCAACAAAGGAGTTTTTCAAAGCTAAAATATGGTCAATTCTTGAATGGCCAAGTCAATCACCCGATCTGAACCCAATTGAGCATGCCTTTTACATGCTGAAAAGAAAACTGAAGGGGACTAGCCCCAAAACAAGCATAAATTAAAGATGGCAGAGCATCACCAGAGAAGACACCCAGCAACTGGTGATGTCCATGAATCACAGACTTCAAGCAGTCATTCCATGCAAAGGATATGCAACAAAATACTAAACATGACTACTTTCATTTACAGGCCATTGCTGTGTCCCAAACATTAAGGTGCCCTGAAATGGGGGGACTATATATAAACTGCTGTAATTTCTACATGGTGAAACTGAAGTGTATAAAAATGGCCTTTATTAAAATCTGACAATGTGCACTTTAACCACATGTGATTTTTTTCTATTACAAATCTCAAATTGTGGAGTACAGAGGCAAAAAAATAAATGATGGGTCTTTGTCCCAAACATTATGGAGGGCACTATACATAGAAATAGCCCACTGAGGTTGCATGCAAGAGTTGCCAAGTTTTGGCGCCAATTTCAAACTCCATTCCACGCACTTGGTTTCTTGGTGCGGCACCCAATCCAGGCGAGCCCCAGGCTGTTGCAGGGCCTTCAGCCATCACTTCCATCTGGATCGTCCAGCGAACTGTCGTCCCTCTCCTCGCCAGTCCACCGTCAGCCTTTGTGCCCCGGGGGAGCCTCCAGCAGCCGGTCTTGAGGGTGCAGGTAAGACCCTGCTTCAGTCTCTTCACGGCCCTTGCTCTCGCATCTGCCGTCGTCGGCTCCCTCCGGCCTCCTCTCCGGTCCTCAGGGGACGAGCAGGGGCTGGGCTCGGCAGCTTCCCTCTGTGGGACGTGGGGTGCGATAGGTCCTGCCCAGTGGAGGGGGAGGTTAGCATAGAACATCATTTTGTTTACTTCCCAGCCTTTGCAATATGGGCCAAACGCAGGTAAATGTGATGAGCTTAGATGAGACATGTTGGGGCAGCACAGGCACATAGCAGTAGAGATGCTGCCTCGCACCACCAGAGACCCGGGTTCAATCCTGGCTATGAATGCTGTTTGTATGAAGCTTGTATGTTCTCCCCGTAACCGCAGTGCTCCGGTTTCCACTTGCACTCCAAGACATAGAAAATAGGTGCAGGAGTAGGCCATTCGGCCCTTCGAGCCTGCACCGCCATTCAATATGATCATGGCTGATCATCCAGCTCAGTAACCTGTACCTGCCTTCTCTCCATACCCCCTGATCCCTTTAGCCACAAGGGCCACATCTAACTCCCTCTTAAATATAGCCAATGAACTGGCCTCAACCATCTTCTGTGGCAGAGAATTCCACAGACTCACCACTCTCTGTGTGAAAAAATGTTTTCTCATCTCGGTCCTTAAAGACTTCCCCCTTATCCTTAAGCTGTGACCCCTGGTTCTGGACTTCCCCAACATCGGGAACAATCTTCCCGCATCTAGCCTGTCCAACCCCATGCAAGTTTGTAGGTTAATTAGCCCTCTGTGAATTATAAATTGTCTCCAGTGTGTAGGATAGTGCTAGTGTACCGGGATCGCTGGTTGGCGCGGACTCGGTGGGCCGAAGGACTTGTTTCTACACTTTACCTCTAAACTAAAGTAAACAAAAAAATCTGCTTTGAAACGGAGGTTGTGTGCGTGTGGTGCGATGGGGCAAGTAATTGAAATTTCCACTGAAAATGTCTGTGTTCCTCGAAACAACTCAAACATTGAAAAGGTTCCATGGTTCAATAGTTAGTGTAAGAAAATAACTGCAGATGCTGGTACAAATCGAAGGTGTTTATTCACAAAATGCTCGAAAATATTCGAAACGTCGCCCATTCCTTCTCTCCTGAGATGCTGCCTGACCTGCTGAGTTACTCCAGCATTTTGTGAATAAACATGGTTCAATAGTACTTTATTTGTCACATGTGTTGAGGTACAGTGAAAAACATTTTTTGTATGCAGTTCAGTACATGTATCACTATACAGAAGCACTTAGATAAGCATCTGTGATACCGTACTGTGTATATCAGTGGCACACTGAACGGTATAGAGTGGCCAGATTTGGCGCCAATTTCAAGTCCCAGTTGTTCTATGTGCAGGGTTCTTGACCTGACCACGCAGGCCCATTATCTTGGTGGCGTTGCAGGGTCGGCCGGGCCAAGCGGAGCCATTGTCCTCTGCCACTCTAGGCCGCTTGCGGTCCAGGAGCTCGCACTCTTGGAGGGGTGCCCGGTCCAGCCGAGCCCCAGGCTGCTGCAGGGCCTCCAGCGGCCCGCTCCACCGTCGAGGAAGTGCGCTCCCTCCTGCAGCCAGTCTACTTACCGGCCTCCGTCCGACTCTACAAACCAGCACATGCAGTTCCTTTCTACTCACCTTATCTAAACCTTTCTTATCCATGTACCTGTCTAGACATTGTGGGCCGAAGTGGTGTATTATTCCATGTAGAAAGAAGGGACTGCAGCTGATGGTTAATACACAAAAATAACACAAAGTGCTGGAGAACATGGCATCTCTGGAGAACATGGACAGGTGATGTTTCAGGTTGAGATAGTAGGGTTAAGGTGATGAAGGTTCCCGAACCCAAAACGTAACCTATGTCATAAAGTCATAAGAGGTAGTAGAATGAGAATTAGGCCATTCGGCCCATCAACTCTACTCCGCCATTCAATCATGGCTGATGTATCTATCCCTCCTAACCCCATTCTCCTGCCTTCTCCCCATAACCTCTGACACCAGTACTAATCAGGAATCTATCTATCTCTGCCTAAAAAAGATTCACTAACTTGGCCTCCAGAACATCCTGTGGCAAAGAATTCCACAGATTCACCACCCTCTGACTATCCATGTTCTCCAGCGATTTACCTGACCTGCTGGGTTACTCCAGCACTTTGTGTCCATCTTTAGTATAAACCAGCATCTGCAGTTCCTTTCTGCACAATTGCTCTAAATCTTTCTTATCCATGTACCTGTCCAAATGTCTGTATTCTCTGTTTGGTTTTTGAGATGGAGCGGAGTGCTGTTACTAATTTGATGACGCATCCTAAAATGCTGGCATGAAAATGAAGGGCCGAATGACAATGCTGTATCATTTTATATTTCCAGGCGGCAACGGAATATTTTGCATGGAAAATTCTTATTACATTGAGTTAAAAGCTGCTAAACATTGTAACCTCCTTCATTCTATAGATTAGCTCACCAAATATTTTTTTTCAGCAATGAGCAAGAGGTTAATGGTTAGTCTGTGATTAATTAACTGGAAGTAGAGTTAATTTATCTTGTGTACTCCTGGAAGAAGGTACATTTAAAAGGGAATGCGAATGATAGATCTTCCCTCCTGGCCCCATCTCGAGAAAGTTCCCACAAACAAGCACCATTCACGCTGATAACATTTACACTGCACTCAATCCAACGCACTTTCCCAAGGCGCCACTTTTAGTTTTGGAGATACTGCGTGGAAACAGGCCCTTCGCCCCATTGTGTCCACACCGACCAGTGATCACCCCATACACTATTACTATCCTACACGCTAGGGCCAATTTGCAGAGGGCCAATTAACCTACAAATCCGCACATCTTTGGAGTGTGGGAGCAAACCGGAGCACCCCACGAAAACCCTTGCGGGGAGAACGTGTAAACTCCGTACAGACAGCACCCGAAGTCAGGATCGAACCTGGGTCTCTGGCACTCGAAGGCAATTGTATCTGCAGTGTGCAGTTTATTCCAAATCTACTGCATTATATGGCTTGGCTACTTTTGAATTACTTCTACCGCTTTGATTGATGGCTCAATTGAAGGATGCAACAATAGAAACGGGACCTTCGGCCCATCAAGTCCACACCGACCATCGATCACCCGTTCACACTGGTTCTACGTTATTCCACTTTGGGAGGGCCAATTAACCACTAACCCCGCATCTCTGGGATATATGAGGAAACTGGAGGAAACCCACCCGGTCACAGGGAGAACGTGGCTGCACGGTGGCGCAGCGGTGGAGTTGATGCCTCAAACAGCCAGAGACCCGGGATCGATCATGAATAGGATGCTGTCTGTACGGAGTTTGTACGTTCTCCCTGTGATCATGCGGGTTTTCTCCGGGTGCACCGGTTTTCTCCCACTCTCCAAAAACGTACAGGTTTGTAGGTTAATTGACTTCTGTAAATTGTAAGTGTGGGATAGTGCTCGTGTCCGGGGATCGGGGACTCATTGGACCGAAGTTGCCTGCATCCGTGCTGTATCTCTAAATTAAACTAACCCCGCAAACTGTACCACGACAGCAGCACCCGATGTCAGGATCAAACCCAGGTCTCTGGCGCTGTGGGACTGTTACAATACAGTGCTGAGAAATTGTATTCTGCACTCTGGCATTTTTCGCTTCGCTTTACCTGTTGTCTGTGTGTTTGGATTGATCGAAGTCATGTTTCGCATTTTCTAATTCGATTGAATAATCACAACTAGAAGCTTTTCACTGTACCTCACCTGTCCACTCCGTCCACAAATGCTGCCTGACCCGCTGAGTTCCTCCGGCACTTTATATTTTCCTTAATATCCCAGCACCTGCACTTTCTTGTGTCTCCATTTAAAAAGACACATAAACAGGTATGTGGGTTAGAGATCACAGGAAAGGTTTAGAGGGAAACGGGCCAAACGCGGACAGGTGGGATTAGAGTAATTGGGACATCTTGGTCGGCGTTGACCATCTGGGCCGAGGGCCAGTTTCGGTGCTGTTTGTAGCTTTGACGAAGTGTCTCGACCCGAAATGTCACCTATCCCCTTTCTCCAGAGATGCTGTCTGACGCGCTGAGTTACTCCAGCTTTTTGTGTCTATCTTCTATAAACAGGCCCTTCGGCTCACGATGTCAATGCCGACGACCATCATGCCAATTGAAACTAAGGGGGGGAGGGGGGAAGGGGGAGGGGGAAGGGGGAGGAGGAAGGAGGGAGGGGGGGAGGGAAGAGAAGGAGGGAGGGGGTGGGAGGGAGGAGGGGAGGTGGAGGGAGGGAGGAGGGGGGAGGAGGAGGGAGGGGGTGGGAGGGGGATGGGAGGGTGGGAGGGGGGGGGGAGGGGGGTGGGAGGGGGTGGGAGGGGGATGGGGAGGGAGAATAAGGGAGGTTGTGGGAGGGGAGGGGGGAGTGGAAGGGGAGGGGAGGAGGAAGGGGGAGAGGAGGAGGAAGGGGGAGGGAAGGAGGGAGGGCGCAGAAGGACGGAGGGAGAGGGGAGGGTAGGGGATAGGGAGGGAGGAGGGAGGGAGGGAAGGAGGGGGAGGAGGGAGGGAGGGGAGGAGGGAAGGAGGGCAGGGAGTGGGAAGAGGGAGGAGGGAAGTGGGGGAGGAGGGAGGAGGGGGGAGGGGGAGGAGGGGGGGAAGAGGGGGGAGGGGAAGGAGGGAGGAGGGGGAGGAAGGGGAGGGAAGGGGATGGGAGAGGGGGAGAGGGGGGAGAGGGGGGAGAGGGGGGTAGGAGGGGAAGGGGAGGGAGGGAGAGGGTAGGTGGGGAGGGAGAGGGAGGGGGGTGGGGGAGGAGGGAGCGGGGAGGGAGGGGGAAGGAGAGAGAATAAGGAGGGGGAATAAGGGGGTTGGGGAAGGGGAGGGAGGGGGAGGAGGGTGGAGGGGGAAGGGGAGGGGAATGGAGGGAGTGGGGGGAAGGCGAGGGGAGGAGGGAGGGAGGAGGGGGTGGAGGGGGGTGGGTGTGGGGGGGAGGAGGAGAGGGTGCTGCACCATAATGCAGGAGAGGTTTGGGCCCAACGGGTCCACGAGATCTAGTATCCCTATAAACATTAGACAGACACAAAATGTTGGAGTAACTCAGTGTGCCAGGCAAAATCTTTGGAGAAAGGTTTCGGGTCGGGACCTTTCTTCAGACTTCAGTATGATATAAATCAGAAGGGTCCCGACCCTAAACGTCACCCTTCCTTTTTCTCTAGAGATGCTGCCTAACGCGCTGAGTTGCTCCAGCACTTTGTGTCCATCCTCGGTATAAACGAGCAACTGCAGTTCCTTTCTACACACTCTCGTTCTAAACCTTTCTTATCCATGCACCTGTCCAAATGTCTTTTAAATGTTGTTTTTGCACGATATGATTTAATGACTATAGTAAATGTTTAATTTCAAGTGAAGTTTAAATAATTGCATATTTGCATTTTATTTCCATTTGAAATTCTATTGCAGGGAGAAAGTCAGGTGGTTGTTAGAGGGAACTGCTGCTTAGCACATTAGCCACATCCATTTTCGCCGGCAAAAGGCTAACAATCGCTCTTCAGAAGCTGTTAGTGCCGTTCCGCCTCTCAAGGGCGGTGAGCGCTTTCTCCCACTCCTCCCTCCCACCCTCCTCCCCTTTCCTCCCTCTTTCCTCGTGTTAGCGTTAAACACACACACACACACACACACACGAGAGAGGGGGGCGAGCGAGCTAGCGAGCGCTCCGTTCATTCTCTCTCTCTCTCTCGCTCCCTCTCTCTCTCTCTCTCTCTCTCTCTCTCTCTCTCTCTCTCTCTCTCTCTCTCTCTCTCTCTCTCTCTCTCTCTCTCTCTCTCTCTCCCCCCCCTCCTCTCTCCCCTAGGCTGTTACTACAGCAAGCAGTGTACTGTGAGCTGCGGGAGATGTTAGGAGACGCGCTTGAAACGGGCATCTCTGCGCCCGAGTGCGAACACAGTAGATTGGAGAAGGGATTCAGACCGCCTCGCCTCGTCCACGGTTCTACTGGGAATAAAGTTTGATCTCGGTGGAAATAGAGTTGTGCGAGCGTTGTACTACAGGGAGCCGCGGGACATTTTGGGGGATGGCTGCTTCGGACGGAAGCCGCGTTTTGAACGGGTTAGTCCTGTCCATCTGGATATGTTTGACTTTATTGAAGGGATCTCATGGGCAGATCCGCTACTCCATTCCCGAAGAGCTCAAGCACGGGGCGTTCGTGGGGAACATCGCCGACGATCTGGGGCTCAACGTGGCCGAGCTGTCCGCTCGCCGGTTCCGAATGGTCTCCAGCACGCACAAACAGTATTTGGAGGTGAATTTGGAGAACGGGATACTATTTGTGAACGAGAAAATGGACAGGGAGCAACTCTGCGGTACCAGCCAGACCTGTTTCCTCAACCTGGAGATTGTGATTGAAAATCCCTTGGAACTATATCAGGCTGAAATCGAGATCTTGGACGTTAATGATAATTCCCCGCGTTTCCCCAGCAGTCACGTTCGGCTGGAGGTGACTGAGTCCGCCGCCCTCGGAGCGCGGTTCCCCTTGGAGAGCGCACAGGATCCCGACGTCGGGACCAATTCCCTCCGCACTTACCTGCTGTCACCGAACGAGCATTTCCTTCTGGACGTTCAGAGCCGGAGCCAGCGGAGTAAGTTGGCGGAACTGATCTTGGAGAAGCCCCTGGACCGGGAGCAACAGGCTCTTCACCGGTTGGTGCTGACGGCGGTGGACGGGGGCATTCCGGAGAAATCGGGTACCGTTCGCATCACGGTCAGCGTGCTGGATGCCAATGATAACGTCCCGGTCTTCGACCAGACCGTGTACACGGTCAGGCTGCGGGAAAACGTGCCCACGGGCTCCCTGGTCATCCATCTCAACGCCACCGACTTGGACGAAGGCACCAACGCTCGCATAGTCTACTCGATGGGCAACCACGCACACGAGAGGGTGCGGGAACTGTTCACGGTGGAGCCACACAACGGCGAGGTCAGGGTGAAGGGGGTCCTGGATTACGAGGAAGCCTCGGTCTACGAGATCTTCGTCCAGGCCAAAGATCTGGGTCCCAACGCGGTGGCGGCCCATTGCAACGTCTTGGTGGAGGTGGAGGACGTGAACGACAACGATCCTCAGGTGGTCCTGACTTCCCTCTCCAGCCCGGTTCCCGAGGACGCTCCGCCGGGCACAGTCATCGCTCTCATCAGCGTGACCGACCGGGACACGGGAGCCAGCGGCAAAGTCAGTTGCCGCCTTCTAGGCGGGCTCCCGTTCAAACTCTTACCGTCCTTTAAGAAGTATTACACCTTGATTACCGACGGGCCGTTGGACCGGGAGATGGTAGCCGAATATAACGTGACGGTGGCGGCCCAAGACGCGGGAAACCCTCCCCTCTCCAGTAACACGACCATCTCGGTCAAAGTGTCGGATGTGAACGATAATCCTCCCCGCTTCACCCTCCCGTCTTACACCGTGTATATTACTGAGAACAACGCACCGGGCGCCTCCATCTGCTCCGTGACCGCACTGGACCCAGATGTCAACCAGAACTCTTACCTCTTCTACTCTATCTTGGAGAGCCGCATTCGAGGCATGTCGATCTCCACCTACGTCTCGGTCAACTCGGACAACGGGAACGTCTACGCCCTTCGTTCTTTCGACTACGAGCAACTCAAAAGTTTCCAAATCCTGATCCAAGCCCAAGACGCGGGCTTCACGCCCCTCAGCAGCAACGCCACGGTCAACGTCTTCATCCTGGACCAGAATGACAACGGGCCGGTGATCGTGTCCCCGCTGGCTCGCAACGGCTCGGTGGCCGTGGAGACGGTGGGGCGCTGGGCTGACGCTGGGACCTTGGCGGTCAAGGTGACGGCGGTGGACGCGGACGAAGGCCAGAACGCTCGGGTGTCTTACCGGCTGCTCCGAGTCACCGACCGGGGGCTGTTCAACTTGGAGATCCACACAGGAGAGGTCAGGCTGGCTCGGCGTTTTGGGGTCAAGGACTCAACCCAACAGAGGTTGGTTGTCCAAGCTAAAGATAACGGCGTGCCTTCGCTCTCAGCCACAGTCACAATTGTGTTAACGGCGGTGGACACTCTAGTCAGTCACAAACCCGAACTGACCAGCGAGCCCGAGGCACACTCTGACCTAACCCTCTATCTAATCATCTCTCTGGGCTCCGTATCGTGCTTGTTTCTGGTCGCCATCGTGATCTTGGCGCTGGTGAGATGCCGGAGGGATCAAATCCGCGGGCACTCCAGCCCGGTTGTAACTTGCTGCTCCAAGTCGTGCCTCGGGAGACGCCGAAGTTCTGCCGAGATGTTTCAGAAGTCTAATGTCAACGTTCAGTTGGCCGCCGGCACCAAGGCAGCTCCGAGCGCCTCTGAAGTCAACGGCTGCAGACTCCCGTCTCAAACCTACTGCTACAAAGTGTGTCTGACCCCGGAGTCGGCCAAGAGCGACTTCATGTTCCTCAAACCCTACACCCCGCAGAACAACCAGGTCGAAGGTCGCGACAATCGCCAAGGACGGGTGTTGGGATCTGCCCCCAGCGCTCCCGGGGAGGTAAGTCCACAGTCCCGGCAGCGCAAGGGCAGTAAACGGAACCCATTAAGTTTATTTTTCCTTTAACAACCTCCATTATCTTTCATCCGCACTTACATTAAACCACCAACACAAAAGACACAATGTGCTGGAGTAACTCAGTGGGTCGGGCAGCATCTCAGGAGATAATGTAGAAACAAGAAACTGCAGACGCCGGTTTCATAGGAAAAGACACAAAGTGCTGGAGTAACTCAAAGGGTCAAGCAGTGTCTCTGGAGATAATGTAGAAACAAGGATTTTCTGATGCTGGTGAATAAAAAGAAAAGACACAAGGTGCTGGATTAACTCAGCGGGTCAGACAGCATCTGTGGAGATAGTGTAGAAACAAGGAACTGCAGTTCTGGTTTACAAATTAAAACCCCCACAAATTACTGTATTGACTCAGCGGGTCAGGCAGCATCTCTGGAGAACATGGACATGTGACATTTCGGGACTGAAGGAGGGTCCGGGCCTGAAACGTCACATCTCCATGTTCTCCAGTAGTGTGGCCTGACCTACTGAGTTACTCCAGCACTTTGTGTGATTTTTTTGTTGTAAACCAGCATCTGCAGTGCCTTACGTGTAATATAAACCCATATGAACGGAGATTAGCGTTATCTTCGCATTAAACACCGTCGCTCAATTGCAGAGCTGTTCAATTAGTCCCACTCTCTTTGATCTTTACCCACTACTCTGCAACGTTTTCCTTAGTAACTATATATCCTGATTCCCCTTCCAATGAACCCACTTGCCTGCCAGATCACAACCTACCAGCCAAAACAAAATCTCCCAATTCCCCTTTGTCAGCCACTCACACTCACACACACACACACACACACACACACACACACGCACACACACGCGCGCACTCACACACACACGCACACACACACACACACACACACACTCACACACACACGCACACACACACACACACACACAAGCGCACACACACACACACAGTTGCAAAATGTGTCGTCAAACTGTATGAATGGAAAACAAAATCAATATTTCTGATAATATCAAAGATAAATGGAACTTTAGCAAAACACAACGTGCTGGAGGAACTCAGCAGATCAGGCAGCATCTGGAGGGAATGGACTGGCGATGTTTTGAGTTGGGACCCTTCAGGCATCCTCAACGTCAAGGAAAGAGCTATTTGATGTTAAACAATCGAATAGTTATGAGATTAATGTTGTCTCGTATACTGGGGTACAGTGACAAGCTTTGTTTTGCACGCTTTCCAATCAAATCAGATAATACTATAATACAATCAAGCCCAACATATACAATAGATAGAGCAAAGGAGAAGATAGAGTGCAGAATATAGTTCTCAGCATTGTAGAGCATTCCAATGTCCACAATGGGGTAGAGGTGAACCAGACAGTACCCAAGCTTATGGAAGGACCGTTCAGATAGATGCCTGATAACAGATGGGGAGAAACAGAGTCTGGTGGTGCGCGTTTTTAAGCTTCTGTACCTTCTGCCGGACGGGAGTGGGGAGCAGAAAGGATGACCGGGGTGGGACAGGGACAAGTCCTTGATTAGGGCAGGAAAGTGGCGGTGAGGTTAAAGATCAGTCCATTGGTCTATTAAATGGTCGAGAAACCAAACTGTTTCATCCTCTTACTACGTCTTAGCATTTTCACAGCATCTGCAGCTCCTTCTTTCATTTTGAAACAATTGTGTTGAGGCTGGCTGCATGTAAAACAGGTAAAAACCATGAGTTACACCAGAGTTGAGGTTTACACCATTTTTATTGGTTGCGAAGGGGTTGGGTTACAGATTTTTGTAGACCATCTCCCACAGAACGAGGTCCGAATAAGGGTCTCGACCCGAAACGTCACCCAGTCCTTCTCTCCAGAGATGCTGCCTGTCCCGCTGAGTTACTCCAGCTTTTTGCGTCCATCTTCGGAGAAGACCAGACCGTTCTCCATTCAAAGTGAAGACCAATGGCAGATATCAATGCACCTGTCCGCCGCTCTTCCAGTCGTTTATGTTTTGACAAGTTAGAAATAGCCAAAACATGGAAGAGTGGTCCCGACCTGTCGCCGGCCCATTCTCCCCATCGTTGCTGCATGACCTGCTGTGTTCCTCCAATACATTCATAACGAGAGGATTTGAGTATAGGCGTAAAGAGGTCCTTCTGCAGTTGTATAGGGCCCTGGTGAGACCACATCTGGAGTACTGTGTGCAGTTTTGGGTCTCCTAATTTGAGGAAGGACATCCTTGTTATTGAGGCAGTGCAGCGTAGGTTCACGAGGTTAACCCCCGGGATGCCATATGAGGAAAGATTGGAAAGACTGGGCGTGTATTCACTGGAATTTAGGATGAGAGGGCATCTTATAGAAACGTATACAATTATAAAAGTACTGGACAAGCTAGATGCAGGAAAAAATGTTTCCAATGTTGGGGGAGTCCAGAACTAGGGGCCACAGTCAAAGAATAAAGGGGAGGCCATTTAAAACCTTTTCACCCAGAGGGTTGTGAATTTGTGGAGTTCTCTGCCACAGAAGGCAGTAGGAGCCAATTCACTGAATGAATTTAAAAGAGAGTTAGATAGAGTTCTAAGGGCTAGCGGAATCAAGGGATATGGGGAGAAGGCAGGCACGGGTTACTGTTTGTGGATGATCAGCCATGATCACAATGAATGGCGGTGCTGGCTCGATGGGCCAAATGGCCTCCTGCACCTTTTTTTTCTATGTTTATGTTTCAAGACTTCAGCATCTGCATTTCCTAGTATGGACTATAGTATGGACACTATAGGGTTAGGACGGCACGGATAAGGGTGGGCCGAAGGACCGTATTCTTGAGCAGCGCCAACTCGAGCGATCCGCCGTATTTTCCGAAGCAACAGAGTCAGCGGCACAGTGGCGTACCTGTAGAGTTGCTACCTTACAGCGCCAGAGATCCGGGCTCCATCTTGACCACGCGTACTGTATATACGCCGTTAGTACGTTTTCCCAGTGATCGTGTGGGTTTTCTCCGGGTGCACCGGTTTCCTTTCACACTCCAAAGTCGCACAGGTGCTTCGATGACGATGTGCAGGATAGTGCTGGTGTTCAGGGTGATCGCTGGTCGACGCGGACTCGGTGGGTCCGCGCTGTATCTCTAAAGTCTAAAGAATCCCAAATTGCAATGCCTTCGGGTAGGGCCATTTCTCCAACAGCCCTTCACGCCGGAGTTACATAAACCTCGTCAGCGGCACAGGAGGGGTAAATTCAAGTCTGCGCAAAGAAATGCAAGTAAATTGCATCGCCTTGAATGGTATCAGTGCACCTAACAGAACATCATTTTTCATTTAGTCAGGTTTTGCTAAGTTCAGGGTAATTCATTGACAAGATAGTGATTAGAATTCCAAGCACGTAGCGCATTGAAATGTGCCAGCATCTGATCGAAAAATGCAGAGCGCTGGGTGTTTGCAAGTGTTTAGATATTGCCATTGCTGCCCAATGTTGCTGAGAACTGGCATCAAACCGGCATGAAAGCGCGTCTTGCATCAGTTAACGGCGAAGCTGCCATTTATTAGCCGCCTCGACTGCCCGACAACCGAGTGGATTATAGAGTCATAGCAGGGAATCTTGCCATTCAGCCCATTTCGACAGTGCCGACCAAGATGCCCCATCTAAGCCGGCTCAAGATGCCAGCGTTTGCCCACATATTCCTCGAAACCTTTCCCATCCATGTACCCACCAGTGTAATTTAAATGATGCCATAGTACCTGCCTCAACTACCTCCTTTGGCAGCACGTGTGGTTTCGTAGACCAGTTGAGGTGGCACATTGTCGCAGCGGCTGAAGTTGCTGCTTAACCGCACCAGATACCTGACTACGGGTGCTGTCTGTACGGAGTTTATACATTCTCCCTGTGACCGCGTGGGTTTTCTCCGGATGCTCCAGCCTCCCCCCACCGCCACACACACACACACACACACACACACACACATTCCAAAGACGCACAGGTTGGTAAGGTTAATTGTCTTCAGTAAGATTGTAAATTGTCCTTTGTGTGTTGGATAGTACAGGGTATACAGTGATCGCTGGGCGGCGTGGACTCGGTGGGCCGAAGGGCCTGCTTCCAAGTTGTATCTCTAAAGTCTAAGCACAATTTCCCCGCGTTTTGCTCCATATACCTATTAAAAAATTCCAATCCATGTACTTGCCCAGTTGTCTTTTAAATGCTGCTACAGTACCCGCCTCAACTACCTCAGCTGGTAGCTTGTGTGATTGATCAGTTCGAAGTCAAACACATTACAGTATTGTTGAACACACAGTGCTGGAGTAACTCAGCATCTCTGGAGAACATGGCTAGGTGATATTTCTATCCAATCAGATCAGATACACCACATAATCAGATATGTGACTGACATAATCAGTTCAAACTTAGGTATAATAGACGAAGCAAAAGAGGGACGCTAAACAAAAGAGACTGCAGGTGCTGTTTTACAAAGAAAAAGAATCAAAGTGCTGGAGTAACTCAGCGGGTCAGGCAGCATCCCTGGGGAGCATGGATAGGTGATGCTGCCTGATAGGGTCTGACGAAAGGTCCCAACCCAAAATGTCACCTATCCATGTTCTCCAGGAACGCTGCGGAACTTTGTGTCTTTCTTTTGTAAATCAGCATCTGGAGTTCCTTGTTTCTGCACATTGTATTGTCCCGGAGTGGAATAATATAAAAAGTAGAGTGAACGACGTAGACTCGGTGGGCCGAACGGCCTGTTTCCAGGCTGAAACAAGGAACTGCAGATGCTGGTGGGTAATGCAAGATCAGTCTGAAGAAGGGTCGCGACCCGAAACGTCTCCAATCCTTGTTCTCTTGAGATGCTGTTTGACCCTCTGAGTTATTCCAATAGGCTGCATCTCCAATATAAATGAAACGAAAACTAAATTCCTCCCCTACACAGTCCCACCTCATCCGAAGTGATCTGATCCCGGGAGATTTGCTACCGCTTAGGGGAGGGGTGGACGTGAGATTAGTTTTCCTGTCCGCTGATGCCCACGGATTCAGAGAGAGACATTATATTTCCGAGGGAAGAAAAAAAAACACAATTTTTGCTCTCACTTTTTTTCGTGTGTCGCAAACCTCTTTTTTTTATTGGAACCTACAGTAGAATGAATTTAAATTGGCTGCTTCTCGCATTAGGCGACGCTAACCACCGCCGGCTGGTAATCACTCTCTCCTTCACGCTGTGTTAGTCACCAGCGAGACACAGCGGGGTGGTAGGGCGGGTTGTTGAGATATCAAGCCGCGCAAACTATATTCCTTTATAGTGACGCCAGTCTGGGCTGATTTTGTTCCGTTTGTGAATTTCACAATGTGAGTGGTCTGGAAGAAACCTCGCCCACGTTACAATATCATAAATACATACACACACACAATGTCTGTGATTGTACATACATGTATATGTGTGTATATATATATATATATGAAGATAGACACAAAATGCTGAGGTTTTATATATAACTTTTTGGTTGGTTGATATGGTATGTGTGCCTTATGGTGTGTGTACACACACGCACATATATATATTTAGATACTGATCTTTGTGGGTTGTCATTGTGTGTGTGTATTCTGGTGTGTGGGGAAAATGCATCCATGCTATATATATATATATCTACTGGAGTAATTCAGCAGGTCAGGCAGCATCTCAGGAGAGGAAGGAATGGGTGACGTTTCGGGTCGAGACCCTTCTTCAGACTGAAGAAGCATCTCGACCCGAAACGTCACCAATTCCTTCTCTCCTGAGATGCTGCCTGACTGAAGAAGGGTCTCGACCCGAAACGTCACCCATTCCTTCTCTCCTGAGATGCTGCCTGACCTGTTGAGTTACTCCAGCATTTTGTGACTAAATACCTTCCATTTGTACCAGCATTTGCAGTTATTTTCTTACAATATATATATATATATATATATATGGTTGTGTGTGGTGCATCTGGAATTCATTGCCACAGACGGCGGTGGAGGCCGTCAATGGGTATTGTTAAAGCAGAGATTGACAGGTTCTGGACTGGTACGGGCGTCAAATGCTAAGGGGAGAAGGCAGGAGGGTGGGGTTGAAAGGGGAAGATAGATCAGCCGTGATTGAATGGCAGAGTATGCTCGGTGGGAAATTTCTGCTCTAATGAAGCATGAAATGCAAAGAAAAAACGGAAAGAAGGCCATTCGGCCCGTCGTCCCCATGACGGCTCGAACCTCTGCCCCCTCCTCTCTTAACCCCTCGCAGTCCTGCATTTCCCCCGAACAAGTATTACAATTGCACTCGGTATTATTCCATTGGGAGGTGAAATCCCATGAAAACGGGTGCAATATATCCTTAGACCCCCAACATTTTGCCTAAGGATTTCCAGTCCTCGTAAAAAAAAAAATCGCTCCATTTGGCTATCAAATGTGAAGGATTCTTTTACATTTGCAATGTTCAATTTCGTTGGCCAAATTCGACCAGGCTGCGACTGGAACGTTATCAGATTGTGAAGCGGGGTTTGATGGACGCGAGCAGGTCATTGCTTCTGACTTGGTCTTTATTGAACAAATCGATCTGAGTTGCGCCGTCCCCTCGCCCACATCTGCAAATCAATGCAGCTGTGGCTTCTCTCTGTGGGTTTCGCAGCAAGCGAAATTAATATTCAGCGCGACGGATAACGATTTAGAAGCTTTGATGCGGGCTTTGCATCTTGGCTCCCTTCAACATTGGTTCGGCCATATCGTCAGGCTGATAAGATCAATTAATTCTGATGTGCGCAGGGAGCTCAGATATTGTACGCGGGGAGGTGAAATATTCAATTCACTGCCCCGGGTTTACACTTCTTGTCAGTTGCATAAGCGAACGCATTACTGAAATTCGGAATGTCGTGAGGAAATTATCCGGATCCATGTACAGAGAGCATTTTTGAGAAGAAAGGATTCAGACAGCCGAAGCAGCGCCAGCGAAGGTTTAATAAAACGCACATTTAATTAATGTCAATCACAATCCTATCAATACCGAGAGCTTCAAAGTGGACCGAGGAAAAGAAAAGAAAATTGTCCAGTTTACAGATCCACTTTGTAGTCTGACCTTGAAACGTTTTCTGTTACTAAGAGCGCTTTGAAAAATTAGTATTGCAGTTAATCCATGCAATTGGCAGCCCTTAATTAAAGCTTAACCCTTTAAATCATTCTACGTATTTTATGCAGGGCGCGAAATTGGGCCATCCTGTTTAAAAAGAGATGCATTCATTCAGATTCCATTTAGTTTAGTTTAGAGATACAGCGCGGAAACAGGCCCTTCGGCCCACCGAGTCCGCGCCGACTAGCGATCACTAGCACAATCCTACACTAGCACTATCCTATACAATCTTTACCGAAGCCAATCAATCTACAAACCTGACCTGTCTGAAGAAGGGTCTCGACCTGAAACGTCACCTATTCCTTTCTCTCAAGGAATGCTGCCTGATCCGCTCGGTTACTTCAGCAATATGTGTCTAAATTCGGTAGAAACCAGCATTTGAAGTTCCTTCCCACACAACCTACAAACCCGTAGGTCTTTGGAGCGTGGGAGGAAACCGGAACACCCGGATAAAACCCACGCGAGGACACCCTCGTGGTCAGGATGGAACCCGGGTCTCTGGCGCTGGGAGGCAGCAACTGTACCGATGCGCCACTCCTAGTTTGCAGGCCCAAGTGGGGGCATTTGCACGCCTTTGACTTATTGGCATGCTAGTTTATTTTAGTGAGCTTTTAATACGGAAGAGAAGCAAATCAGTGTCACAGTGAAACTCCCCTCTCTCTCCTCTGCACCCAGTCTCAGATCTTCACGTGTAGTGCTGAATTCAGGCACAACAAACGGCCCATTGTTATGTTTTCCAGGTTAAACAACAAAACATTGACAACTACTGTTCGCCCTGCCAGAGACACACAGAGAGCAGGTACTCTACAAACTTCCTTCATTGACATTGCCATACATTCAGCTCATGCCTTTGTCTTTTGGTTTTTTTTTGGTATTAGTCGGTTGTTTATTAATTTTCCAAGTCGCCCTTCGCCCCTCTCATATTATATTTACTGATGTCTGTCCACAGCTCATGGGAAGCAGAGGAAAACCGAGTCCGGGCAGGTGTACAGAAAGAGGCAAACAAGATGCAAGCGACCGTCCCCACGCCATGCGGTGAATATCGAGGGCTTGGAGGGGGGGTGGGTGGAGGAGAGAGAGAGAGCGAGGAGGGAGAGGGGGGGGGGGGTGGAGAGAGAGCGAGGAGGGAGAGGGGGAGAGGGGGGGGGGGTGGGGTGGGTGGAGGAGAGAGAGCGAGGAGGGAGAGGGGGGTTGGGGGAGAGAGAGAGAGAGAGAGAGGGGTTGGGAGAAAGGGGGTGGGGTGGGGTTGGGAGAAGATGGATGGGGAGGGGGAGAACGTTTGGGAGAGAGGAGTGTGTGCAGAGGCAGAGAGAGGCAAGCAAATATTTGGAGAGGGTGGTTGTGGGGTAGTTGGCGGAGAGAGAAGGAGAAATAGAAAGAGACAGAATGGAAAACAGAGAGAGAGAGAGAGAGAGAGAGAAGGGGGGGGGGGGGGGGGGAGCAAGCGAGTGGGGTGTTTTGCAGAGAGAAGGTAAATAGAGCGAAGGAGGCAGGCGGGGATGGAGAGAAGCAGAGAGATAGAGAATCAAGCGGGATAGGGTGGATTGACAGAGGGAGAAGAGAGACATCGAGAGAAAGTCAGACAGAGACAAGGAAGCAGAGAGATAGATAGAGGGGGTCGGGTAATTAGGCCGGGGTGGGTGGGTGTGAGGGGGGGGGTGGTAACACAAGGAGAGACGGGGGGTCGGGTAAGCAGGCCGGGAGTGGGTGGGGGGGAGTGGGGGGGGGGGGGGGGGGTGGTAACACAAGGAGAGACAGGGGTCGGGTAAACAGGCCGGGGGTGGGTGGGGGTGGGGGAGTGTGGGGGGGGGGGGGGGGGTGGTAACACAAGGAGAGACAGGCAGGAAGAGTGACAAGCGGCGATGGCCAGAGAAGCAAGGGGGGGGGGGGGGGTAATAGAGAGGGAGAACGAGAGAAAGAGTAACAGAGGTAAGTAGAGAGATAAAGAGAAGCGGGGATGGGTACAGAGAGTGAGAAAAGGTAGCAGTCGCAGTCTCTGACTGAAAGGCAGGCAAGATGACAGAGGGGCAGGTGATCGGACAGAGAGAGAGAGAGAGAGAGAGAGAGGGAAAGAGAGAGGGAGAGGGAGATAGGCAGGCAGGCAAAGGAAGAGGGAGGGGTAGACAAAGAGGAAGGCAGACAGACAGAGGGAGAGAGAGAGAGAGGCAGACACAAACAGAAAGTAGCTGAAAGAGAGCGAAAGGGAGCGGGGCTGCACAAGGCACTTCTCCACCCCCGTCAATCGGCATCTCTGTAAAAAATATATATATAACTGACAGAGTTAGCATATCACATCGTGTCAAAACATGTTTAATTATCGCTTCAGTGAGGAAGGAACATTTTAAAAACTAGATCCCACTGCCCCAAGCTAGAGTGTTCCTATCCGGCCAGCAACGGCGCCTTTGGAAGAGACGATCCCGTTTCATTGTTGGTGATTTAAGTGTTGATATAATTCCTCGCCCCCAGTCGCCATCACGTTATTATGGTTTCGGGGAGCTCCCCTGATATTTCTGTTTCTGAGGATCCTTTGTTTCAAGCGGAGAAGAGCTAGGACAGCTTCTGAAACGAGATAACGAGGACAGATTGGTTCTGTGGTTGGTAGCTGTTTCTGACCTCGCTGCCGGCGGCTGGTAGCCGCTACAGTAACCCCTGAGCCCGTGATATGTTTAAAGTAAAACATTTACTCCCCCTCCTCACCCCTTCCCCACTGATTAATGTTAGTTACTTAACTGTGTTCTTAGTTCAGCCTTTGAGTGTCCACCCAGTGGAAGAAGGCAATGAATAAGACTTCCCCTGTGTTGTGAAACCTCCGACTGTTTATTGTGGTCTGGGGGTCGTGTACCCCCAGGGCAGAACACCTTAGGCCTGGGTGTTGGCGGGAGACAGACAGACAGACAGACAAGGCGTTTCACCAGCGCAGCGATGTCTGCCTCGTTGTCTCACGGTCTTTATCGCCGTCACCTTCTCTACACCGATATTCATGGGTCTGCCTCCCTCTCTCACTCGCCTGTTTCTATCTATCTCTTTCTCACACTCATTCTGTCTCTGTTTCCGTCTCTGTCTGTCTGTCTGCCTGTCTGCCTGTCTGTCTGTCTGCCTGTCTCTCTCTCTCTCTCTCTCTCTCTCTCTCTCTCTCTATCTCCCTCTCTCTTTCTCCCTCCCGTTTGTCACCATCTCTCTTTATCTCTCCCGTTTCACCCTCTCTCTCTCTCTCTCTCTCTCTCTCTCTCTCTCTCTATGTCTGTGAGTGTGTATGTCTGTGTGTCTGTGTCTGTGTGCGAGTGTGTATGTCTGTGTCTGTGTGCGAGTGTGCATGTCTGTGTGTCGGTGTCTGTGTGTGTGTATGTCTGTGTGTCGGTGTGTGTGTGCGAGTGTGCATGTCTGTGTGTCGGTGTCTGTGTGTGTGTGTATGTCTGTGTTTCGGTGTCTGTGTGTGTGTATGTCTGTGTGTCGGTGTGTGTGTCTGTGCGTATGTATATGTGTCTATGAGTGTGTGTGCGTGTGTGTGTGTGAGTGTGTTTCTGCTTCATCTTCTGATCAGCACTGTCTCATCAGCTTCTCTCACTGCCTGTCATCCTCTTGCTAGTAATTCAATTCAACAGGGTTTAGCAGTTAAAGTGCCTGCTGCATCTAAACCAGTTAAATGTGCATGAACGCCCTGATTATGTTAATGCCGGCACTGTTCATTAAACTAACGAAATCATAAGTAATGAAAACAGTCAAATGAAATTAATGTGATGAGATTTTGAAATACATTTTAGGAATGTGTCTTTTTTTTTCTCTCTGGAGAGATCTCCAAAGGGCATCTTATTGAGGGGAGCGTGATTTTAATTGTAGTGAAGGAATATTTACAATGGTCTCGAGGGATATGAGTGAGAGAGGATGAAGGAAGACAATGGATGAGCAGGTGTCCTTTAAATGCAGTGAAAGATGGAGATGGACGTCAAGGACAGGGAAGTGATTGAAGCTGATCTCGTTGGACAAGACTTTGAGGACAATCCCTCAGGAATTTGTGGAGAATCCCTGATGAGTATAGATGTTGGGAGTTCCTGTTACAGTTGGTTGTCAAAAATGACCCTAGGATCTTGATCGGTTGGGCAGGTGGACTGAGGAATGGTTAATGGAGTTTAATACAGAGAAGGGCGAGGTGTTGCATTCTAGGATGTCTATCTGGAGCAGGACCTACACAGTGAATGGCAGGGCTCTGGGGAGTATTGTAGAGTAGAGGGATCTGGAAGTGCAGGCATGTAGTTCCTTGAATCAAGTCAAGTCAAGTCAATTTTGTTTGTATAGCACATTTAAAAACAACCCACGTTGAGCAAACAAACCTACGATGGCACACAAACATAACAGCACATACATAAACAGTTCACAGCGCCTCCTCAATGAGCCTCAAATGCTAGGGAATAGAAATAGGTTTTGAGCCTGGACTTAAAGGAGTTGATGGAGGGGGCAGTTCTGATGGGGAGAGGGATGCTGTTCCACAGTCTAGGAGCTGCAACCGCAAAAGCGCGGTCACCCCTGAGCTTAAGCCTAGACCGCGGGATAGTGAGTAGCCCCAAGTCGGCCGACCTGACGGACCTGGAGATAGAGTGTGGGTTAGAAGATTTTTGATATAGGAGGGGGGGGGGGGGGGGCAAGCCCGTTTAGGGGTTTGTATGTGAATAGGAGGAGCTTGAAGTTGATTCTGTACTGTACTGGGAGCCAGTGGAGAGAGGCCAGAATCGTGAGAGTGGTGTCACAAGTAGATAGGTTGTTCAGGAAGGTTTTTTGCACATTGGCCTTCATCAGTTAGAGTATTGAGTGCAGAAGTTGGCGGTTCATGCTACAGTTGCACAAGACATTGGTGAGGCCACATTTAGAGTATTGTGTTCAGTCTCGGTCACCGTGTTACAGGAAAGATGTTGTCAAGCTGGAAAGGGTGCAGCGAAGATTTACGAGGATGTCACCAGGACTCGAGGGCCTGGGGTATAGGGAGAGGTTGGGCCGGCTAGGACTTTATTCATTGGAGCACAGGAGGAAGAGGGGCTAACTTATAGAGGTGTATAAAATCACGAGGGGAATAGATAGGGTGAATGCACATTTTTTTGCCCAGAGTGGGAGAATTGAGAACCAGAGTGCATAGGTTTAAGATGAGGAGGGGAGGGGTGAGGGGGAAAGATTTAATAGGAACCTGAGGGGTAACTTTTACACAAAGGGTGGGTGGTGTATGGAAGGAGCTGCCAGAGAAGCTCGCTTCACTTGGCCTGGTGCCAATATTTGCTAACTCTCTTGAAGCTTGGATATGCAGTGTAAACACAAACTGTGGCTGAACATATATTTGCGGCACATTTTGTCTATTTGTTTAATGGTAATCTTGAATATTCTATTAATATTCCTTTTGCTGCTTCCCGAAGAATAAGAATAAATGAGGCAGTGTGTCCAACCTCTCCAAGTGCAAAATCCTTCTTTGTTTATTGTGTCTTGTTCCACTATAACCCTGCTCTTGTATACTGACTGTTATTAAAATTCCTATTCCAAGCATGACAGGATCAAAGCTTTGTACAGACTCAGCATTAAGTGCGCTTTGCACATCAGTCTTCAGAATATTTATGTTTGTCGGGAGTTTGTATGTTCTACCTGTGGATTTTCTCTGTGTGCTCCAGTTTCCTCCCGCACTCCAAAGACGTACTGGTTATAGGTTAGTTGGCTTCGGTAAAATTGTAAATTGCCCGAATGTATAGGATAGTGGTAGTGTAAGGGGTGATCGCTGGTCGGTGAGGACTTGGTGGGCTGGCAGGCCTGTTTCCACATTGAATCTATAAAGTCTATAATTGGCGGCATGTTGAGCAACTGGTGGAGCCGTTGCCTCGGTTGCTGTCTGTGTGGAGTTTGCAGGTCCTCACTGCGGCGGCATGGTTGGTGGGTATATGGAATGAGCTGGCAGATGAGGTAGTTGTGGCAGGACAGGTACATGGAGAGGATAGGTTCAGAGGGATAGGGGTCAAACGCAGGCAGGTGAGATAATGTCGATCGGGCAAGTTGTGCGGCAGGGCCTGTTTCCATGCTGCACGACTCTATGACTTTAATTGTATTTGATTCCACCACCTCTATTATCACTGGCAAGGGGTTATATTCTATAGTTTAGGTATATAGTGCTAATAATAGGAATGGCCTGTGTGTGTGTGTGTGTGTGTGTGTGTGTGTGGCAGAAGCAAGGAGTTTAATCAGAAACCCTCATATAAAGAAACAAGGAACTGCAGATGCTGGGAGGGGAGGGGCGGGATGAAAGGGGAGGGGGGATGCAGTTGTTGGAGGCTATCTCAAATTGGTGAAATCAACATTGGGCTGCAAACTTTCATATACCTCCTATGATTTAGTTGGCCAACAGTGCCATCAAGTGGCCAATTCATATGACTACAAGTTACAAAATCAGGATACATCATGTGGCATAAGCATGCTCTCTCACCAACTTAGACTCTAGTTGGCCAAGTTTAAACTCTAGTTTAGACGGGCGATTTCTTCAGCCACAATAAAGCTACCTTTCGCTGCTGCATCGTTTTTGGCTGTAGCTTTTGTAAATATATTCTGCTGCGTTTGCAGTCTGCCTTTTAATTCTTGGACAATTTTATGTTTTTCTTGGAGGCTAAATTTAGCATAATTGGCTCCGTGTTTGGTGTCAAAATGCTGACGTAAATTGTATTCCTTCATCACTGACACTGCCTCACAACACAGAAGACATACCGGTTTTTCTCCTTGAAGCACAAACATGTATTCGCTTTCCCATCTTTCATTAAATTGCCTTCCCTCTGCATCAATTTTTCTCTTCTTGGACATTTTAGGATTATCATATCATCATATCATATCATATCATATATATACAGCCGGAAACAGGCCTTTTCGGCCCTCCATGTCCGCGCCGCCCAGTGATCCCCGTACATTAACACTATCCTACACCCACTAGGGACAATTTTTACATTTACCCAGCCAATTAACCTACATACCTGTACGTCTTTGGAGATGTATTTGTAAATCTTTTTCTAGTTAAACACCGATATGGAAACACTGCAATCTACAGGCAGGATGCCATCATTTCACGGGTCACAAAATCGACATGCATTGTGGGAGATTTAGTTTATGGTCACTGTACGCTGTAAAGCAGCATAGACTTTTATTTTAAGACCATTAAGCTCTCGCGGGCCACATAAAATGATGTGGCGGACCGGATTCAGCCCGCGGGCCTTGAGTTTGACACATGTGAACTAGAGTGCGATCCTGACCTCCCATTTACTTCATTGGAGAACCTCGGGCCATCTTTCATTGGACTTTACTGGACTTTGTTTTGCACTAAATGTTCTACCTTTTCTCCTGTATCTTTACATTGTGGATGGCTCGATTGTATGGTCATGTATAGTCTTTCTGCTGACTGGATAGCACGCAACAAAAAGCTTTTCACTGTGCCTTGGTACACGTGATAATAAACTGAACTAAACTTTACTTACTAAACTAAACACATTACATACAGATATAACAAACAAAATCCAATATCAACAACTACAACACTAGTGCATAAAGAAAAAATGAACTTTCCTAGGATAACCTTGGACATAGCCCGTCATTGTTAATAGATGCTGAGGTTTGTGTTGTGGAATTTTCAAGAGCCTGATGGTTGTTGGGAAAAAGCTGTTCTTGAAGCTGGAG
The DNA here is from genome assembly GCF_053455715.1 of Rhinoraja longicauda. Classification (NCBI taxonomy): domain Eukaryota; kingdom Metazoa; phylum Chordata; class Chondrichthyes; order Rajiformes; family Arhynchobatidae; genus Rhinoraja; species Rhinoraja longicauda. Next base: position 33,370,163 of record NC_135966.1, read on the forward strand.
ATCACTGTTTTCAGATTCCTATACTTCTTCGTGATGGCAGGAGTGAGCTGAGAGTGCTCTCTGATGATGCTGATTTTTTGAGGCAGCGACTCGTAGATCCCTTCGATGGTGGGGAGGTCAGTAGCCATGATGGACTGGGGCAGTGTCTACCACTCTCTGTAATCCCCTTCGTTCCTGGGCATCGAGCCAAACTAGATCAGGGAGAGAACTTGGTCAGCATGGACGAGTTGGTGCGTAGGGCCTGTTTGCGTGCTGAATAGACTCTTTGATGAAAAGGGTACATTTTAAAGTACACAACAACACAGCAGGTCGAACTGCTGTCTCACTATTCCAGTGATTCTGACCCCGGTGCTGAGTGTACGGAGGTTGGCTCTTTGTCTCCTAGGTACTCCAGTTTCTTCCCACATCCCAAAGACATTCCGATTTCCTCCCACATCCCAACAACATCCAGACAGCATCACCGGAGAAAAGGGATATGTGGCGTGTTGGGTTGGAACCTTTCCACAGGTGAACGATGGTTGGCATGGAATTGGTGATGTGAATGGCTGTTTCCATGACCTATCTCGAAACTCTGAACGATCTCAAAGATAAGCTGGAAGGTAGAAGACATTTAAAAGTTTTGGTTGGAAGGATCTAATTCCAATGCTGTCTAACTATAACTTCATGATCTTTGACTACAATTTCCCATGATCCCAATCTCTCTTAGGTCCCTTGGAATCAAATGAATGGCCACAAAATTCTCCGATTCCATGAATGTCATCCATAACACTTCTCCGAGGGAGAGAATTTGAAAGGTTTATATCGAAATATCTCCTCCTCTTGCTCTGAAATGGGCAACGGTTTATTCTGAGATGGTCTGCCTAGTGCTAAGCTCTCCGGCTTTGCACCATCTGTCCTGTGAAACTCATGCAGAATCTGAGATATTTGAATAATTCTTCTCCTGCTTTGTTCTGAAACCCTTTAGAGTATGAGACCAGTTTAACTTCTTGTACAGTCACACAACACGGAAACACACCAGGCCCATGGTGACCAAGGTGCCCCATTTATGCTAGTCCCACCTGCTATTGTTTGGCCAATATCCCTATAAACCTTTCTTATCCATGCATTTCTCCAAATGTTTTTTAAATGTTGTTATAGTACCTGCCTCAGCTTCTTCCTCTGGCAGATTTTTCCATGCACCCACCACCCTCTGTGTGAAAAAGTTGCTCCTCAGGTTCCTATTAATTTCTGCTCTTCATCCTCTGGTTCTTGATTTCTCCCACCCTGGGTAAAAGACTCTGTGCATTCACCCTATCTATCCCCCTCATGATCTTGTACACCTCTATAAAATCACCCTCAGTCTCCTGTGCTCTAAGGAATAGAGTCCTAGCCTGCTCAACCTCTCCCCGTAGCTCAGGCTTTCGAGTTCTGGCAATGTCCTTGTAAATCTTCTCTGCACTCTTTCCAGCTTCAACTCAGAGTAATGCAAAAATGCTTACATTTTTCACAGCCTTGGATGGAACTGTTCCCAAACTATACTGTGATGCATCCCGATGCATTTCTATGATGCATCTGTAGAAGTTGGTGAGAGTTGTTGGGGACATGCCAAACTTCCTAAGCCTTCTAAGGAAGTAGAGGGGTTGATGTGCTTTCTTGGCCATTGCTTCGATTTGGCTGGTCCAAGACAGGTAGTTGGTAATATTTGCTCCTCTCTTCTCCCCTCTCACAAGAAGAATATCACCGCCAGCATAATCAAAGACCAGTCTTACCCTGGTCACTCCGTCTTCTCCCCTCTCCCATCAGGCAAGAGGTACAGAAGTGTGACAAGACACACCTCCAGATTTAGGGATAGTTTCTTCCCAGCTGTTATCAGGCAATTGAACCATCCTATCCCCAACGAGAGCGGTCCTGACCTCCCATCTACCACATCGGAGACCCTCGGACTGTCTTCAATCGGACTTTACTGGATTTTATCTTCCACTGAACATTATTCCCTTTATCCTGTATCTGTACACTGTGGACGGCCTGATTGTAATCATGTATAGTCATTCCACAGACTGGATAGCACGCAACAAAAAGCTTTTCACTGTACCTCAGTACACGTGGCGATAAACTAAACTAAACTAAACTATTCCTAGGAAGTTGAAACTATCAGCCATCTCTACTTCGGTGCCGTCAATGTATATTGGGGTATGTGTACCGCTTTGCTTCCTGAAGTCCATCACAATCTCCCTTCAAAGGGCTTTTATGAACAACCAGCAGAAGTCATTGTCAATCCCGAGAGACTGCCTGATAAGAAGGAGAAGAAGCAAACAAAGTAGACAGATCAACGCTTGGAAGATATTTAGAGCGGACATTTTACACATTTGTGTTTGCTCATTATCACATTTCTATTTGTGGGAAATGTTTTTATGTAACTAAAGTCGCCAGATGTTTCGCTTTCCATCAATGACTTCACTTATTGAGATTCACTAATCATTTACTTCCAATCAAGACTGGATAGACTAGACTTGTACTCGCTGGAATTTAGAAGACTGAGGGGGGATCTTATAGAAACACATAAAATTCTTAAGGGGCTGGAGAGGCTAGATGCGGGAAGATTGTTCCCGATGTTGGGGGAGTCCAGAACCAGGGGTCACAGCTTAAGGATAAGGGGGAAGTCTTTTAGGACCGAGATGAGAAAAAAATTCTTCACACAGAGAGTGGAGAGTCTGTGGAATTCTCTGCCACAGAAGGTAGTTGAGGCCAGTTCATCGGCTATATTTAAGAGGGAGTCAGATGTGGCCCTTGTGGCTAAAGGGATCAGGGGGTATGGAGAGAAGGCAGGTACAGGTTACTGAGCTGGATGATCAGCCATGATCATATTGAATGGCGGTGCAGGCTCGAAGGGCCAAATGGCCTACTCCTGCACCTATTTTCTATGTTTCTATGTTTTCCAATTACAAGTAATGTTCCTTATACCACCCCTCCCTTTTCCCCCTGCACCCTAACCAGCTGCGCACCTGTTTCTCCCATCATCTCCACCCCCTTCCCCCGTCAACCCTGCTCTTTGTATTGCTACACAAACCAATGTTCCTTCCATTGACTCCATCTACACTTCATGCTCCCTAGGCAAGACCACCAGCTTAATCAACGACCAGTCCCACCCTGATCACTCCCTTTCCCCCCCCTCTCCCATCTGGCAAGAGGTTCAGAAATGTGAAAACGCACACCTCCAGATTCAGGGACAGTCGCCTCCTAGCTGTTATTCATCAATTGAATGCTCCTCTCATCATTCATTGGAAATCTTGGAATTATCTTTAATCGGACTTTATTGGACTTCAGTGTTGCATCTTGCACTAAATGTTGTACACGTTATCCTTTATTCTTTGCACTGTAGAGTTTTTTCTTTGACTGGATAGCACGCAAACACAAGTGTTTCAGAGTATCTTGGTACACGTGACAACACTAAACTTAAGCTAAACTAAAACAAAATCAAACTTAAACCAAAGCTTCAACCCAAAGCTTCAGCCTGAAACTTCTGCCTGAAACTTCAGCCCGAAACTTCATCCCGAAACTTCACCCCAAAAACTTCACCCCAAAACTTCACCCCGAAACTTAACCTGAAAACCCGACCGTTGCCTGCATCCTGGGAGGGATTGAAATATTTGATTTCTCATTGATTGCTCTCTGTTTTAAATTCAGGAAACAAGCGGGCAGCTTCATCAGCCGGAGGTGATGGATGGACACCGAGGTATGGGCCTCAGTACCCGTACTGCGACCAGCCTACTGGATACAAGCTTAATGTCTACATACCCGGCAATGCACCACTGAAGTCCAGCAAAATGAACTCAGCCACTCAAAAGGAGCAGAGCAACCCCGCTCTTTGTATTGCTACACAATCTACCTTCACCACCTTTGGGAAAAAGACTAAATTGGCGTCACTACAGGACATGGAACTGGACAGGACTTTGAGTTAGGGTTTCCAACTTGCCGATACTGTCAGGGTGATTCCATGCCCTTGCTCACACACACACAAAACAAATCAATCAGTTTGATCGATGATGGCCAATAATTGGCAGAAAGCCACGAGAGAGGGAGACGGGATTTTTGAACGCTGTTTGGAGTGTGGAATCCTGATGGAAGGAGACTCGGAAAAGTCATTTGGATCAAGCCTGGGAAAAAGAGATGTTGGCCTGGTGACAGGGAGGGAGTGAGGGGTGTGGGTGGGGAGGGTGAGGGGTGACAATTTGAATTAATCTTTCGGTCTTCGGGAGATCGTGGGGCTACGTGGCTGCTTGTGCTCTTTGCTTTCGTGTCTATGTTCGCCGCATGTCTCCGATTAAAACAGGTTGTGATGTTTGGGATCTGTCTTGTGTTCTGTAGCGAGGGCAAGTTCTGCTCAGCCTCTCGAGTGCGAGACGGCGTGAGAATGAGTTATGACTCAATAGCCAGCTGTTGCAACGCCGTTAAAAGTAAATTGTGTTGATTTTCCAAATGCCAAACTTAGGCAGCTGTGTTGGAGGTGTTAAGACATTGCATTGGCAATGACTACATTGCTTATCTTTATAAAGCAGGCAAGCTTTCTGTCAATCGCCTCTTTTCCTGAAGGCACTGGTTACATACCAGGCCCCATATGGATTGACATCCTGGTTGCCAACCATTATAACTCCTTTTCCCATTCCCATATTGACTTTTCTGTCCTGGCCTCCACTGTCAGAGTGAGGCCACATGCAAACTGGAGGAACAACACCTCACATTCTGATTGGGCTGCTTACAACCCAACTTGGTAAAAGACAGTCTGAAGATGGGTACTGACCCGAAATGTTACCTATTTCTTTTCTCCAGAGATGCTGCCTGACCCACAGGCGTGAGGGGAGAGGGATATTTTGCTTGGGCAGTTTATAACCCAGTGGTATGAATATTGACTTCTCTAATTTCAAATAATCCTTTCCCTTGCATTCCCTTTTTTCCCCCATCCCTCCCCCACCCTAATCTTCCTGCTAGTTTCACTGTTCATATCCCTTCATTATCACCTCTTCTGCAGCCAACAATGGACCATTGTGGGCTCCACCTTTCTTTGGTCATTGGCTTTGGCTTTGATTTGTTCTGTACCTTTTCATACCTCTAGTTTACCTCTCAGTCCGAAAAAGGGCATCGACCCAAAACGTCACCTGTTCCTTTGCTCCAGAGATGCTGTCTGACCCGTGGAGTTACTCCAGCATTTTGTGTCTATCTTGGGTAAAACAGTATCTTCTTTTTCCCTCATGAGCTTATGCACCTCGATAAGATCACCCCTCAGCCTCATGTGCTGAACATTTTAATAACAAGGAACTGCAGATGCTGGTGTATATCAAATATAGACACAAAATGTCGGAGTAACTCGGGAAGTTATGTTGAGTCTGAAGAAGGGTCTTGACCCAAAATGTCACCTATCCATGTTCTCCGGGGATTCTGCCTTATCCATCGAGTTACTCCGGCATTTTATGTCTACCTTTGATATCAACATTGAATTCTCCAATTTTAGGTAACCTCTAACATTCCCCCCCCCCCCCCCCCTTAACCCCACCCCACACCTGGACTTGCATCTCTTTCTCTCCTCTCCTCCCCTCCTCCTCCTCCCCCTCCATCACCTTTCTTCCTCTGGCTTCACAATTCACAATTCTTCAATCCTTTTGTCTCACACCTTCTGTTTTAAATTCTGGCCTTTGTTCCAACTATCTCTTTATCAACCCCTCCCTCACCTGTGTCCACCTTTTACCTGCCACACTTTGTCCTGCTCCTCCTCTCTTCCAGCTTTCTTTTTCCCTTACATTCAATCTGATGAAGGGTCCTGCCCTGAAATGTCACGTACCCACATTGTCCCCTTTTGCTTACCATTCCTCTTCCTACTCCCACATTGACCTTTCTGTCCTGGGCCTCCTCCATTGCCAGAGTGAGGCCACATGCAAACTGGAGGAACAGCACCTCATATTCCACTTGTGTAGCTAACAACCTGACTGGATATTAGTTCACCCAATCTATTTCTTTCATGATCTGATACACCGCATCCTCCTAAGTTCCAAGGAATAATTACCTGCCCTACCTCTACCTATAGACAATTGACAATAGACAATAAGTACAAGAGGAGGCCATTCGGCCCTTCGAGCCAGCACCGCCATTCAATGTGATCATGGCTGATCATTCTCAATCAGTACCCCGTTCCTGCCTTCTCCCCATACCCCCTGACTCCGCTATCCTTAAGAGCTCTATCTAGCTCTCTCTTGAATGCATTCAGAGAATTGGCCTCCACTGCCTTCTGAGGCAGAGAATTCCACAGATTCACAACTCTCTGACCGAAAAAGTTTTTCCTCATCTCAGTTCTAAATGGCCTACCCCTTATTCTTAAACTGTGGCCCCTTGTTCTGGACTCCCCCAACATTGGGAACATGTTTCCTGCCTCTAACGTGTCCAACCCCTTAATAATCTTGTACGTTTCGATAAGATCTCCTCTCATCCTTCTAAATTCCAGTGTATACAAGCCTAGTCGCTCCAGTCTTTCAACATACGACAGTGCCGCCATTCCGGGAATTAACCTAGTAAACCTACGCTGCACGCCCTCAATAGCAAGAATATCCTTCCTCAAATTTGGAGACCAAAACTGCACACAGTACTGCAGGTGCGGTCTCACTAGGGCCGTGTACAACTGCAGAAGGACCTCTTTGCTCCTATACTCAACTCCTCTTGTTATGAAGGCCAACATTCCATTGGCTTTCTTCACTGCCTGCTGTACCTGCATGCTTCCTTTCAGTGACTGATGCACTAGGACACCCAGATCTCGTTGTACGTCCCCTTTTCCTAACTTGACACAATTCAGATAATACTCTGCCTTCCTATTCTTACCACCAAACTGGATAACCTCACACTTATCCACATTAAACTGCATCTGCCATGCATCCGCCCACTCACACAACCTGTCCAAGTCACCCGGCAACCTCATAGCATCTTCCTCCCAGTTCACACTACCACCCAGCTTTGTATCATCTGCAAATTTGCTAATGGTACTTTTAATTCCTTCATCCAAGTCATTAATGTATATTGTAAATAGCTGCGGTCCCAGCACCGAGCCTTGCGGTACCCCACTAGTTACTGCCTGCCATTCTGAAAGGGACCCATTTATCCCCACTCTTTGCTTTCTGTCTGTCAACCAATTTTTTATCCATGTCAGTACCCTACCTCCAATACCATGTGCTCTAATTTTGCCCACTAATCTCCTATTTGGAACCTTGTCAAAGGCTTTCTGAAAGTCGAGGTACACCACATCCACCGGCTCTCCCCTGTCAATTTTCCTAGTTACATCCTCAAAGAATTCCAGAAGATTAGTCAAGCATGATTTCCCCTTCGTAAATCCATGCTGACTCGGAACGATCCAGTTACTACTATCCAAATGCTCCGCAATTTCGTCTTTTATAATTGACTCCAGCATCTTCCTCACCACTGATGTCAGACTAACTGGTCTATAATTTCCCGTTTTCTCCCTCCCTCCTTTCTTAAAAAGTGGGATAACATTAGCTACCCTGCAATCCACAGCAACTGATCCTGAATCTATAGAACATTGGAAAATGATCACCAATGCGTCCACAATTTCTAGCGCCACCTCCTTAAGTACTCTGGAATGCAGACCATCAGGCCCTGGGGATTTATCAGCCTTCAGTCCCATCAGTCTACCCAACACCATTTCCTGCCTAATGTGGATTTCCTTCAGTTCTTCCGTCACCCTAGGATCTCTGGCCACTAGAACATCTGGGAGATTGCTTGTATCTTCCTTAATGAAGACAGATCCAAAGTACCGGTTCAACTCATCTGCCATTTCCTTGTTCCCCATAATTAATTCCCCCGCTTCTGTCTTCAAGGGACCCACATTTGCCTTGACTATTTTTTCCCTCTTTACATACCTAAAAAAGCTTTTACTATCCTCCTTTATATTATTGGCTAGTTTACCCTCGTACCTCATCTTTTCTCCCTGAATTGCCTTCTTAGTCATCTTCTGTTGCTCTTTAAAAGAGTCCCAATCCTCTGGCTTCCCACTCTTCTTTGCTTTGTTGTACTTCTTCTCTTTTATTTTTATGCTGTCCTTGACTTCCCTTGTCAGCCACGGGTGCCTCTTACTCCCCTTGGAATCTTTCCTCCTCTTTGGGATAAATTGATCCTGCAACTTCTGCATTATTCCCAGGAATACCTACCATTGCTGTTCCACCGTCTTCCCTGCTAGGGCCTCCTTCCAGTCAATTTTGGCCAACTCCTGCCTCATGCCTCTGTAATCCCCTTTGCTATAGTGTAATACTGACACTTCCGATTTTCCCTTCTCCCTCTCAATTTGTAGAGTAAAACTTATCATATTGTGATCACTGCATCCTAATGGCTCTTTTACCTCGAGTTCCCTTATCAGATCAGGTTAATTACACAACACTAAATCCAGAATTGCCTTCTCCCTAGTAGGCTCCAGTACAAGCTGTTCTAAGAATCCATCTCGGAGACACTCCACAAACTCTCTTTCCTGGGGTCCATTACCAACCTGATTTTCCCAGTCTACCTGTATGTTGAAATCTCCCATAACCACCGTAGCTTTACATTTGCGACATGCCAATTTTAGCTCCTGATTCAACTTGCACCCTATGTCGAGCCTACTGTTTGAGGGCCTTTAGATAACTCCCATTAGGGTCTTTTTACCCTTACAATTCCTCATTTCTATCCATACTGATTCTACATCTCCTGATTCTATGTCACCCCTTGCAAGGGAGTGAATATCATTCCTCACCAACAGAGTGACCCCACCCCCTCTGCCCACCTGTCTGTCTTTTCTATATGTTGTGTACCCCTGAATATTCAGTTCCCAGCCCTGATCCTCTTGTAGCCATGTCTCAGTGATTCCCACAACATCATACTTGCCAATGTCTAACTGAGCCTCAAGCTCATTCACTTCATTTCTTATACTTCGAGCATTTAAATACAACACTTTAATTTCAGTATTCATCTCCCCTCTCACACCGGTCACAATTGGCCCTGACCTTTCTCTCTTATCCCTTCTAGAACTTCCCTCCCCATTCATTCGAGCTCAGGCCCTAAAGTCCTGACAACATCCTCGTAAATCTCTCCATCCTTCCCAGTTTAACAACATCCTTGTTTATGAGCGCTTCAGTTGATCAGACTGTACATACTGCATTTGCTCAACACCACGCCAGAATAAATGTGCAGATGCAAGGAACTGCAAATGCTGGAATCTTGAGCATAACACAACGTGCTAGAAGAACTCGGCCGGTCAGGCAGCATCTGTGGAGAGAAAGGACTGGCAACGTTACAGACTCAATATACAAGGACCATTAGAGCTTAAGACATTGTTCAGCATGGACTCAGTGGGCCAAAGGGCCTGTTTCCACAGTATATCTCTAAACTCTAAATGGCCTTTCACCCCATTGAGTATACTCCACTATTCAATCATGGCTGATCTACTTTTTACCTTTCAACCCCGTTCTCCTGCCTTCTCCCCTTAATGTTTGACGCCCATTCTAATCACGAACCTGTCAATTTCTGCTTTAAAAATACCCAATGACTTGGCTTCCACTGCTGTCTCTGGCAATGAATTCCACTGGTTCACCACCCTCTGCCTAAAGAAATTCCTCCTTATCTCTTCTAAAGGGACGTCCTTTTATTCTGAGGCTGGGCCTTCTGGTTCTAGACTCTCCCATTACTGGATACATCCTTTCCACGTCCACACTATCTAGGCATTTCATTATCCGGTAGGTAACCTCACATTTATCCACATTATACTGCATCTGCCATGCATCTGCCCACTCACCTAACCTATCCAAGTCACCCTGCAGCCTCACAGCATCCTCATCACAGCTCTCACTGCCACCCAGCTTTGTGTCATCCACAAACTTGGAGATTTTAATTCCCTCGTCTAAATCGTTAATATATATTGTAAATAACAGGGGTCCTATCACTGAGCCTTGCGGCACCCCACCAGGCACAAAGAAGGGTCTCGACCCAAAACGTCACCTATTTCTTTTCTCCAGATATGCTGCCTGACCCGCTGTTACTCCAAGATTATGTGGCTATCTTTGTCGTAAACCAGCATCTGCAGTTCCTTCCTACAGGTAATAGGTGAACTCAGGCGAGGGGGGGTTTGATATGCAGATTATTGGACAAAGACCAGAGCAGAAAAGCCAAAAGGAGCGACACAAATGATTGTACTCCAGGTTGCACTAGCGTGTGGACACGTAGTTCCACCAGGAGGCACCAGAGGGCGATCACGAACAGAAAAGCAGGCAAATTTCTTTTCTTATGTAGGAAGGATCTACATATGCTGGTTATACACTGAAGATAGGCACAAAATGCTGGAGTAACTCAGTGGGACAGGCAGCATCTCTGGAGAGGAATAGGTGACGTTTCGGGTTGAGACACATCTTCAGACTGAATTTTTTCAATCTTTTTTCTTCCCACTTGTTGATTCTGTCAAGTTAATTAAGGTGTGAAATCTGATAACTTCGTCATCTGTGAATCTTTTAATATCGTATTCATTTTTCATATGTCTTATCACCTACCCTGGAGCAGAGAAATTTTATTTTTTCTGAAGAAGGACTCCTACTCAAAACGTTGCCTATCCATGTTCTCCAGAAATACTGCTCGACCCGCTGAGTTACTCCAGCACTTTGTGTCCTTTTGTGGAAACCAGCATCTGCAGTTCCTTGTTTCTACAAGTTATCTCTTCCCTGGAGAACCAGTTGAACGTAGAATACAGAACAATACAGCAGAGTACCAGGCCCTTCAGCCAACAATGTCCGTGCTGTACATGATGCCAAGTTAAACTAATCTTCTCTGGCTGCGCATAATCCATAAGCCTCCATTCCCTGCATATCCACGTGTCTATCTAAAAACCTCTTAAATGCCTCCACCACCACCACTTCCAGCAGCATGTTCCAGGTCCCCACCACCATCTGTGTAAAACAAAATATGCCCCGCACACCTCCTTTAAACTTTGCCCTTCTCACCTTAAAGCTATGCCCTCTAGTATTGAAGAAGAATATTAAAGTAATGGAGCCTTGGAGTTGGCCCAACTTTCTCACACTGACCAACATGTCCCATCGACACTAGCCTGACCTGCCTGTGTTTGGCTCATATCCCTCCGAACCTGTCCTATCCATATACCTGTCAGATTGTTTCTTAAATGTTCAGACAGTCCCTGCCTCAATTACCTCCTCCAGCAGCTCATTCCATACACCTGCCACCCTTTGTGTGAAAAAGTTTCCTCTCAAATTCCTATTAATTTTTTTCCACTTCACCTTAAACCCATGTCCTCTGGTTCTCGATTCCCTTACTCTGGGTAAGAGACTTTGTGCATTTACCCGATCTATTTGTATTTGTAATATTGTATTCATTAGGCATAAAAATACCCAAGAAGTCAAAGGATGTTGTAAGGTCCTTGCTTTGACAAGCTGAAACATATAAGCTGGAATTACTATCAGAAACAAGAGAACAGGAATAGGCCATCTGGCCTTTTAAACCTACCTCACCACTCAATATGATTGTGGCTGATCTGACTGTTGTATTATGTAAGTGTCCTCAACTGCCTGATCTTAGCTCATAAGACATAAGAGTAGAATTAGGTCTTTCGGCCCATCGAGACTGCTTTCAATCATGGCCTATTTATTTTTCCCTCTCAGTCCCATTTTCCTGCCTTCTCTCCATAACCTTTCTCTCACCAACTCCGACAGATGTGCTGCAGAAAGCATTTTATCAGGATGCATCACAGCATCGTTTGGGAACACCTTCATCCAAGACCGCAAGAAATCGCAGAGAATTATGGATGCAGCCCAGACCATCAAACAAGCCAATCTCCCTTCCATTGACTCCATCTATATTTCACCCTGCTTTGGCAAGGCCACTAGCATAATCAGCACCCGGAGAAAACCCATGAGGTCACAGTGCAAACGTACATACTCCGTACAGACAGCACCCGTAGAAAGGATCAAACCTGGGTCTCTGACGCTGTAGCTCAGCAGCTCTACCACTGTGCCTCCCTATGTTCTATGTTCCATGTTCTAAGTAAGTATTACCTTGATAAACCAGTATCTCCAGTTCCTTCTTTCTATTTCTTAATATTAACATTGATATGAGTTGAAATGCACTGCTATACATAAACCACTATTATTCTAATTTTGCATTTTGCAGTGAAACAGAAGAGCAATAGAAGTCTTTCTGATTTATGTCTGTGGTCCCTTTTGGTCTATTGTCTGCAGACATCATAGGGTTGAATAGATGAATAGATCCGGGATGCATAGATTTAATGGCGTTAGAAGCACTGAACATGAATCAAACTGATTGCCATTACTACCAGTCTAATGTAGAGCACCAAAAGATTTATTTGTATTTCTCTCAGTCAATGACTATTTTATTCCTATATTTTCTTTTGTGTTAACTAAGATGTATACAAGATCATTGTACATCAGCTGAGGCTTTATCAGGTGCTGCTCAGGCCTCATTTGGAATATTGTGAGCAGTTTTGGGCCGCATATCTGAGAAAGAATGTGCTGGTGTTGGCGAGGGTCATAGATTCATAGTCATACAGTCGTACTGCGTGACCACAGGCCCTTCAACCCAACTTGCCCATGCCGACCAACATACCCCATCTGCACTAATCCCACCTGTCTACCTTTGACTCATCTATATACTAAAACTCTTGTTTGTTTGTTCCTGAACTACAGCCAAAACGGTACACGATAGCACAACAATTTTAGGCCCACCTTACTCACCGTCATCCCTTTGGTGCTAATGGAAGAAGTTTCATTGAAATTAGGGGCAATATACAGTGGTCTATTAACCTACAAATTTGCACGTCTTTGAGATCAGAGCACCCGGAGGAAACTCAAACGGTCCCAGGGAGAACTTGGAGCCACCGAATCAAAGAGCAGGCCCTTCTGCCAAACTTGTCCATTCTGATCAAGATATCCCATCTACGCAAGTCCCACCTGCCCGCATTTGGGCCATATCCCTCTAAACCTTTCATAAGTTCATTAGTCATTGGACCAGAATTAGGCCATTTGGCCCTTCAAGTCTACTCCACCATTCAATCATTACTGATCTATCTTTCCTTCTCAACCCCATTCTTCTGGCTTCTCCCAGAAACTCGACACCTTTAATAATCAAGAATCTGTCAATCTCCATCTTAAAAATACCCAATGACTTGGCCTCCACTGCTGTCCATGGAAATGAATTCCAAAGACTCATCACCCTCTGGCTGAAGAAATTTCTCCTCATCTCCTTTCTAAACGCGCGTCCTTTTATTCTGAGGCTGTGCCCTCTGGTCCTAGACACTCCCAGTAGTGGAAACATCTTCTCCTTTCCTGTCCTTTGCTTTCCTATCCACGTGCGTGCAAACTTCACACAGAATCTGAGGTCAGGATCGAACCTGTGAGGCAGCGGCTCAAGGAGCTGAGCCACAGTCCTACTACCGTTAACCGTGGCATACCTACCACTAATATGGGCACCCATCGGATGGAATTGTGATTTATAAATCCTTAATGTTTGGTAGAAAGCAATGATGTTAAAGCGTTAATTTTCCAAGCCATCGTTTATCACCTCCTTCAATAACTCTCATCAACTTCCATAGACGAGCTGTAGCACGCATCTTATCAAGATGCATTTCGATATGCATGGTTTGTCAACAGCTCCATCCAAGTCCGTAAGAAATTTTAGAGAATTGTGAACGCACCCTTTATCATGTATCTGTACATCGATGATGGCTTGATTGTAATCATGGATAGTCTTTCCACTGACTGGATAGCATGTCACAAAAAAACTTTTCATTGTACCTCGGTTCACGTGACAATAATAAACTAATATTCCTTCCGTTCCCACAGATTCTGCTCAAACCCAATTAGTTCCCCCAGCAGTTTATTTCTTCGCTGCCTTAAAGGTCATGTCCAGTAGATGTCCTTGTTTTTCCATCTTGACGCCTCTCACACTTCAGAAATAATTGGTGCTTTTACTTTTATTTAATAGCAACTGGTTTTGTTTTAGAGTCACGGAGTCATACAACGTGGAATCGTGCCCTTCGGCCCAACTTGCCCATGCCAACCATGATGCTCCATCTACACTAATCCCACCTGCCTGTGTTTGTCCCATATCCCTCGAAACCTTTCCTATCCATGAATCTTCCCAAATGTTTAGTTCAGTTTAGTTTAGGGATACCTTGCGTAAACAGGCCCTTCCGCCCACAGAGTCCACACTGATCAGTGATCATCCTATACATTAGCACGATCCTGCATACTAGGGACAATTTTTACCAAAGCTAATTTACCTGCAAACCTGTACGTCTTTGGAGTGTAGGAGGAGCTCCCAGAGCTCATGAGGAGTATGTACAAACTCTATATAGACAACACCTGTAGTCAGGATCGAACCCAAGTCTCTGGTGCTGTCAGGTAGCAGCTCTACCGCTGCGCCACCATGCTGCCACCTTTAACTTTTAAATGCTTTTATTGTACCTGCTTCAACTACTTCCTCTGGCAGTTCATTCCATATACCCACCACCTGTGTGAAAAAAGTTACCCCTCCGGTTCCTATTAAATCTTTCTCCTCTCACCTTAATCTTAAGTCCTCTGGTTCTTGATTCCCCTATCTAGGTAAAAGACTGTGCATTCATGCTATCTATTCCCCTCGTGATTTTATACACTTCTATAAGATCACCCCTCACCCTCCTGCGCTCCAAGGATTAGAGTTCTAGTCTGCTGAATCTCCCTGTAGCTCAGGCCCTCGAGTCCTGGCCCTCAAGCATGAGGTGAGGTGGGCTCTGACGCGTGTGAACACGAGGAAAGCTGGAGGCCCAGATGGTATATCTGGGCGAGTACTAAAGTCTTGTGCTACTCAGCTTGCTCCAGTGCTCACCACAATATTCAACCTCTCCTTGGCAAAGTCCGTGGTCCCTGCATGCTTCAAAAGATCCATCATTGTACCGGTGCCAAAGAATGCCTCTCCAGCGTGTTTAAATGACTACCGACCGGTGGCCCTCACCTCGGTTGTCATGAAATGCTTGGAGAGGCTAGTCAAGAAGCACATCTGCGCCCTCCTTCCTCGCAACATGGACCCACTACAGTTCGCATACCGTCCGAACAGGTCCACGGATGATGCGGTCTCCCAGGTTCTACACACCGCTCTCTCTCATCTGGACAGCCAGGGGGGCTATGTGAGGATGCTGTTCATTGACTTTAGTTCAGCATTCAACACAATAGTCCCCAGCAGACTGGTTGATAAGCTGCTGGAACTGGGGCTTAGCACCCCTCTGTGTGCCTGGGTCCTGGACTTTCTCACTGCCAGGCCCCAAGTGGTCAGGATGGGGGAACACACATCTAGCTCCCTCACCCTGAACATAGGATCCCCCCAGGGCTGCGTCCTTAGCCCCCTACTGTACTCCCTGTACACACATGACTGTAGGGCCAGGTTCAGCTCAAACTCCATCATCAAGTTTGCTGATGACACTGTGGTGGTGGGCCAGATCTCCAACAACGATGAGAAGGCCTACCGGGAGGAGGTGGCTGATCTGGCACTCTGGTGTCAGGACAATAGCCTCCTCTTGAATGTCACTAAAACAAAGGAGCTGATTGTGGACTTCAGAAGGGCTAAACATCCAAGGACGTACACGCCACTGGAGATAAATGGGTCTATTGTGGATAGGGTGAGCAGTTTCAAATACTTGGGAGTCCGCATCGCAGAGGATCTGACGTGGGCAACGCACATTGCCGCACTGGTGGGTAAGGCTAAGCAGCGCCTTTACCACCTTAGACAACTGAGGAAATTCAGAGTGTCGCTGAGGATCCTTCATTGCTTCTACTCTGGGGCTGTAGAGAGCATCCTGTCCGGCAACATTACAGTCTGGTTTGGGAACAGCTCTGCCCAGGACAGGATGGCCCTGCAGAGAGTAGTGCGTTCGGCAGAACGCACCATGGGAACTACACTCGTCCCCCTGCAGGACCTATACATCAGGAGGTGCAGATCCAGAGCAAGCAAGATCATGAGGGACCCCTGCCACCCCAGTAACGGACTGTTCCAGATGCTACGGTCAGGCAAACGCCTCCGCTGTCACGCTGTGAAAACGGAGAGGATGAGACGGAGCTTCTACCCACAGGCCATCAGGACTGTCAACTTTGATAACCCCAGAGACTAAATTTTTGTCGACACTTTTTGTGCTATGTTTAGTAACTTATTAACTTTATTTATATGCTGTAACTGTAATTATTTTTGTGCACAACCCGCAGGCATTGCCACTTTCATTTCACTGCACATCGAGTATGTGTATGTGACAAATAAATTTGACTTGACTTGACTTGACTTGACATCCTTGTAAATCCTCTCTGCACTCTTCCCAGCTGAATGGCAACAGCTGTTTTTGTGTATGATTGCACATTTATTTCCTCTAAATTCAATTCCTAGCAATTCACAAAGGCTCAGAAATGCTGTGGCAAGATTTTTCTTTGCACAATTTCATCTGGTATTGATCCAGCGGCAATAAGATTGTGTTGTTCCTGCAAACGCTTTTAATGAAACACAATTTGCATTTCAGCAGAATTTTACAATAAACCCAGAGCTTAATTAATCCAATTAGGTAGACAATGACTAACTGCGCTTCATCTAGCTATATTTTAGAGAAACAGTGTGGAAACAGGCCATTCGGCCCACCGAGTCTCTGCCGACCATCAATCACCCGCACAATCACTAGTTCTATGTAATCCCACTTCCACACAATAGGGGGGATTTTTTTTAAATAGAAGCCAATTAACCTGCAAACCTGCACGTCTTTGGAGTATGGGAGGAATCCGGAGCACCTGGAGAAAACCCACCCGGTCACAGGGAGAATGTACAAACTCCATCCAGACAGTGCCCGTAGTCAGGATTGAACCTGAGTGTCCTGCTCAGATTATTCCCGATAATAAGCAACCACCAATATTGATTGATAGACACAAAGAACTGCAGATGCCTGCTTAACAAAAAAAGGCACAAAGTGCTGGAGTAACTCAATGGGTCAGGGGGCATCTCTGGAGGATATAGATCGACGACGTTTCTGGTCGGGACTCCTCTTTGAACCCTTCGTTATGCACTGTTCTACATTCTATATTCCGGATGCTGCCTGGTCTTGAGCAATTTTAGCATCTACTTTTGTTTTGGATTTTCATCATCTTTGCTTTTGACAAGGGTGGCACAGAAGCACAGTTGGTGAAGCTGCCGCCTCACAGCGTCAGAGATCTGGGTTCGATTCTGTGCTGTCTGTGAGGAGTTTGCACGTTCTCCCTGTGACCGCGTGGGCTTCCTCCAGGTGCAACGGTTTTCTTCCACGTCCCAAAAACGTGTGGATTTGTAGGTTAATTGGTCCTCTGTGAATTGCCACCAAGTGTATAGGGAGTGGATGAGAAAGTGTGATAACATAGAACTAGTGTGAATGGGCGATCCATGATCGGCATGGACTAGAGGGCACAATGACCTGTTTCCATGCTGTATCTCTAAACGAAAAAATCTCTTAACTAACCTAAAATAGCATTTTGGTTTTTTTTTCCTTGTGGAAATAACACCCCAAAGACGTTCGGATTTGTAGGTTAATTGGTCTCCGTAAATTGTCCCTAGTGCGTAGGATAGAACCAGCATATGGGTGATTGGTGGTCGGCATGGAGTAGGTGGGCCGAAGGCCCACCCTGCATCTCTAAACTAAATGAGAAAACTGCCAAGATGAGCCAAGGAGTTTTCCCTGGTTTGTGAGCCACAATATTTATCCTTAACAACCATCACTAAAAGCAGATTAACCTGGTCATTAATTTGCCCAGGGACCAATGACATGTTTCCCACATTATGACACTGTCGATTTTTCATTTGATGTGGAGTACTTTGGGAGGTTCAGAGGTGGCAAAGAGCTCAGTATAATTGCAAATCCTTCTCACTTTGCTATTGCTGTTTGGAGACCAGCATGACTTCACTTTAGTTTTGTTATAGGGACTTCAAACCTTGATGAGATAGGATGCGCAGCTTGGAAACAGGTCCTGTAGCTCACACCGTTCTCACCAGTAGATATTCTCTACTTAAACCTGCTTCTCTTCATCCAAATTCCATTAGGAGTGGTGCAATGGTAGAGTTGCTGCCTGACAGTGCCAGAGACCTGGGTCTTATCATGATCACGCATGCTGTCTGTACGTCGTTTGTTTGTTCTCCCTGTGACCGTGTGAGTTTCCTCTGGGTACTCCCTTTTCCTCCCACATCCCAAACACGTACGGGTTTGTAGGTTAATTGGCCCTCTGTAAGATTGCCCCTAGCATGTCGGAAGTGGATGTGAAAGTGAGATAACATAGAACTAGTGTGTACAGGTGGTTGGTGGTTGGCGTGGACTTGGTGGGTTGAAGGGCCTGTATCTCTGCTGTATTTCTAAACTAAACATTTTTTTAGCCTTGTGGAAATAACATCCTGATACCTGCGGGTTTGTAGGTTAATTGGCTAGTGTGTAAGATACAACTAGTGTATGGGTGATCGCGGTCGGCGTGGATTCGGTGAACTGAAGGGCCTGTGTCCACGCTATATCTCTAAACTAAACTACAACTAAGATCATTGTCCTAGAGATTGAGCATGGAAAATGGGCTCTTCGGCCCATCGAGTCCCTGCTGACGAATTTACACAAATCCCACATTAATCCCTAAAGATCACAAAGTGCTGGAGTACCTCAGCGGGTCAGGCAGCATTTCTGGAGAACATAGTTAGGTGATGTTTTGGTTCGGAATTCCTCTTAAGACTCCCAACATGAAACATCACCCATCCATGTTCCCCAGAGATGCTGGCTGACTCGCTGAGTTACTCCAGCACATTATGTCCTTTTGTGTATTAACCAGCATCTGCAGTTCCTTGTTTCTACATTAGTCCTGTTTTTTATTCTGCCTATATTCACTTTGATTGCCTGCAGATTCTATTACTAACCTCCACACAAAGTAAGCTTGTTTGCCATTATATAACTAAGAGCAGCAAGGATAAGACAGGGAATCGACGAGCCTAATATCAATGGTGGGATAGTAATTGGAATGGGTCCATCTGCCTATCTAAAAACCTCATTAATGTCACTATGGCACCAAACATGATGCCAAGCTAGGCGAATCTCCTCTGCCTGCACATGATGCATTTCCCTCCACTCCCTGCATATCCATGTGCCTGGCAGCGTGGTCCAAGGCACCCACCACCCTCTGTGTAAAAAAACACGCTCCGCCTTTCTCCTTTAAACGTTGCCCCTCTCACCTTTAAGGTATGCCCTTTAATCTTTGAAATTTTCATCCTGGGAAAAAGGTTTGACTGTCCATCCTAGTTTAGCTTTGGAGCTACAGCGTGGAGACAGGCCCTTCAGCCCACTGAGTCCACGCTGACCAACGATCACTAGTTCTACCCTATACACGAGAGACAATATTTAGAAGCCAATTAACCTACAAACCCGCACATCTTTGGGATGTGGGAGGAAACCGGAACAACTGGTGAAAACTCACACAGTCACAGGGAGAATGTACAAACTCAACAGTTTCTATTCTCTCAGAATTTTATAAAGAGTAAAAGCAGGCAGATTTCCTTAACCGGACAACTTTATCCTCTCAGATGGGTCTTTAAAACACAGTCATATAAGTATTAAAAAGACACAAAGTGCTGGAGTAACTCAGCGGGACAGGCAATATCTTTGTAGACTGTGGATAGGTGATGTTTTGGTTTGGGACCCTTCTTCAGAATTAAGTGTTCTTTAAGTCCATAAGTTGTATATAGACAGTCCCAGAAGAGACAGTTCTGTAAGTTCATGACTACCATCACAGACCCTACTCCTTCAGTGCTGCCACCAAGTGGCACCCATTGCAGGTACATGCACTCAGTGCTGCCACCAAGTGACAATCATCACAGGTACCCACCCCCTTACCCTCCCCCCCTTACCCCCCCCCCCCCCCCCCCCCCCCCGCCCCCGCCCGCCAGTATGGCCATCAGATGCTTTCCTCCAGGACTTGCATGAATCTCAGGTGTAGAATCTGAACTATTAAATCCAAGGAACGTCAATGCAATCTACTGGGGCATACAATACACATTGTGTTTGTGTGTCATTGAAACATAGAGCACACAGCATGAAAACAGGCCCAACGTCCATGCTGACTGAGATACCTCAGCTAAACTAGACCCATTTGCCCGCATTTGACTAATTTCACTCTAAACCTGTCCTATTCATGTCCCTGTCCCAATGTCATTGCAAATTTTGTTATAGTACCTGCCTCAACTACCTCCTCTGGCAGCTCGTTCCTTATACCCACCACTCTCTTGGACTTCTGTCCTATGGTTCTTGATTCCACGAGTAAAAGACTCTGCATTCACCCTATCTACTCCCCACATGATTTTATGCACATCTGTAAGATCACCCCTCAACCTTGTGTGTGTGCGTACGTGTTTTATGCTTGTGTCAGTGTATGTATATGTGTGTGTTTGTGTGTGTGTGTATATGTGTTTATGTGTGTGTGGAGTGCTAGTGTGTATATGTGTTGTGCGCATTTGTGTGTGTATATATGTGTGTATGTGTGTGTTTGTTTGTGTGTATGCGTGTTTATATGTGTGTCTGTGTATGGTATGTAAGTTTTGTGTGTGTTTTTGTGGTGTCTATGTGTGTAAGTGTGTGTCAGTTGTTGTGCATGTGTGCGTGTGCATGTGTGTTTGTGTGTGTATATGTGTGTGCGTGTATGTGTGTATGAGTGTGTGTATGTGAGTGTGTGTGTGTGTGTTGTGTTTGTGCCTGTGTATGAATGTGTGTGATAGACACAAAATGCTGGAGTAACTCAGTGGGACAGGCAGCATCTCTAGGGAGAATAAATGGGTGACGTTTCGGGTCGAGACCCTGCTTCAGACTGTGTGTGTGTGTGTGTGTGTGTGTGTGTGTGTGTGTATCAGTGTGTATGCGTGTGTGTGTGTGTGTGTGTACGTGTGTGTGTTTGTGTGTGTGTGTGTGTGTGTATAGGTGTGAGTTTGTGTTTTCGTGTGTATGTGCATGTGTGTGTTTCTCTGTGTGTGTGTGTGTGTGCGCGTGTGTGGTATGTATGCATCTGTGTGTTTTTGTGGTGCCTATGTGTGCGTGTTTTCGTCTTTGTGTTTCTGTGTGTGTATGTGCGTGTCAGTGTGTGTATGTGCATTTGTGTGTGTGCGTGTGCACGTGTGCGTATGTGAAGGCAGGAACTTGGCAGAGATGGTTCATGCCAGCCTGTCTCTTGCTGTTGAAGAAGGCAGGTGGAATATCATCTCATTCTTTTGCAATGAGATCTTTGATGAGACCTGTTTTCCTTGGAGATAATTATCCACAGATTGAACTATGGACCCCAGCTGCATCGGGCTGCTATTTTCGATTTAACAAGTGAGATTTCTTCAATAGCCCATGCAGGGATATGATAGTGTACAGGTTAAAGTACTGGATTAGTACCCAGAGATTAGGTTCCTCCACAAAGGAATGAATTCAAATCTCACGGCAGTAGGGAAAATTCAATTCAAATAATTAACTAAACTTAGGGGCGGTACAGTGGTGCAGCGGTAGAGTTGCTGCCTCTCATCGCCAGAGACCTTGATGATGGGTGCTGTTTGGAGGGAGTTTGTACGTTCTTCCTGTGACGATGTGGGTTTCCTCTGGGTGTTCCGGTTTCCTCCCACACTACAAAAACATACAGGTTTGCAGGTTAATTGGCTTCGGTAAAATTGTAAATTGTCCCTGGTGTGTAGGATAGTGCTAGTGTACGGGTGGTATGGGATGATCGCTGGTCGGTACAGATTCGGTGGGTCAAAGGACCTGTTTCTACACTGCATCTCTAAAGTCTATACTCATTAACAAACTGTCCTTTCTTATCTTCATTGATTCTGGTTCCTATTTTTTCTTAGTTTGGTTTAGTTTAGTTTGGTTTAGAGATACAACACGGAGACAGGCCCTCCGGGCCCACTGAGACTGCGCCGACCAGCGATCCCCGCACACTAACACTATCCTACACACACGGGGACCATTTACAATTTTACCGAATCTAATGAACCTACAAATCTGTACGTCGTTGGAGTGTGGGAGGAAAACTGTGCAAGCAGAGAAAACCCATCTGGTCACAGGGTGAACGTACAAAACCTATACAGAAAGCCCCCTTAGTCAGGATTGAATACTGGTCTCTGGCACTGTGAGGCAGCTGTAAATGTTCTCATTTTCTTTGTTAGATTTCTCTTCTGTACACTTCCATTGGACTTTGTCAAATGCCATCGCTGTCTGATGGACCTCTTTGCTCTGCTCCATTTGTTGCTCTTGTGTGGGTGGTGATACACCATCTGGCTTTCCACAGGGAGGATGGAGATCTAGCTTTGGCCAAGGCACTTTCACTCTGCCAGTTCATTCCAGATGAATCTGACTGGTTGGGGGGAGTGTTGGCTGTTTCCTTTGTAGCTGGGTGTATGCCACATTTACAGGAAGTAAATGAGAATAGGCCTCAAGGATATCATGTTCATATGTTTTAGGAGCAGAGTTAGGCCATTTGGCCCATCAAGTCTATTCTGCCATTCAATCATGGCTGAGCTATATTTCCCTCTCAACTCCTGCCTTCTCCCCGTAACCTCTGATACCCATACTATTCAAGAATCTGTCAATTTCTGCCTTAAAAATATTTCATGACTTGGCCTTCACAGCCATCTGTGGCAATGAATTCCACAGTTTCACCACCCTCTGACTAAAAAAATTCCTCCTCATCTCCTTTCTAAAGGTTCGATCCTGACGATGGGTGCTGTCCATTCGGAGTTTGTAAGTTTTCCCTGTGATCAGATGTTTTCCCCGGATGCGCTGGATTCCTCCCACACTCCAAAGATGTACAGATTTGTAAGTTAATTGGCTTTGATAAAAAATTGTCAATTATTCCCAGTGTGTGTGATTGTGCTAGTGTACCAGTTGATGGTCGGTTGATGGTTGACGATTGATGGTCGGTGGTGACTCGGTGGGCCGAAGGGCCTGTTTCAGCGCTATCTCTCTAAACGAAACTAGTCAAAAGTTTCTTTTCAGATGCACAAGTACAGTGAGGTACAGGTACAATGAAAATCATGCTTGCAGCAGAATCACATGCACATACACTCAGACAACACACACAATGTAAGTTATGTGCATGAATTGTACAAGATAGTGAAAAAAACTGTTCAAAAGCAAATAAATGTTTCATATGTTTAACAAAAATTTAGACAGGTACACAGACTTAAAGGAATATAGGCCAAACAAGGGCACGCGAGACTAGTGCAGACTAGTGAGACTAGTTGGTCGGTGTGGGCAAGTAGGGCCGAAGGGTCTGTTTCCACGCTGTATCACTCTATGACTCTATGACACTCTGTGTTTTGCTCAAGATTGTAGCATCTGCAGTCCCCTGTAATTCCAGGCTAGAAACTGAGGCAAGTACCAACTGCAGGTATGGTTTGAGCATTTACAGAGTTAGTCCAGCACTTTGTATTTTTGCTATATTCATGGCTGATATAATTCACCTCTGCTGAGCACAAATGCACTGATACGGAGTGGGGAAAGAATATGAACAATCAATTAATGGAAGTAACTAAGCAGAAGGCAAAAAACATCACAAGGGGATGAGGCTGATTAGGCGGAAGAACAGCAACAGAGCTGTCAGCATCTGTGAACCAACGCAACTAAATACATTTCGGGCATGTCTAAACTAGGTACAGTTGTCCAACAGTTATGATAATACAAATACTGTGGGTTTAAATCCCAAAGTGATAAATTCAATGGAAGCTCACCAGATAACACTGTAGCATAATAGTTAGGTGTAAAACCAAGGAACTGTAGATGCTGGTTTGCAAAAAAAGACACAGTGCTGGAGGAACTCAGCAGGTCAGGCAGCATCTCTGGAGAACTAGGATAGGTGGCATTTTGGGTTGGGCCCTTCTTCAGACTTCATGAGAATGAAAAAGGGTCCCAACCTGAAAGGTCACCCATCCTACCTGATCTGCTGAGTTACTGCAGCACTTTGTGTTTTTTTTAGCATCATAGTTATGTGGACGGCACAGTGGTAGAGCTGGTGGTAGAGCTGCTACCTTGCAGCACCAGAGATCCGGGTTCGATCCTGACATTCTCCTCGTGACCGTGTGAGTTTTCTCCGGGGGTGCTCCAGATTCATCCACACTCCAAAGACGTACAAGTTTGTAAGTTAATTGGCTTCGGTAAAATTGTAAATTGTCCCTAGTGTGTAGGATACTACTGGTGTACGGGGGTGATCGCTGGTCGGCATGGTCTTGGTGGGCTGAAGGGCCTGTTTCTGTGCTTTATCTCAAAAGTATTTCTATGTCGTCAAAAGCAGATGCTTTTGAGAAAGTATATTCTGAATCACAATTAGTTTAGAGTTTAGCAATAGAGCATGGAAACGGGCCTTTCGGCCCTGAGTCCATGCCAACCATGAATAACATTGTTCTATGTTATCCCACTTCCAGTCCCTCCACACTAGGGCCTTAGAGAGGGACAATTAATCAATAAACCCTCATGTCTTTCAGATGTGGGAGGAAACACTGCACCTGGAAGAAATTTGGTGCGGGTTTGTAGGATAATTGTAAGGGATGAAAGGAGTGGATGAGAAAGTGCGGTGACTTAGTACTAGAGTGTATGGGTTATCGATAGTTGGCATGGATTCCGTGGGCTGAAAGTCTGTTTCCATGTCTCTTACAATTCAATTCACTGGACACAGTTATGATTAAATCTTCCCGTAATCATGAGGGGAACAGATAGGGTGCATGCACAGTCTTTTACCTAGTGCAGGGGAATCAAGGAATGTAGGGCATAGGTTTAAGGTGGGTGTCTTGTTCTGCATGCAACCCTGTCAAATCATACAATACATGAGTTTAATAAATCTATGTTCTGGCGCCATCTTGCAACCTGCAAGTCTCTGAAAAGTCTGATCTTGGCGCAAGGAGATCTACAATTCTCACTTCAAGGCCCAGTGTTCTGGCAGCAATGGATGGATGAAGTGGTGATTGGCCTGGCCCAGCGCGATGCCGTTAGCTCCGTCCACCGCTGCTCCATGCAGCTGCCACAGGCTAGGAAACGTTCAGAGGGATGTGGGACAAACATGGGTCAATGGGACTAGCTTAGATGAGGCATCTTGGTCGAAATGGGCAAGTTGGGCAGAAGGGCCTGTTTCTGTTTTATGTGACTCTGTGACTCTAATATTCTCCCAGTGTCTTAGAGCTCTCCACATAACCAAATATCTGAATTGTTTGCTACCTTGGGACTTTTGGCTTTGCAGTGCAGTAAACAGCCCCTTCGGCCCACCGAGTCCACACCGACCAGCGATCACCCCATACAGTGACATACACACACTAGGGAAAATTATACAACTTAGTCAAGCCAATCAACCTACAAACCTGCACGCCATTGGTGTGTAGGAGGAAAAGGAAGCAGCTGGAGAATACCCACACGATCACAGGGAGAACGTAAAAACTCCGTACAGACAACACCTATAGTCACGATCGAACCCGGGTCTCCGACGCTGTAAGCCAGCAACTCCACCGTTGCGCCACTGTGCCTATCCCCCAGCCATGGAGATGTTCTCTGCGCTCCAGGCCTAAAAACTACGTTGCTCAGGATTGAACACAAGATACAGCTGAAATCTCATCAATGTAAAGAAATAGCCGATACATCTGCATTTGTCATTCATACTTCCATTGATAATAGCTCTATTTTCATATTTTCCAAAGGCTTGTAAAAATCAAGGAGAGCGGTAAAAAAAGTATTTTAAATTTTAAATCAAAATAGTCGGGGAAAGAATTAAAGTCTCAAAGGTTCAAAGGTTTAAAGGTCAGTTTATTGTCACGTCTACCAATTAAGGTACGGTGAAACTCGAATTACCATACACCCATACTAAAAAAAGCAACAAGACACACAACTACATAAAAGTTAACATAACATCCACTATGGTGAATTCCCCACATTCCTCACTGTGATGGAAGGCAATAAAGTCTAATCGTCTTCCTCTTTATTCCCCCGTGGTTGGGGCAATTGAACCATCCACAGTCGGGGTGATTGAAGCTCCTGCGTCGGGGCGGTCGAAGCTTGGATCTCCCGAAGTCGGTCTCTAACCAGGGACCGTGAGCTCCACGATGTTAAAGTTCGCAGGCTCCCGCGGTTGGAGCTCCGAGGTTGATCCCCAGCAGAGGCTGCCAGCTCCTCCATGTTAGGCCGCAGTGCGGACGGAGATATGATATGGAAAAAAAAAAATCGCATCTCCATCGAGGCAAGAGATTAAAAAATGTCCCCCCTCCCCACCCCCCACATAAAACAAGCTAAAGGACACTAAAACATACATTTAACACATATTAAAAAAACAACAATGAAGGAAGGGAGAGACAGACTATTGGCGAAGCAGCCATTGCTGGCATAAATTGAAGAAAATTCATGAGGTTTAAAAGGAGGGCCTGTGGGGAAATAACTCTGCATAAGATTTTACTCTTGAGAATGTTTCTGATATGGATTAGTTCAGAGCAATATCTATCTCTAAATGACTCTCGTTTCACAGCTGCTCAGAAGAGCTGGAGGCAAAGTTTTTCCATTCTGTGAGATCTTGCCTGATCTGTAACCTACTTCCCTATTCCAGGTTTTGATTAACAGTAATCTACTAATATCAAATTTTAAATTAACACTTCACTTAGCATTAACTAGCATTTGTAATTTATAATGCGGCACAGAGGCGCAGCGGGTGGAGCAGCTCCATCACAGCATCGGAGACCTGGGTTCGTTCCTGACCTCAACTGCTGTGCTGTTTGATTGTGTGTGTGCCTATGTGCCTGTGTGTCTGTGTGCCTGTGTGGCTGTGTGTTCATGTGGAGTTTGCCCATTCTCCCTGTGACCTCCCTTGCGTGGGTTTCCTCCGGGTGCTCTGGATTCCTCCCACATCCAACAAAACATGCAGGTTTGTAGGTTAATTGCCCCTTGTGTGCAGAGAAGTGGATGAGAAAGTGGGATAACGTAGAACTGTAGGTCCACCACTGACTTTCTGGCACCCTTAGTTCCAGAGCCTTTGTGGTTATCCATTTTGTTCGACCAACAGAGGTCACGGAGTTCAACGATACCGGAACGGTCCACCCAAGCCACAGGGGAGCCACAGGGGAGCAGTTGGCTTGGGAGGTCGGCGATGGCAGTTAATTCCTGTAGTGGTGAGTTCCATGTTCTAATCTCTTTTAGTTTAGTTGAGTTTATTGTCATCTCTACCGAGGTACAGTGAAAAGTTTTTGCGTGCTATCCAGTCAGCGGAAACACAATACATGATTACAATTGAGTCTTCCACAGTGTACAGATACATGAGAAAGGGAATAACATGAACAATGTTTAGCGCAAGATAAAGTCCAGTTAAGTCCAATCATAGATGGTCCTATGGTCTCCAATGAGGTAAATAGTAGCTCAGGACTGCTCTCCAGTTGTTGGTGGGATGGTTCAGTTGCCTGATAATAGCTGGAAAGAAACTGTCCCTGAGTTGTGCATTTTGCCTGATGGGAGAGGGGAGAAGAGGGAGTGACCAGGGTGAGACTGGTCCTTGATTATGTTGGTGACCTTGCCAAGGCAGCGTGAAGTGTAGATGGAGTCAATGGAAGGGAGGTTGGTGTGTGTGATGGTCGGGGCTGCGTTCACATTTCTCTGCAATTTCTTGTGGTCTTGGATGGGATGTTCCCAAGCCAGGCTGTGATGCATTCCGATACGATGCTTTCTATGGCGCATCTGTAGAGGATGGTGAGGGTTGTCGGGTGACATGCCAAACTTCCTAAGCGTTCCAAGGAAGTAGAGGCATTGGTGTTCTTTCTCTCACTCTCTCTCTGGCTAACGATGAATTTAATTTGTGTTTATGTTATATTTAAAATTTGCACTCCACATCAGCAAGTTAATTGGTATTAGGCAATTATCACCGAATGCAATCATAATTATTTTTATTTGATCACATCTCTTTGCTTTGCGTGGAGCTCATCCGAATCTAATTGTTGAGCACATTTTGGAAGAGATTAGGAACTAGAGCGGGCATGAAATACAAGCATGAAAACCCCTGGGGCATGAGCGCTGATGACATATATTCTTTCCTTTGATAATTTCCAGAAGGAGAAGGCGGAAAATTTTGATAGCCTGAAATTAATTTTTTTTAGTTTTTAGGTACAGTGAAAAGCGGAAAGGCTGTACATGATTACAATTGAGCCGTCCTCAGTGTACAGATACAGGGTAAAGGAAGTAACATTCAGTGCACGATAAAGCTCAGTAAAGTCTGATTAAAGATAGTCCGAGGGTCTCCATTGCCCCACGGGTTGCTATTAAATCTTTCCCCCCTTCATCATAAACCGATGACCTCTGGTTCTTGATTCCATTACTCCGGGTAAAAGACTGTGCATTTACCCTATCTATTCCTCTCACCACCTCTATAAGTTCACCCCTCAGTCTCATTCACTCCAAGGAATAAAGTTCCAGCATGCTCAACCTCCCGCTATGGCTCAGGCCCTCGAGTCCTGTTGACATCCTCATAAATCTCCTAGACACCCTGTTCAAAAGACCAAAGGGTAACATTTTGAGTGAGAGGGACGAGGAAAATTATACAAAAGGAGGTGGGTACCTGGAACTTGCTGTCAGGGCAAGTGGTGGAGGCAGGTACAATAGTGGCATTTAAGAGGCTCAGGGAGGATGTTACAAACCCTACACAGACAACACCAGAGGCTGGCAATGATCCCGGGGCTCCAGTACTTTGTGACAATGACACTACCAGCTGCACTGCTCAATGCTAATTATGCCGACAGATCTCCAGAGATGCTGCCTGACCCGTTGAGTTACTCCAGCACTTTGTGTTCTATACACTAACATGGGTGGCACAGTGGCGCAGCGGTACACTTGCTGCCTTACAGCACCAGAGACCTGGTTTCAATCCTGATTACGAGTGCTGTTTGTATGGAGTTTGTACGCTGTGACCGCGTGAGTTTTCTCCGGTGCTCTGGTTTCCTCCCACATTCCAAAGAGGTGTAGGTTTGTAAGTGAATTCACTTCTGTAAATCATCCCTAGTGTGCAGGATAGAACTAGTGTATGGATGATCACTGGTCGGTGCAGCCTTGGTGGGCCGAAGTGCCTGTTTCCACACCGTGTCTCTAAGTTAAACTAAACTAAGCTGAACTAAACTAAACTAGACTAAACTTACAGGAATAAATGTTCGGGGACTGCATTTGCTATATTAACATAAATAAGGTTGCACAGAAACAGGCCCTTCTGCTCCATCCATCCATGCAGACCAAGATGTCTATCAGAACTAGTCCTATTTGCCTAAGCTTTGCTCACATTCCCTCTAAATATGGATATTGTATATTAATGATTTGGACGAGGGGATTGAAGGCTTTGTGGCAAAGTTTGCGGACGATACGAAAATAGGTGGAGGGGCTGGTAGTGTAGAGAAAGCAGGGACTCTGCAGAAGGACTTGGACAGGTTGGGAGAGTGGGCAGAGAAATGACAGATGGAATATAGTGTGGCATAGTCGTGCGTTTTGGTAATCGGAATAAAGGCGTAGACTATTTTCTAAATGGTGAAAATCCAGAAATCGGAGATGCAAAGGGACTTGGGAGTGCTGGTGCAGGATTCCCAAAACGTTCATCTGCAAGTTGAATTGGTAGTAAAGAAAGCAAACTCAATGCTAGCATTTATTTCAAGAGGACTTGTATACAAAAACAGGGATGTAACGTTGAGGCTCTACAAGGCGCTGGTAAGGCCGCATTTGGAATATTGTGAGCAATTTTGGGCACGATATCTGAGGAAGGATGTGCTGGCTCTGGATAGGGGCAAGAGGAAGTTTACAAAAATGATCCCAGGAATGAGTAGATTAGCCTATGATAAGCGTTTGTTGGCACTGGGCCTGTACTCGCTGCTGTTTAGAAGAGTGAAGGCGGACCTCATTGAAACATACAGAATAGTGAAAGGCTTGGATAGGGTGGATGTGGAGAGGATGTTTCCACTAATGGGAGAGTCTAGGACTAGAGGCCATAGCCTCAGAATTAAAGGAAGTTCTTTTAGAAAGGAGATGAGGAGAAATTTCTTTAGTGAATGGGTGATGAATCTGTGGAATTCTTTGCCACAGAAGGCTGTGGAGGCCAAGTCAGTTGATATTTTTAAGGCAGAGATAATAGATTTTTGATTAATAAAGGTGTCAGAGGTTATGGGGAGAAGGCAGGAGAATGGGGTAAGTAGGGAGAGATAGATCAGCCATGATTGAATGGCAGAATTGACTTGATGGGCAGAATGGCCTAATTCTACCCCTATTCCTTAAGACCTTAGATTTGAATGTTTTTTTCATCATAATTTTTATCATATTTTTTGCGATCATTTACATAGAATAATGTCAAACATTACAGCAAAAGAAGGATATTGTCTGTGTCGAACATGATGCCAAATTAAGTTCATCTCCTCTGCCTGCTTCTAATCCATATCCCTCCATTTTCTGTGTATCCATGTGCCAATCTAAAAGGCTCTGAAACGCCACTATCATATCTGCCGCCACCACCACCCCTGGCAGCGAGTTCCAGCAATCCACCACCCTCCCTGTGTAGAAAACGTGCCCCGCGCATCTCCTTTAAACATTGTGCCTCTCATTGTAAAGCTATGCCTTCTTTACATTTCCACCATAGGAAATAGGTTCTGACTGCCTACCCGAGCTATGACTCTCATAATTGTATATACTGTTTTTCATCCTCATTTTTCAGCCTCATTGTCTGTAAGAGCTTTCAGAGAGTTGTAGGTGTAGACCAGTCCATCACACAGACTAAATTTACCACCATTGACTCCGTCTAAACGCTGCTTTGGGAAAGCAGCCAACATAATCAAAGACTTGTCCCTGTCCCACCCCAGTTATTTCTTCTACTCCCTGCCACCGTACAGAAGCTTGAAAGTGCGCACGAACAGACTCAGGAACAGCTTCTTCCCCTCTGTTATAGGGTTTCTGAATGGTCCTTCCATAAGCTAAGGTAGTGTCCGATTCACCTCTACCCCATTGCGGACATTGGACTTTTTCTCTCAAACTAATGCGCTATAATGCTGAGAACCATATTCTGTGGTTAAATACACATGACTGTTGTTCACTGAGAGAGGGCAATGGAAAAGGGTCAGATAACACTATCCTAGATGTTATCCTTCAAGTCACTTTGCTTTAAATCTCTGACTGCACTACCCTCGACCATGTTGGGCTCAGTGCAAGAAACAATATGAGGGGGAATCTTGAAATGAGCAGCAAAAAGTAATTTGTGGCACCTTCCAAATAACCTTGGCTTCAGTAACCAAGGCTTTGAAGAAACTCAGGCTATTTCTATGAATCCCAAAAAAGTAATAAATGGAAGGTTGCATCCAATCTTATTTTGTTATTTTGTATTGCCGCTGCACATGAATAAAATATATAAAGTGAAAGAAGGAGAAAGCAAAGTTATAAAAAATGTGCCGTGTGTATTATTGAAAAACGCAGAGAACAGTTTGGAGGAAGGGGGGTTATGTGACATGCATTGAACAAAATTGATGCGGTTGAGGGCAGAAGCTGGGAAGGAGGTCAAGGAACAGCAGCCAAGAAGCAGTGACATTTTGATTACACTGTTTCACCTGCAGAAAATGAGACAGGACAGGTTAATATGCAGCTGGGGAATGGTGGAGAAAGGTTGGCTTCAGATATGTGGGACATTAGGATACGACACCAGAAGAAACCTAGTATACCTGTAAGCAGACCATAGACACAAAGTGCTGGAGTAACTCAGGGGTTCAGGCAGCATCTCTGGAGACGAGGAATGGGTGATGTTTCGGGTTGAGACCCTTCTTCAGACTGAGAGTCAGGGGGTAGGGAACCTAGAGGTATGAAAATGTTCAAAAGTATTCAAAATCAAAATGTTCAAAAATCAAAATCAAGCGTTCAAAATCAGAGCTGGCACTGATGACCCAGGAAAGGTGCAGCTCACAGTGGTCCATTGGTGGCTGTGGATGAGGTGTTAATGAAGGGATACGAACAGCGAAACTAGTAGGGTGACTGGCGTGGGGATTGGGGGGGGGGGGGGGGGGGAGGTTGGGGGGAGGGGGGAGGGAGCAATGAGAGTGGGAATACAACAGTTACTTGAAATTAGTGAAATTAATATTCATACCACTGAGTTGGAAGCTGCCCAAGTGAAATACGAGATGCTGATCCTTCAATTGTAGAAGATGATGTGCTTTACCTCAGTGACGATGTGACCAGGTTTAGTTTAGTTTAGAGATACAGCGTAGGCTGTATGGTAATTCGCATATCACTGTGCCTTAATTGGTACACGTGACAATAAAAGACCTTTGAAACCTTTGAAACCTTTGAAATAGGCCCTGAGGCCCACCTGTTATGCTCTGGGGCACACAGGAACTGGACTCAAACGCACGACTCACACACAAGAGTCAATTTGGAGAAAATAAAGGCGTTCTTTAATTTTCACATTAAAGAACACTGCGATTCGAACCAAAAACTCTAAACTTACTCAGCTACAAAAACATTAGTTACAAAAATTACTTACTAGCTATACTACGACCGAGAGCACATGAATCAGAGCACATGAATCACAATACGAACTGGCACAGGACAAAGGGAGGCGTGGCCTATATATACATGAGGTAAGGGCACACAGGTGGAAACAATCAAGGCGGGGCTGACAATTACAATGGCAGGAAGTCAAGGGACCTGAAATGAGAATCTCAACACAGAACATGACACAAGACTAACAGATCTGACGGGACATAACAGTACCCCCCCACCCTTTAGGACCGACTCCTGACGGTCCAGGCTGGTCAGGATGAATCTTGTCAAAGTCCTTGATCAAAGTTTTGTCCAAAATGAAGCTGGCAGGAATCCAGCACCTCTCCTCAGGACCGTAGCCTTCCCAGTCGACCAGAAACTGGCGACCGCGACCTCTCTTGCGGACTGCAAGAAGTGCCTTAACTGTGTAGACCGGACCACCGTCGACGAGCCGGGGGGGGGGGGGGGGGGGGTGGAGGGGGCTTGGAGGCGGGCACGAGTGCACTTTCCTTGACCGGTTTTATTTTGCTGACGTGGAATGTAGGGTGAACCCTTAATGACCTGGGGAGTTGTAGACGGACCGAAACAGGGTTAATGACTTTCGAAATGGGAAATGGACCCACGAACCTTGGAGCCAGCTTTCTGGCGTGGACGTGAAGTGGCAAGTCCTTTGTAGACAGCCATAACTTCTGGCCTGGGCGATAATGCGGAGCGGATCTGCGGTGGCGGTCGGCTGCCGCTTTCATCCGGGACTGACCCCGGAGTAGAACCCTCCGAGCTCCGTCCCAGATTCGGCGACAGCGTCGGATCATGGCGTGGGCAGAAGGCACCGTCACCTCACCCTCATAAGCCGAGAACAAGGGGGGCTGGTAGCCATAGGCACACTGGAAGGGTGTGAGTCCCGTGGCAGCCGTAGGAAGCGTGTTGCGTGCGTACTCGACCCAGATGAGATGGTCGCTCCAGGTGGTCTGGTTCTGCGCGATCAGACAGCGCAAGCAGGTCTCGAGCTCCTGGTTCATCCGCTCAGTCTGGCCATTGGATTGCGGATGGTAACCAGAAGACAGGCTGACGGTGGCACCTATGAGGGAACAAAACTCACTCCAAAACTTGGACACAAACTGAGGACCTTGGTCCGAGACAATGTCTGTAGGGAAACCATGGATACGGAAAACGTGAGACATCATTACCTCTGCCGTCTCTTTGGCAGAGGGGAGCTTGGCCACAGCGATAAAATGTACCATCTTTGAAAATCGGTCTACCACCGTCAGGACAGTTGTGTTACCTTTGGAGGCCGGCAACCCAGTAACAAAGTCAATGGAGATGTGGGACCAGGGCCTCTGAGGGACTGAAAGTGGGTGCAGCAGGCCCGCTTGGGCTTGTCTGGAGGGCTTGCTCCTTGCACAGACAGGGCAGGCGGCCACATATTCAGCTACATCCTTCTCAAGTGAAGGCCACCAAAAACGCTGTTTAACCACAAAAAACGTTCTCTTGGCACCTGGATGGCATGTGAGCAGGGACGTGTGAGCCCAGTGGATTACCTGGGGGCGCAATGTCACAGGAACAAACAAACAGTTAGTAGGACAGCCACTCGGTGCTGGAGTCTCATCATTAGCCTGCTTCACATCTGTTTCGATCTGCCAAGACACCGCTCCTACCACACGGTTAAGTGGCAGGATGGGTTCGGGTTCTCTGGTATCAGGTTCAGGGTCATAAAGTCGGGACAGGGCGTCTGGTTTTGTGTTCTGGGAACCGGGCCTGTAAGACAGAGAAAAGTTGAACCTACTAAAAAACAGAGTCCATCTGGCCTGACGTGAGTTGAGTCTCTTGGCTTTACGGATGTATTCCAGGTTCTTGTGATCTGTCCATACCAGAAAAGGCTGCTCGGCCCCCTCCAGCCAGTGCCTCCACTCCCCCAATGCGGCTCTGACCGCCAGCAGTTCTTTGTTTCCGACATCGTAATTTTTTTCTGCGGGGGTCAACTTACGTGACAGGTAGGCGCAGGGATGAATCCGGTTGTCCTTCTCCGCTCTCTGGGAAAGTACTGCCCCAATCCCCTCGTTGGAGGCATCCACCTCCACAATGAACTGTCTCTGGGGATCTGGGATGGTCAGAACAGGAGCGTTGGTGAACAATGTTTTGAGGCGCTGGAAGGCGGCTTCGGCCTGAGGATTCCACTGGAACTGGGTCTTGGAAGACGTGAGAGAGTGCAGAGGAGCAGCAACAGCACTGAAGTCTCTAATAAAACGTCTGTAAAAGTTTGCAAATCCGAGAAACTGTTGCACCTTCTTTCTGTTAGTGGGGGTGGGCCAATTGGCCACCGCACTGACCTTACCAGGGTCCATCTGGATGTGGTCGGCCGATATAATGTAGCCCAGAAAGGACATTGTGTCTGCGTGGAAGTCGCACTTCTCGGCCTTCACATACAGACGGTTAGCTAAGAGCTTCTGCAACACACACTTGACATGATGCTCATGGAGAGAAGATAAGAATGTCATCAAGGTAGACAAAAACACACTCATTGAGAAATTCCCTGAGGACCTCGTTCATAAAAGCTTGGAAGACTGCGGGGGCATTGGTTAACCCGAACGGCATCACCAAATACTCGTAGTGCCCGTTAGGGGTGTTAAACCCAGTTTTCCACTCATCCCCCTCTCTGATTCTCACTAGATGGTATGCATTCCTTAAGTCTAGTTTAGTGAATACTTTGGCTTTGTGCAACAGTTCAAAAGCAGAAGACATCAAAGGAAGTGGGTAACGATTCTTGATCGTAATCTCGTTTAGGAAGCTGTAATCTATGCAGGGACGAAGTGACCCATCTTTCTTGCCCTCAAAGAAAAACCCTGCGCCTGCTGCCGAGGAGGACGGGCGAATAATGCCCGTCCTCAGGGAGGACTCAATGTACTCATCCATCGCCTTCCTCTCGGGGCCGGATATGGAGTACAGTCGCCCCTTGGGAATAGGGGTCCCCGGCAGCAGGTTGATAGCGCAGTCGAAAGGTCGATGAGGAGGTAGGGTGGTGGCCCTGGACTTGTTGAACACCTCCTTCAGTTCATGGTAACAGGGTGGAACCTTCGACAGATCGGGATAATCATCATCATCATCATTAGAAATCTTTATTTCTTCAGATTTAAGAACATTTATTCCCAAAACCGCCCCGATCTTCTCGTAACTCACCCCTTTGTTCACTGGTTCAACAAGACATGATTGTGTGCACTCAACCCCCCATCGTCTGATCTTACCAGATCGCCAATCAATCTGAGGATTGTGTTTCTGCAGCCAAGGGAAACCAAAGACCAAGGGATGTTGAGCTGAGTCAAACAAGTGAAAAGACATTATCTCCACATGGTTAGCATTGAACATGACTTTGACAGGTTCTGTACAATGAGTTATCTCAAACAACTGACGTCCATCTAAAGCGCTCGCCACAATAGGTTGCAACAAGGGCACAGATTTAACCTTACACGATCGAGCTAGAGTCCAGTCCATGAGACTCTCGTCGGCTCCGGAGTCGATCAAAACCCCCCGAGTCACAATTTGCTGATTCAGAGTGAGGGTGGCCTGTGTCAGAGGTCGAGGAGGTAAGTCCGAAACGGGGAATTGGCTCACCAGTGTCCTCCTTTTCACTGGTGAGCCATCCCTTTTACCGAGCAGTCGGCCAGACGGTGTCCTTGTTGACCGCAGTAAAAGCAGGCTCCGTCCTTCAGGCGGCGCTGTCGCTGCTCCGGAGTCAGCCTGGTTCGTCCTAGCTGCATGGGTTCCTCCGACGGCTGAGAGGATGCTGTTTTCTCCGGCCAGCGATGGACAGGGAACGATGACTTCTTCGGTGTGAAGGACCCGGAGGAGCGCCCCTGGTGATTGGGAGGACGATCAGCAGCCTGGTGTCTTTCCTTTTCCTTTATCCTGTTATCGACACGAATAGCCCTGGTAATTAATGTCTCTAGATCACTGGGTAACTCAAAAGGTGAAAGTCTGTCCTTTATAGCCTCCGACAACCCATTCATGAATGCATCCACTTGTGCAGGCATATTCCACCCACTGTCTGTTGCAAGGGTTCGGAAGTCAATGGCATAGTCTATCACTGGGCGAGTGTTCTGTTTTAGCTGCAGTAAGACTCGGGAAGCTTCCTTAGCAGAGGAAGTGTGATCAAAAATACTGCTAAATGTTCTTTGGAAGAGGTCTAGATCCTGACAGACTGTGGAGCCCCGAGACCACTCCGCAGTGGCCCATGCTGCGGCTCGTCCCGTCAAATGGGACACAATAAATGCTACCCTGGCCTGGTCTGAGGGGAAGTGTGCAGGGTTATGCTTGAAGTGGAGATCACATTGTACAAGGAATGATCTACAATTCTCCAAGTCTCCAGAGAACTTATCTGGTGAAGCCAGGCGTAGAATCAGCGTGGGGTTCGCAGGCGTGGCCGGAACAGCAGGCGGATGGCCGGCTGAAGGTTCAACGTGAGCCAGTGGAGAAGCTGCCGAGGTTGGGTCGAGACGAGCCAGAACCTGATGGAGTTGTACAGCGAGGTGGTTAATCTGGGTCGTCACTGATGACTGGAACTCGCCTTGTCGATCGTTCAGCTCGCGCACCCCGTGACTGACTGAGCGCAGCTGCTCCTCCTGGTGCTGGATCTTAGTGCCCTGGTTGGCAAGGGCTGATTTCCAAACCTTAGAGTCGGCTGAGTCCATATTATGGCCAGTTCGTTCTGTTATGCTCTGGGGCACACAGGAACTGGACTCAAACGCACGACTCACACACAAGAGTCAATTTGGAGAAAATAAAGGCGTTCTTTAATTTTCACATTAAAGAACACTGCGATTCGAACCAAAAACTCTAAACTTACTCAGCTACAAAAACATTAGTTACAAAAATTACTTACTAGCTATACTGCGACCGAGAGCACATGACCGAGAGCACATGAATCAGAGCACATGAATCACAATACGAACTGGCACAGGACAAAGGGAGGCGTGGACTATATATACATGAGGTAAGGGCACACAGGTGGAAACAATCAAGGCGGGGCTGACAATTACAATGGCAGGAAGTCAAGGGACCTGAAATGAGAATCTAAACACAGAACATGACACAAGGCTAACAGATATGACGGGACATTACACCACCTGGTTCATCCTGACCAGCGTTCACCCTGTAAACTCGTTCTTTCCAACTCACTAGGTCCAATCAACCTACAAAAGCGCACGTCTTTGGGATGTGGGAGGAAACTGGAGCATCCGGAGAAATTTGCGCGCTCACAGGGAGAATGTGCAAACTCCACATGTAGACAGCACCCGAGGTCAGGATCAACCTTGGGTTTCTGACGCTGTGTGGCAGCAGTTCTACTAGCTGTGCCACGGTGCCACTGTGTTTTGATCTATGGGAAGAAAACAGGAACGTAGATATGCTGGTCAGTGGTGCGGCTGGTAGAGCTGATGCGTCTGTGTGTGTGGAGTTTGCACGTTCTCCCTGTGACCTCGTGGGTTTACTCCAGGTGCTCCGGTTTCTTTTCATGTCACAAAGACGTGTGGGTTTATGGGTTAATTGGCCCTCTGTAAATTGCCGCGAGCATGCAGCGAGTGGGTGAGAATGTGGGATAACGTAGAACTAGCATGAGTGGCTTATTGATGGTCGGCGTGGACTCAGTAGGATGAAAGGCCTGTTTCCATGCTGTATCTTTCATGTGAATCAATATTGGTTGAAAACCAGGATGAATTTTTACTTCGCTAGACAAGTAGTCATGTCTTAATTTGACTTTGACAACATTTTATTGTGAAATGATGATGTGCTCTCAGATCTATTCATTGCCTACACTTGCAGATGTCCTTCTAATTGATTCTGCTTGTTCTTTTCTGTCGTACTCATTAGAAGTGTGACCTGTGGGCATTTAGTTGGAAACAATGATGAGAAGCAGCTTTTATAAGGGGAAATAATGACAAAATAACTCGAGGGTGTTAGTGAACAAACCCTTGGTACGGCAAGACAAACTGGTTTGAAAGACTGTTAAACTAAACATGTGATATCATTGGTGCTAATAAGCCCAATAATATGCCTGATTGAAAAAGAAGTTGCAGATGCTGGTATACAAAAAAACCCACAAAGTGCTGTAGTAACTCAGCGGGTCAGGCAGCATCTCTGGAATACATGGATAAACGGCGTTTTCGGTCGGGAACCTTTGTTAGACTTTAGACAGATCCTTCCGCCCAACGAGTCTGCACTGACCAGCAATTACCCTGTACACTAGCATTATCCTACACACTGAAGTCAATTAACCCACAAACCCGCATATGTGTGGAATGTGGAAGGAAAACCGGAGCATCCGGAGAAAATCCATGCAGTCACAGGGAGAACATGCAGACTCCACACAGACAGCACCCGAGGTGAGGATCGAACCCAGGTCTCTGGCGCTGTAAGATAACAACTCCACTGCTGCACCACTGTGCCACCCATATCCTTGAATACTTGAAGGGAATATATTTACCACCAGTGGGAAAAGGATAATAAATTAAATAGCTTTAGGATGTCGCACAGTCACAATGATCAGCATGGTTTCCTTTTGTGCTGTAGTCATTCTGAATATGTAATTATGGGCTTCCATTTAAGTTTCCCATACATTCTCTTTGACTCTCTTTATTTCTATTTTCAACACTTTTCTATAATTTCTGAGTTCTGCTTGTCTATCTCTCATGAATCTGACTATACCATTAAGCTTTTTATTGATATCAATAGCTCTGTTCCTTTGGTCAGAGCTTCTTCTGCTTCTGCCTATTGATCAAAGGCTTTTATAATAAAGTCAGCATGCAGCTCTATAAGACATTGGTCAGGCCCTATTTGGAGTTTCTCGTGTGTAGGGTACTGGTAGTGTACAGGGTGATCGCTGGTCGGCGTGGACCTGGTGGGCTGAAGGCCCTGCACCTGCATCTCTAAACTAAAGTTCAGTACAAGTATCACTACATATGAGCACATAGATGCATCTTAGATAAGCATCTCCGATACAATACAAGTGTATAGCAGTAGTACACTGAGGCAGTATACAGAGTTGCCAGATCTGGCGACTCCAGCACTTTGAGTTTTGCAAAATTGATGAGCTATCTGCTATTGTTTCCCACAGCAAAACCTATTCAATTGAGTCAATGTCGTCTTGATTCAAAAATCTTTGTAGCTGTTCTGTAACGAGCTTTGAATTTTCACAGATTGCATTGTCAACTTCTGCCACCTCACCACTCCGCTCTCTCTCCATCTCAGTACCATTTTTTTCATCTCGTACTGAATAAGCAACTATTTCTCTTGTCCCATTTTTTTAAACTTCCCATTGTGCAATCTCCTCTGTGCGTTCTACTTAAACCTTTCGCTGAACTGAGCTGAACCCACTCTAAATTTAAATGAATGTCTGCCTTCTTTGTGAACAGATTCCATTTTCCCCCCATCCTAGTTCTAATGGGATGAGTTCCGACATTTTAAAGCCTACATTGCTAACATGGCAGATTTAATTTTCGAAAGGCAGTCTGAAGATGGGTCCCTACCCGAAACGCCGTCAGTGCATTCCCCCTACAGGTGCTGACTGACGCGTTGTGTTCCTCCAGCACTTTGTGCTCTGCAAAAGATGTGCACAAAATTATGAAGGGATTCAACTGAATGAGTTATGAAGTATGTTTCCCCGATGGCAAGAAGATTGGAATTTGGCAGAAGATCCAAAGAGAACCGATCTGCTGTTATTGTGGCGCAGCCGTACAGACCCGGCTTTGATCCGGCGGAGTTTGTACGTTCTCCCTGTGACCACGTGGGTTTTGGCCAGGCCCAGGAGCAACCCAACCAGGACATCTTTGGCCCTACCCTCTCCCCTACGCACAGGGTGTCCAAAGATGAGGATGGTGGGTGAGAAGTGCAGCCAATAGGCAAGGAGCAGTCCCTTTAGATATTGGAACAGGGGATGCAACCTCACACACTCCATGTACACGTGGTACACAGACTCACACACTCCATGTACACGTGGTACACAGACTCACACACTCCATGTACACGCGGTTCACAGACTCACACACTCCATGTACACGTGGTACACAGACTCTTCCAGCCCGTGACAGTGGCAGGCGGCTGGGGAAGTCTGTGAACCGCGCGAGGAACAGGTTGCAAGGGACTCCTTGGTGCAATACCCTCCACCCCAGGTCCCCGATGGAGAGGGGCAGAATCCCTGCATAGAGGGACCCCCACCGTGGGGCCCCCTCGCGACCGGAAGGCAACACCGACCACCACTTAGTGTCCGTACGGTGGAGCAGGGCAAGGACGTGCAGGGTGTGGAGGAGGAGTCCGTACAGGACACGCCTCCCTGCTTCTCGGAGGGAGATGAAGGGTGTCGAGGAAATGCGGCTCTTTGTGTGCGAATGCTGGTTTAAAACCAGAAAAAGGTAATGGTGGGACTGCGCGTTGGCTCAGCGGTAGAGTTGCTGCCGAACAGCGCCAGAGACCCGGATTTGATCCTGACTATGGGTGCCGTCTGTAAGGAATTTATATGTTCTTTCCGTGACCGCATGGGTTTTCTTCAGGATCTCAAATTTCCTCCTACACTCCAAAGACGTACAGGTTTGTAGGCTCATTGGCTTGGTTAAGTTTTACATTGTTCCTAGTGTGTGTAGGATAGTGTTAGTGTACGGGGATCGCTGGTCGGCACAGGCACGCTGGGCAAAAGGGCCTGTTTCCACGTTGTATCTCTAAAACTGAAAATTAAATCTAAAACTAATTATCAGCTGTGCCGAAACTGCTTTGGCTGCAAATATTCTCTGCCAATATGTTCTCAAATATTTACATCTATATCAGTTTTCATCTGGGAACTTGCACAAACTGTTCCTGGATTTCATTCAGGTGTGGGATTCCTACATCAGATCCCATGGATTAATCACTGATCAAGTCCGACAGCAAACAGCACAGCACCAGAGATGCAGGTTCGATCCTGACCTCAGGAGCTGCCTGTTTGCGGAGTTTGCATGTTCTCCCTGTGACTGCGTGGGTTTTCTCCGGGTGCTCTGGTTTCCACCCACATCCCTAGGACGTACAGGTTTGTAGGTTAATTGACCTCTGTAAATTGCCCCTAGTTTGTAGGGAGTGGACCAGAAAGTGAGATAACATAGAACTAATGTGAACGAGGTTTCATGGTCGGCGTGGACGATGGGTGAAGGCCTGTTTCCATGCTGTATCTTTCAATCAATCCATCTTCCTGGTAATCAAAATCCTACCATTCAGTGTCATTATCTGTTCTTTGTCTTCCTTCTGTGATTTACTCAACATGAGATAATTGAAGACACACAGTGCTGGAGTAACTCAGCGGGTCATGAGAACATGGAATCAATAGGTGACATTTCTAGTCGGGACCCTTCAGACTTCTTGAGAAGGGTCTCGAAACAAAGAACTGTAGATGCTGGTTAATACTCAAAAGGACACAAAGTGCTGGAGTAATTTAGCAGGTCAGGCAGTGTTTGCGGAAAACATGAATAGGAGGCGTTTCGGGTTAGGGACCTGTCTTCAAACTGCAGTTCCTTGTTTCTACCTTAACTCAATGTCTTTACTCTTCCGAGTGAATTCTACCTGATCAATATCCCAAAACAGGGATTTAATGCTGACATTATAAGGCATTGGTCAGACCACATTTGGAATATTATGAGCAATTTTGGGCCCCATATCTGAGGGGGGATGTGATGGCATCAGAGAAGGTCCAGAGGAGGTTTACAAGAATGATCCCGGGGATGAATGGGTTAATGTATAATGAGCGTTTGAAGGGAATGGGCCTGGAGTTTAGAAGGATGAGGTGTGACCTCTTTGAAACTTACCGACTAATGAAAGACCTGGATAGAGTGGATGTAGAAAGAATGTTTCCACTAGTGAGAGAGTCTAGGACAAGAGTGCGCAGCTTCAGAATAAAAGGACGTACCTTTAGAACGGAGAGTAGGAGGAATTTCTTTAGTCAGAGGGTGGTGAATCTGTGGCAGTCATTGCCACAGACGGCGGTGGAAGCCACGTCATAAAGTGGAGATTGACAGGTTCTTGATTAATAAGGGCATCAAATTTACGTGGAGAAGGTAGGAGAATGGGGTTGAGAGTGAAAGATAGATCAGCCATGATTGAACGGTGGAGAAGACTAGATGGGCCGAATAACCCAATTCTACTCCTTTGACATGAATTTATGAAATTTCCTTTCAAAAGTGCAGAGCTATTAAAGTGTTAATGTGCATACAAAGATAGCTATGTTCCCTTGGCCATTGGTTGCATTAAATGGGTTAAATCATTATTATATGGGGAGGCTCATCATTATAAATTGGACTGTGAACTAGTGTTCAGATCCCATGAGGACATGGTGGGATGTTGCTGGTGATTTGTAGGCTGGCACCAGATAGAATGGGCAAAAAATGGAGCAGATGGTGATAAATGTCCAGCTGCCGCAGGAACACGTGATATATGGCACGATGCAAGTT
Organism: Rhinoraja longicauda; assembly: GCF_053455715.1. Lineage (NCBI taxonomy): Eukaryota > Metazoa > Chordata > Chondrichthyes > Rajiformes > Arhynchobatidae > Rhinoraja > Rhinoraja longicauda. The sequence goes on from NC_135966.1 coordinate 33,413,159, forward strand.
ATGGATCAAGACAGTTAAAAATCTGATATGAAACAATGCCAACTTTGATGGTATTAGACAGGAACTTACTAAAGTTCAGTCTGCCTAGGACTAATGGATCCCCTGGTTGCCAACCATTTCAACTCTCTTTCTCATTCTCACACTGACCTTCCTAGCCTGGGCCTCCTCCATTGCCAGATTGAGGCCACACGCAAATTGGAGGTTCAGCACCTCATATTTTTCTTGGGTAGCTTACCACCCAGTGGCATGGACATTGAATTCGCTCATTTTAAGTTACTTCATCTTTCAGTTCTCTCCCCTCCCTGTTTCCACACTGTATGACTCCATGCCCAAGATAAGCTGAGCCATGGCCAATTCGAGGGAATACTGTCCAGAGGTGAGTACAGGGCAGCCCATTGCACAGAAAACTAACCACGGATGACAAACCTATAATTCATTAGAAGTAACCTTTCCTGAACATTGGCCATCCTCCAGTTCTTTGGCACGATTTAGTTTTTCGAAAAAAACATTTGAGCAAAATCTGTTTCCTTTGGGTCTTCAGTTTACGTCAGAAATCTGGGATGCAAACCATCTGGGCTGGTGACAATTCTAATTTTAGTGCGATTAACTTTTCTGAATTCAGATTTTATTTTAGGTAATAATGCCCAGAAAAGGGTTTCAGAAAAAGAAAAGTCTTGAAATGTTAGGCTTTTACGTAGTTGTTGAAGTATATTTTTATAGGGCAGACATGATTGATTTGCAGGGGAATAAGTTAGCTTTGGACCTGCCACTGTGTTAAGCGTTCCTGAGATAATGTTTAAATGAAGACAGAAGAGACAGCTGATGCTGGAATCTGTAGTCTAGAGTGTTTTATTGTCAGATGTCCCGAAACGGAACAATGAAATTCCTACTTGCAGCAACACAAAAAAAAATGTAAACATAGTTCTCTGCAAACATCATAATAAACAACAAAAAGAGTTCAGTATAAAACAATAGACTTTATACTTTAGAGATAAAATGCAGAAACAGGAGCTTCATCCCACCGAGTCCGCACCGACCAGTGGTTACCCCATACACTCGCACAATCTTACCCACAAGGGACAATTTACAATTTTACCAAAACCAATTAACCTACAAATTAACACTTCTTTGGAGTGTGAGAGGAAACTGGAGCACCCAGAGAAAACCCACACGGTCACAGGGAGAATATACAAACTCCATACAGACAGCACCCGTTGTCAGGATCGAACACAGGTCTTTGGCGCTGTAAAGGCAGCAACTCTAATGCTGCACCACTGTGCCTCCCTCAAAATGCCCACAAGTCCATGTGGTTTGGAGCCTATTTAGAGGTTAGTGTATTTAATAGCCTGATGGTTGTAGGGGAGAAGTTGATCCTGAAGCTGGAGGTTACAGTTTTTGGGCTCCTATACCTTCTACCCGATGATAGGAGTGAAATGAGAGCGTGGCCAGGGTGGTGTGGGTCTCCGATGATGCTGGCTGCCTTTTTGAGGCTGAGCCTCCTGCTGATCCCTTCAATGGTGGGGATGTCAGTACCCGTGATAGACCGGACAGTTTCCACCAATTTTTGGAACCTTCTTCATTCAAACTGTGTTTGAGTTGCCAAACCAGGCTGTGATGCAACCAGTCAATATGCTGTCCAGTACCAGTAGAAGTTCAAATGAGTAATTGTCAATCTGCTGGAGGAACTCAGTGGATTGAGTAGCATGCGTGGATGGGAAGAAATGAGCAACGTTTTGGACTCCTTGAGGGAAACCCACCCAGTCATTTGTGAGACAGTGTGAAGTGTAGATAGAGTTGATATGTGGAGCCTGGTTTGCGTGATACACTGAGCTGTGCCTTCATCTCTCTGGAATTTCTTATGGAATTATAGAATCATGCAGCGTGGAAAAAGGCCCTTCTGCCCAATTTGCCTACACCGATCAACATGCCCCATCTACGCTAGTCCAACCTGCCTGCATTTCACCCCTATCCTTCTAAACCTATCCTACTCATGTACCTGTCTAAATGTTCCTTAAATGTTACGATGGTACCTGCCTCAACTACCTCCTCCGACAGCTCGTTCCATATACCCACTACCCTTTGTGTAAAAAAGTTACTGCTCAGGTTCCTATTAAATCGTCCTTGCCTCACCTTAAACCTATATCCCCTGGTTCTCGATACCCCTACTCTGGGCAAAAAACTCTGTGCATTTACCCAATCTATTCCTCTCATGATTTTGCACACCTCTACGAGATCCTCCTGCACTGCATGGAATAAAGTCCTAGCCTTTAGACATTACTTTCCGACGTTAGACTTTAGAGATACAGCGTGGAAACAGGCCCATCGGCTCACCAATTCCGTGGCGACCAACGATCAACTGTACACTCATTCTATCCTGCACACTTGGGACAATTTACAGAAGCCAATTAACATACAAACCTGCATGGCTTTGGAATGTGGGAGGAAAGCGGAGCAGCCGGAGAAAACCCACGCCGGCACAGGGAGAACGTGCAAAGTCCGTAAAGACAGGATCGAACCCGGGTCTCAGGTGCTGTGAAGCATCAACTTTGCCGCTGCATCACTGTGCTGCCCAGAAATGTTGGTGTTCTCCCTGTTTCCTCCGGGTGCTCCGGTTTCCTCCCACATTCCAAAAACGTGTAGGTTTGGTGGTTAATTGGCTTCGGTAAAATTTAGATATTGTTCCTAGTGTCATAATGTCAATAGACAATAGACAATAGACAATAGGTGCAGGAGTAGGCCATTCAGCCCTTCGAGCCAGCACCGCCATTCAATGCGATCATGGCTGATCACTCTCAATCAGTACCCCGTTCCTGTCTTCTCCCCATACCCCCTCACTCCGCTATCCTTAAGAGCTCTATCCAGCTCTCTCTTGAAAGCATCCAACGAACTGGCCTCCACTGCCTTCTGAGGCAGAGAATTCCACACCTTCACCACTCTCTGACTGAAAAAGTTCTTCCTCATCTCCGTTCTAAATGGCCTACCCCTAATTCTTAAACTATCATAAGTGATAGGAGCAGAATTAGGCCATTTGGCCAAATCCACTCCGCCATTCAATCATGGCTGATCTATTTCTATCTCCATTCTCCTGCCATTTTCCTCATAACCCCTGACCTATGCTAATCAAGAATCTATCTATCTCAGCCTTAAATATATCCACTGACGGCCTCCACAGCCTTCTGTGGCAAATAATTCCCTTCTGACTAAAGAAATGTCTTCTCATCTCCTTCCTAAAGGAATGTCTTTTAATTCTGAGGCTATGACCTCGAGTCCTAGACTCTCCCATTAGTGGAAACATCCTCTCCACGCCCACTCCATTCAAGCCTTTCACTATTCTGTACGTTTCAATGAAGTCCCCCCTCGTTCTTCTAAACTCCAGCGAGTACAGGCCCAGTGCCGTCAAACGCTCATCATATATTAACCCACTCATTCCTGGGATCATTCTTGTAAACCTGCGCTGGACCCTCTGCAGTGCCAGCGCATCCTTCCTCAGATATGGTGCCCAAAATTGCTCACAATACTCCAAATGCAGACGTACCAGCGCCTTGTGCAGCCTCAGCACAGAGTCTAGGAGAGTAGGGGGTGATTGCTTGTTGGCACGGACTCGGTAGGCCGATGGGGGCCTATTTCCATTCTAAAGTTTAAAGTGAGGTTACGTAGGTTGTGTTATGACTCAGATGCTGAGGGAAACAGGCATTGATATTCCATACTTATTTATAATCAGTGAATATTTCAGCATTACATTATCTGCAACCTTCTGCTAACTTTCCTCAGAGAGTCTTCGCCCATCTGCCAGGTCATCAGTCACTCAGTTTGTCGACACTCACAGAAGTAAAAGAAACATGGAGAACTGTTGTGTGAAGCATATTCTACAGAATCTCATTAACCACTTATTCTCCGGTTTAAGTTAAGCATTGGCTCGATTTTGATTAAAAAGTTTAGTTTAGAGATACCACATGGAAACAGGCTCTTTGGCCCACCGAGCCCGTGCTGACCAATGATCACTCTGTCCACTAGTTTAATCCTACACACTAGGGCCAATTTACCAATTACAGCCAATTAACCTACAGACCTGCACGTCTTTGGAATGTGACAGGAAACCGGAGCACCCAGAGAAAACCTAGTTTGTAGGTTAATTGGCTTCTGTAAATTGCTCCTAATGTGTAGTATGAGACAGTGGAATAACATAGAACTAGTGTTTAACGGGTGATCGGTGTTCAGCATGGACTCGGTGGGCCAAAAGGGCTGTTTCAATGCTGTATCTTTAAACTCTAAACTCTAAAATTAAAATTCCAAACTAAAACTCTAAACATTGACAGGTGACGTTTCCAGTTGGAACTTTTCTCCGATCTGAAGAAAGGTCCCAGCCCAAAATGTCACCTATTGATGTGGTCCAGGGATGCTGCTTGACCTACTGAATTAATCCAGCACTTTATGGTTTAGATATAAAATATTTTCAGCAATTCATGCAGCAAATGTGGAGAGTGGTATAGTTTTTCTTTATACCGTTCCATATTCTTCAGGGACGCTGCCTGACCCGCTGAGCTACTCCAGCACTCTATTTCCTTCTAAGTGGTTCATAAATATTGTCTAATGGAGTTAGCCATACAGCGTGGAAAACAAACCCTTCAGCCCAACTTGCCCATGTCGATCAACATGCCCCATCTATACTAAACCCATCTGCCTGCGTTTGGCCCATGTGCCTCTGCACCTGTCCTATAATGTACCTGTCTAAATATTTCTTAAAGGTGGTGATAGTACTTGCCTCAACTACCTTCTCCAGCAGCTCGCTCTATACACCCACCACCCTTTGTGTATAAACGTTACCCCTCAGGTTCCTATTACATCTTTCCCTCCTCACTGTAGACATATGTCCTCTGGTTCTCAATTCTCCTACTCTGGGCAAAAGACTATGCATTTACCCAATCTATTCCTCTCATGATTTTGTACACCTCTACAGGATATCTCCATAGATACCGTCTGACCTGCTGAGTATTTTCAGCACCTTTTTGTTTTTACCTTGGGTCAATGAACTGTTAATTGTCCATCTTGTCTGATGATGAGGGTGGGCCGTGGAGTGGAGGTTGGGCTGATGAGGGAGGAAGGGGGGGTACTGAGAACAAAGAGGAACCACGTGAATGGGGAGAGGGGGGAAGGGACGTCAAGAACAAAGAGGGAGCTGGCGGGGGAGGGGAGGGGAGGGGACTCTAAGAACAATGAGGGACTTGGCGGATGGGGCAGTGCTGAAAACAAACAGGGGCTCGGAGAACAAAGAGAAACCATCGAGACTCTAATAAGTACTTTGTTGCTTTGGCGACTCTTTGCATACTTTGTGTATTGAATGCAAAAACAAAGAATTTTACTGTACCTAGGTACTTATGATAATAAGATAGAATTGAATCATGAATCATGTTAGATCAGTTAGCACTTTGTTTCTTTGCTCTTAATAAAGCAAGATTTTGTGACCAGCTTGATTGCTTATCTTAATTTCAGTCCTCTAATCTTGTTATTAACCAGCCTTAAAGCTGTTGACTTGCTACTTTTCAACAGTTCATTATTTTCTATCTCCTTGAAGCTCACAGCTGCGACCCACAATCCTCCTTTGCAAGCACTTGCACTTTTTAATTGGGTGCAACTTAACCCATTCATAGGCTCACATATTGGAGGACTTTCATGTTCTGTCATTCAAGACATAAAATATCTTAAGATGTGGTGCAGCGGTAGATTTGCTGCCTCACAGCACCAGAGATCTGGGTTCAATCCTGACTACGAGTGTTACTGGTTCTCCCTTTGACCTCATGGGTTTTGTCCGGGTGCCCCGGTTTCCTCCCACATCCCAAAGAATGTACAGGTTGTAGGTTAATTGTCTTTGGTAAAAATTGTAAATTGGCCCTAGTGTAGGGTAGTGTCAGTGTACAGGGTGATGATCGCTGGTCAGCACGGACTCGGTGGGCTGAAGGGCCTGTTTCCACGCTGTATCTTTAAAGTAAAGTCCAAAGACATAGGAGCAGATTAGGGCCATTTGGCCCATCGAGTCTACTCTACCATGACTGATCTACAGTATCTTTCCCTCTCAACTCCATTTTCCTGCCTTCTCTCCGTTACCTTTGACACCCTTACTAATCAAGAAATTGCCAATCTCTGCTTTGAAAATACCCAATGATTTTAAATTAAAATCAATTTCCAATTTAACTTTAAGTTTAACTTTCTTTACTGCATAGTAAAGTCAGTCATTCCATGGATCAGTCATCCCGGGGATCAGGAGTGTCCCGGCGGGAGAGTCCCGGGAAGCCGCACGGGCCTGATCCACCCACCAAACAACCGCGCTGCTGACTGGTAGGTACTTAAACCAAATACCTCAAAATCAGTTATGCATTTTGTGATGTAGCCACTGTTATCTTCTGGGCAAACATGCCTAGAGGTCTTATTGTTTGGCATTCAGGTTTCATACACAAATCTTGCATGAATTGATTTAGTTTAGAGATGCAGTATGGAAACAGGCACTTCGGCCCACCGAGTCCAGGCCAACCATTGGTCACCACTTCACACTAGTTCCATGTTATCCCTCTTTCTCATCCACTCCTTACACATTGGAAACAATTTACAGAAACCAATTAACCTACAAAACCGCACATCTTTGGGATGTGAGATGAAATCAGAGCACCCGGAGGAAACTCAGGCAGTCACGGGGAGAACGTGCAAACTCCGCACAGACAGCACCCAAAGTCAGGATCAACCCGGCTCTCCAGCGCTGTGAGGCGGCAGCTCTACCGGCAGCACCACTGTGCCACTTTTAGTTTAGTTTTGAAATACATTGTGGAAACAGGCTCTTTGGCCCACCGAGTACATTGTTGCAAAAAGCACTTACAGATCGCTGTGAGAAGCACTTAGTGACCGTAAATGTTGCGAAAAAAGCACTTATTGAACCTACATTTTTAAAGTAGTATTTATTTATTGCAAGTCACTTAACATACACAGATCAGCATGGGGCCCCTATGCTCGTGGGCCCCCGGGCAAGTGCCCATCAGGCCCATGCGTTAAGACGGCCCTGGGCCTCGGCAGCACTAATGCCTCAGCAGTGGTGGGGCCTCAGCAGCAACAGGAGCCTTGGCATTGGTGGGGCCTCAGGGGCAGCCTGAACCTCAGCAGCAACAGGAGCGTTGGCAGTGGTGGAGCCTCGGCTGTGGTGGGGCCTCGGCGGCAGTGGGAGCCTCGGCAGCAGTAAGGCCTCAGCGGCGGTCCAACCAACTGCCTATGAAAGATCCCAAAACGTCACCAATCCATGTTCTCTAGAGATGCTGCTTGACCCACTGAATTACTCCAGCACTTTGTGTCTTTTTTCAAACAGAACTTGCTGCACAAGTCCAAGGTTTCCTGAAGATGGCAGTGCAGAGTTATAGAGTCAATGTCAGAGAGTCATAGAAACAGAGAAACATAGAAAATAGGTGCAGGCGGAGGCCATTCGGCCCTTCGAGCCAGCACCGCCATTCATTGTGATCATGGCTGATCGTCCCCAATCAATAACCCATGCCTGCCTTCTCCCCATATCCCTTGATTCCACTAGCCCCTAGAGCTCTATCTAACTCTCTTTTTTTCTGCAATCAAACCTTTAAATGTTTGGTTGAGTCATTGAGTAATTTAGCACTGAAACCGGATCTTCACCGCCCAATTGATACAAGGAACTGCAGATGCTCGACTCTTCAGCAAAACACGAAGGCTGGAGGGCGTACAGCGTAGGTTTACTAGGTTAGTTCCCGGAATGGCGGGACTGTCATATGTTGAAAGACTGGAGCGACTAGGCTTGTATACACTGGAATTTAGAAGGACGAGAGGGGATCTTATCGAAACGTATAAAATTATTAAGGGGTTGGACACGTTAGAGGCAGGAAACATGTTCCCAATGTTGGGGGAGTCCAGAACAAGGGGCCACAGTTTAAGAATAAGGGGTAGGCCATTTAGAACTGAGATGAGGAAAAACTTTTTCAGTCAGAGAGTTGTGAATCTGTCGAATTCTCTGCCTCAGAGGGCAGTGGAGGCCAATTCTCTGAATGCATTCATGAGAGAAGTGGATAGAGCTCTTAAGGATAGCGGAGTCAGGGGGTATGGGGAGAAGGCAGGAACGGGGTACTGATTGAGAATGATCAGCCATGATCACATTGAATGGCGGTGCTGGCTCGAAGGACCGAATGGCCTCCTCCTGCACCTATTGTCTATTGTCTATTGTCTAAAATGTCAGGCAGCATCCATGGAGGGAAATGGATACACAATGTTTTGGGTTGGTTCCCTTCTTCAGACTGATAGGTTCATAATAGTTCAGAAGTTATTGCAGCAGAATTAGGCCATTCGGCCCATCGAGTCTACTCCGCCATTCAACCATGGTTGATCTATCATTCCCTCTCAACCCCATTCTCCAGCCTCCTTCCCGTAACCTGGGACGCCCTAACTAATCAAGGGTTTAGTTTACTTTATTGTCACATGTATCGAGGTACAGTAAAAATCTTTTGTTGCGTGCTAACCAGTCAGTGGAAAGACAATACATAATTACAATTGAGCTGTCCACAGTATACAGATACAGGATTACGGGAATAACATGAATAACGTTTAGTGAAAGATAATGTTCGGCCAAGATAAACTGACAACATAACCTGTCAATCTTTGCTTAAGAAATCCCAAAGACCTGGTCTCACAGCCGTCTGTGGCAATTAATTCCACAGATTCTCCACCCTCAGGTTGAAGAAATTCCTCCTCATCTCCTTTCTAAAAGTACATTCCTTCATTCTGAGGCTGTGGCCTCTGGTCCTCGACTCTTGCACTAGTGGAAACGTCCTATCTACATCCACTTTATCTAGGCCTTTCATTATTCAGTCGGTTTCAAATTTAACTTTAAATGTAACTTTACTATATTTTCCTCACAGCAGAGAATTAGGCCATTTCAGCCCAGCAATCTACTTCCACCATTAAGTTTACCCATATTCTGTTAACACAGAACATACAACATAGAAAATAAATGTTTCCTCTTCTTTCTGAAAGTATGTCCCCCTTCCTCCCCTCTCCACCCTCCCTCCCTCCTCCCCTCCCCCTCCCCCCCCTCTCTCCCCCCCCTCCCTCCCCCCTCCACACCTCCCCCCCCATCTCTCCTCACCCTCCCCCACCTCCCTCCACCCCTCACTCCACACCTCCCTCCCTGGTGTGGGGAGAGTAAGAGTGGGGCTGGGGGAGGAGAGAATGGGGGGTGTGGGGATGGGCCCAACGGGCCATCTTTGCTAGGGAGGTCCCCCTCCCTCCCCGCTCCCCCCTCCCTCCCTCCTCCCCTCCCCCCTCCCCCCCCTCTCTCCCCCCCCCCTCCACACCTCAAGAGTGGGGCTGGGGGAGGAGAGAATGGGGGGTGTGGGGACGGGCCCAACGGGCCCTCTTTGCTAGTAGAAAATAAATGTTTCCTCTTCTTTCTGAAAGTATGTCCTTTTATTCTGAGGATGCGCCCTCTGGTCTAAGACTCTCCACAGTCTTCTCTCCACAGCAACACTACCCAGGTCTTTCGTTATGTGTGTCTCAATAATGAGGCTGATAGATTTATGGATATTAGTGGAATCAAAGAATATGTGGAAGGGGAAGAAAAATGTATCAGTGATAGAAGATGAATCATGACCCTGATGAATTATGTAGTAGGTTTGAAAGGCCATATGGTCTGTTTCTGCATCCAATTTTTATATTTTTTATGTCATTGAGAGCAAACCTCAGTCTCTTTTCAAATTCCACTTACATTTAGTCTTTGAAGTTTAGATGAGTCAGATGAGACTGAGATCTGGTTATGTGGGACAGGCCTGATGGAGCCTGGGAGGTGTTTATTTCATCAGCTAAATCTCAGCAAGACACCATCTTTTTAGTTTAGAATTTAGAGATACTGTGTGGACATGGGCCCTCTGGCCCACCAAGTCCACGCCGACCAGCGATCACCGGGTACAGCAACCCAGATTCTGCACCACTGTGCCGCCCCATCTTAGTTTAGTCTGGTCTAGAGATACAGCGTGGATCTAGGTCCTTTGGCAACACTGAGTCTGCGCCGACCAGCGATCCCCGCACTCTAACACTTATCTTACACACACTAGGGACAATTTCTACAATTACACCAAGCCAATTAAACTGTTTGTCTTTGGAATGTTGGAGGAAACCTGATCACCCGGAGAAAACCCACGGGGAGAACGTACAAACTCCGTACAGACAGCACCCGCAGTCGTGATGGAAGCTAGGTTTCTGGCGCTGTGAAGCAGAAACACTACCGCTGCACCACCTTGCCAGCACATCAGTGGACCTTCTTGCCCAAACAACCATGAATTCAATAGGAAGCAGGTACCGATCTTGTTAAAATGCTGGCGTTCAGACGCTGCTGGTTCATTCACGGAGCCAGTAGTCAGGTAGAGGCATAAAGTTGAGAGCCAGGTTAAAAGGCAGCACATTGGCGCAGCGGTAGACTTAGTATCTCACAGCATCAGAGACCCAGGTTTGATCCTGACTACGGTTGCTGTCTGTGCGTTCGTACGTTCGAGTTTGTACGTACGACTTTGTACGTTCTCCCTGTGAAAACATGGGTTTCCTCCGGCTGCTCCGGTTTCTTCCCACAGTCCAAAGACGGGCAGATTTGTAAGTTAATTGGCTTCTGGAATTTGTCCCTAGTGTGTACTATAGTGCTGGAGAACGGGGTGATGACTGGTTGACGTAGACTCCATTGGTCCATGCTGAATCTCTGAAGTCTAAAGTCTAATGCCTAAAAGAGTTTGTGGAAACAAGGAACTGCATATGCTGGCTTACAAAAGTGGACACATAGTGCTGGAGTAACTCAACGGGTGTAGGCTGCACCTCAGGAGAACATGGATAAGTCACGTTTCAATCTTCAGACTGAAGAAGGGTCCCAACCCAAAACATTTCCTATCCATGTTATCCTGCGATCCTAATGGATGCGAAAAGAGGTTGTGGATTGGGTTTGGGAACTTTGGCTTTGTTGTTTTACAAAATTATGAAAGGAATAAATGCACAGGCCTTAACCCAGGGTAGGGGAATCAAGACCATTGTTTTAAGTTAAGAGCGGAAAGATTTAATAGGAACCTGAGGGGCAACCCTTTCACACAAGTGGTGGGTATATGGAGCAAGCTGACAGAGAAGGTAGTTGAGGCAGGTTCTATAATGGCATTTAAAAGATACCTGGACATCTACATGGATAGGAAAGGTCTAGGGAGAAAGGACAAAAGGCAGGCTCCTGATGTGTCGCACGGCAGAAGCTCCCGATGGGCCTCGGTTCGCTGCCATACCCAGGCAGCAGGCCTGGCTTGCCCTCCGTGGAACCGGGAACCAGCCTGGAGTGGGGAGCCACTGAACCTGGCTCCTGCTCATTCCCGAGGAGCAGAGAACCGGAGAGGAGGGTGGAGGGAGCTGGCGACGGTGGCGGATGCTTGAATGTAGGGCCGGTAAAATGAACTGGGATCTTGCCTTCCGCACCCTCAAGGGCACAAAGGCAGAATGGTGGATGGGCAAGGAGAGGGACGATGATTCCCAGGTCGATCTGGACGGAGGTGATGGCTACAACGGGCATTTATGGCCAGCTACGGCTGGCACTTGGAAAATAGTGCCGGAACCTGACGACTCTAGCTTATGGACTCAGTGGGATGTTTTTATACACTTTATACTTAATCTGGGATTGTATTTATGTAGGGCAATAATTTTACTGAACTGTAAGCGAAAAAAGAATGGCACTGTACCTTGCTACATGTGATACGAAAGAACCATTGAACCATTGAAACATGGGCAGGTGGAACTAATGTAGATAAAGCATTTTGGTCTTTCTCAGCTCATTACAACTTAAAGGTTTGTGTCAGCTATATTGTTTAGTTTAATTTAGTTTATTGTCATGTGTACCGAATATGGCCTGGAGGTCCTGCAGATTTTTGGTTTAATTACTTTAAATCACTTTTAGCGTGTCTTAAAATCCATTTGATGTTTATTTCGAATGGTAAAAGGACAGCTGAATTTTTTTTATCATACTTAAACCAAATACCTCAAAATCAGTTATGCATTTTGTGATGTAGCCACTGTTATCTTCTGGGCAAACATGCCTAGAGGTCTTATTGTTTGGCATTCAGGTTTCATACACAAATCTTGCATGAATTGATTTAGTTTAGAGATGCAGTATGGAAACAGGCACTTCGGCCCACCGAGTCCAGGCCAACCATTGGTCACCACTTCACACTAGTTCCATGTTATCCCTCTTTCTCATCCACTCCTTAAACATTGGAAACAATTTACAGAAACCAATTAACCTACAAAACCGCACATCTTTGGGATGTGAGATGAAATCAGAGCACCCGGAGGAAACTCAGGCAGTCACGGGGAGAACGTGCAAACTCCGCACAGACAGCACCCAAAGTCAGGATCAACCCGGCTCTCCAGCGCTGTGAGGCGGCAGCTCTACCGGCAGCACCACTGTGCCACTTTTAGTTTAGTTTTGAAATACATCGTGGAAACAGGCTCTTTGGCCCACCGAGTCCACGCCAGCCAGTGATCTCCCGTACACTACTGCCCTATCCTACACTAGGAACAATTTTCAAAAGCGAATTAACCTACAAACCCACGTCGTTGGAATGTGAGAGGAAACCAGAGCACCAGAGGAAAACAACACCATCACAGGGAGAACATGGAAACAACTCTACACACAAACAGCACCCGAGGTCGGGATTGAACCCATGTTCTCTGGTGCTGTGAGGCAGCAGCTCTACCAGCTGCACCACCGTGCCACACCTAATTAACTCAGAGAAAGACTACCTGTGCAATTACTTCTCAATAAAATCCAATCAGCAAGAAGCTGGATTGAGCATTTCCATTCACGATTTAGGACCTGACACCTTCCCTGATGTCAGATGTACACTAATTGGCGCCACTAATTGTATCCCTTTACAAAAGGGTCAGGTTCTGAGAAAATATCTTGTTAAACTGTGACTTGAAAAATGATGAATTGTTTTCTATTAACTTCAATGGAAAAAATTGGTTGATTTCCAACCCGACAAGAATAATTCTATTTCTAATCTTTGTATTAGTTTAGCTTAGAGATACAGCATAGAAACAGGCCCTTCCACCCACCGAGTCTGCACCTACCAGCAATCCTCATACACTAACACTATCCTACACACAAGGGAAAATTTACAATTTTACCAAGCCAATTAACCTACAAACCTGTACGTCTTTGGAGTGTGGGAGAAAACCGGAGATTCTGGAGAAAAAAAACACGCAGGTCAGGGGGAGAATGTACAAACTCCATACAGACAAGCACCCGTAGTCAGGATTGAACCTAGGTCTCTGATGATGTGAGGCAGCAACTCTACCGCTGCGCCACCGTGCCGCCCTCACTATGTCGCTTCTCACTGCTAATTAATGGTTGATCCGTAGCAAAGTATTACCCACCGATTCCAAATGCTTCATTAGAAACAGGGACCAGAAATGTGGAGGATGGAGCCAGCGACGAAGGGCGAGGAGTGAGGCTGGTAGCAGATGAAAGGGAACTGGGGTCTAGCCTACTCCCAGGGAGCAAAGATGGACGGGCGAGGAGAGGGATGTGGTATCCAAAGAAGGAGATGGCTGGAGGCCCTGGAGCAGCCTGGGACTCGCCTGAAACAGGCACCGCTCATGGGAACTGGAGCGTGGACTTTGAAATAGCGCAAAAACATGGCGCCTCTTCTATGCGGGCTCAGTAGAGTATTTCTGTACACTTGCTAATCATGGCAATACTCTAGTGGACTGTTTGTAAGATAAAGTAATTCACCATGTTAGCACTTCTCACAAATGACAATAAAAGCAACATTGAACCATTGTTGTAGGGATCACTGAGACATGGCTACAAGAGGACCAGGGCTGGGAACTGAATATTCAGGGGTACACAACGTATAGAAAAGACAAACAGGTGGGCAGAGGGGGTGGGGTTGCTCTGCTGGTAAGGAATGATATTCATTCCCTTGCAAGGGGTGACATAGAATCAGGAGATGTTGAATCAGTATGGATAGAAATGAGGAATTGTAAGGGTGAAAAGACCCTAATGGGAGTTATCTAAAGGCCCTCAAACAGTAGCCTCGACATAGGGTGCAAGTTGAATCAGGAGCAAAAATTGGCATGTCGCAAATGTAATGCTACGGTGGTTATGGGAGATTTCAACATGCAGGTAGACTGGGAAAATCAGGTTGGTAATGGACCCCAGGAAAGAGAGTTTGTAGAGTGCCTTCGAGATGGATTCTTAGAACAGCTTGTACTGGAGCCTACCAGGGAGAAGGCAATTCTGGATTTAGTGTTGTGTAATGATCCTGATCTGATAAGGGGACTAGAGGTAAAAGAGCCATTAGGAGGCAGTGATCACAACATGATAAGTTTTACTCTGCAAATGGAAAGGCAGAAGGGAAAATCGGAAGTGTCAGTATTACATATAGCAAAGGGGATTACAGAGGCATGAGGCAGGAGCTGGCCAAAATTGACTGGAAGGAGGCCCTAGCAGGGAAGACGGTAGAACAGCAATGGCAGGTATTCCTGGGAATAATGCAGAGGTTGCAGGATCAATTTATCCCAAAGAGGCGGAAAGACTCTAAGGGGAGTAAGAGACACCTGTGGCTGACGAGGGAAGTCAAGGACAGCATAAAAATTAAGGAGAGGAAGTATAACATAGCAAAGAAGAGTGGGAAGACAGAGGATTGGGACTCTTTTAAAGAGCATAAAAGTTAACTAAAAAGGCAATACGGGGAGAAAAGATGAGGTACGAGGGTAAACTAGCCAATAATATAAAGGAGGATAGCAAAAGTTTTTTTAGGTACGTGAAGAGGAAAAAAATAGTCAAGGCAAATATGGGTCCCTTGAAGACAGAAGCAGAGGAATTTATTATGGGGAACAAAGAAATGGCAGACGAGTTAAACCATTACTTTGGATCTGTCTTCACTGAGGAAGATACACACAATCTCCAAAATGTTCTAGGGGCCGGAGAACCTAGGGTGATGGAGGAACTGAAGGAAATCCACATTAGGCAGGAAATTGTTTTGGGTAGAATGATGGGACTGAAGGCTGATAAATCCCCAGGGCCTGATGGTCTGTATCCCAGGGTACTTAAGGAGGTGGCTCTAGAAATAGTGGAAGCATTGGAGATCATTTTTCAATGTTCTATAGATTCAGGATCAGTTCCTGTGGATTGGAGGTTAGCAAATGTTATCCCACTTTTTAAGAAAGGAGGGAGAGAGAAAACGGGTAATTATAGACCAGTTAGTCTGACATCAGTGGTGGGGAAGATGCTGGAGTCAATTATAAAAGACGAAATTGCTGAGCATTTGGATAGCAGTAACAGGATCGTTCCGAGTCAACATGGAGTTACGAAGGGGAAATCATGCTTGACAAATCTACTGGAATTTTTTGAGGATGTAACTAGGAAAATTGACAGGGGAGAGTCAGTGGATGTGGTGTACCTCGACTTTCAGAAAGCCTTCGACAAGGTCCCACATAGGAGATTAGTGGGCAAAATTAGAGCACATGGTATTGGGGGTAGGGTACTGACATGGATAGAAAATTGGTTGACAGACAGAAAGCAAAGAGTGGGGATAAATGGGTCCCTTTCGGAATGGCAGGCAATGACCAGTGGGGTACCGCAAGGTTCGGTGCTGGGACCTCAGCTATTTACGATATACATTAATGACTTAGATGAAGGGATTAAAAGTACCATTAGCAAATTTGCAGATGATACTAAGCTGGGGGGTAGTGTGAATTGTGAGGAAGATGCAATAAGGCTGCAGGGTGACTTGAACAGGTTGTGTGAATGGGCGGATACATGGCAGATGCAGTTTAATGTAGATAAGTGTGAGGTTATTCACTTTGGAAGTAAGAATAGAAAGGCAGATTATTATCTGAATGGTGTCAAGTGTGGAAGAGGGGATTTTCAACGAGATTTGGGTGTCCTAGTGCATCAGTCACTGAAAGGAAGCATGCAGGTACAGCAGGCAGTGAAGAAAGCCAATGGAATGTTGGCCTTCATAACAAGAGGAGTTGAGTATAGGAGCAAAGAGGTCCTTCTACAGTTGTACCGGGCCCTGGTGAGACCGCACCTGGAGTACTGTGTGCAGTTTTGGTCTCCAAATTTGAGGAAGGATATTCTTGCTATTGAGGGCGTGCAGCGTAGGTTCACTAGGTTAATTCCCGGAATGGCGGGACTGTCGTATGTTGAAAGGCTGGAGCAATTAGGCTTGTATACACTGGAATTTAGAAGGATGAGGGGGGATCTTATTGAAACATATAAGATAATTAGGGGATTGGACACATTAGAGGCAGGAAACATGTTCCCAATGTTGGGGGAGTCCAGAACAAGGGGCCACAGTTTAAGAATAAGGGGTAGGCCATTTAGAACGGAGATGAGGAAGAACTTTTTCAGTCAGAGAGTGGTGAAGGTGTGGAATTCTCTGCCTCAGAAGGCAGTGGAGGCCAGTTCATTGGATGCTTTCAAGAGAGAGCTGGATAGAGCTCTTAAGGATAGCGGAGTGAGGGGGTATGGGGAGAAGGCAGGAAAGGGGTACTGATTGAGAGTGATCAGCCATGATCGCATTGAATGGCGGTGCTGGCTCGAAGGGCTGAATGGCCTACTCCTGCACCTATTGTCTATTGTCTATTGTCTATTGAAACAAAGAACTGCAGATGCTGATTAATACACAAAAGGACAGAAATTTCTGAAGTAACTCAGCATGTCGGGCAGCATCTCAGGGGAACACAGATAAGTGCCGTTTCAGGTGAGACCCTTCTTGGAAGTGTAAATGGGGCATTTTGGCTGAAATGGGCAGGTTGGGTTGAAGGACCTGTCTCCGTGTTGTTTGATTCTATGACTCTATAATTAGTCTTCACATCCAACATACACTGATGAGCCAAAACGTTATGACCACCTGCCTAATAGGCTGTTGGTCCTCTGTGTGCTGCCAAAACAGCGCCGACCCTCCGAGGCATGGACTCTACAAGACTCCTGAAGGTGTCTTGTGGTATCTGGCACCAATCCATTAGCAAGAGATCCTTCAAGTCCTGTAAGTTGCCGTGGATTGGACTTGTCGATCCAGCACATCCCACAGATGCTCAATCGGGTTGAGATCTGGAGAATTTGGAGGCCAGGGCAACACAGTGAACACTTCATCATGTTCCTCAAACCATTCCCGAACAATGTGTGCAGTGTGGCAGGGCACATTATCCTGCTGAAAGAGGCCACTGCCATCAGGAAATACCCTTGCCATGAAGGGGTGTACTTGGTCTGCAACGATGTTTAGGTAGGTGACACCTGTCAAATTGACGTCCACATGAATGGCCGGACCCAGGGTTTCCCAGCAGAACGTTGCCCAGAGCATCACACTCCCTCCACCCGCTTGTCGTCTTCCCACAGTGCATCCTGGTGCCATCACTTCCCCAGGTAAATGGCGCACACGCACACGGCCATCCACATGATCTAAAAGAAACGGAACTCATCGGACCAGGCGACCTTCTTCCACTGCTCCACGGTCCAGTTCCAACCCTTGTGTGCCCAAGGTAGGCGCTTTCGACGGTGGACAGGGGTCATCATGGGCACTGTGACCGGTCTGTGGCTACGCAGACCTATTCGCAGCAAGTTGCGATGCACTGTGTATTGTGCACATTCCTCCCATGACCACCATTAAAATTTTCTGTGACTTGTGCCACAGTAGACCTTCTGTCGGTTCGGACCAGACAGGATAGAGTTCGTTGCCCTCGTGCATCGATGAGCCTTGGATGTCCAACACCCTGTCGCCGGTTTGTGGTTTGTCCCTCCTCAGACCACTGTCGGTAGGTACTCACCACTGCTGACCGGGAGCACCGCACAAGCCTTGCCGTTTCAGAGATGCTCTGACCCAGTCGTCTGGCAATAATAATTTGGCCCTTGTCAAAGTCGCTCAGGTCTTTACTCCTGCCCATTTCTCCTGCATCCAACACATCAACTTCAAGAACTAACTGTTCAGTTGCTACCTAATATATCCCTAATATATCCCATCCCTTGACAATTGGATTTCCATCCCATTATGTGCTCTACTGAAGGCCCAGTACAGCACAAAGAATCAGTCTGAGGAAGGGTCCCGACCTAAAACGTCACCTGTCCATTCTCTCCACAGATGCTGCCTGACCCGCTTAGTTCCTCCAGCACTGTGTATTTTGCTCAAGGTTCCAGCTGATTTCAGCGTGAAAAATCGCAGCCAGCAGAGAGGGGAGAAATGTAATTTCATTGTCCTGCTTTATACTCAAAGCCAGGCTCCATGTGTGACATTTATTGTGCCCTGCAGTAAAATAGAACATAAAACAGTACCGCACAGGGACAGGGCCTTCAGCCCACGATGTCTGTGCCGAATATGATGCCAAATTAAACTAATTCCTTCTGCCTTCATGTGATCCATAATCTCTCCATTTCCTGCCTATCCATGTGTCCATCTTAATGTCCTCCACCACCACTTATATTTTGCTTCCCTATGCAAGATAATTAATCTTTCAAATGAACAAAGAAATGCATAATATGCATAATAATCTAGAATCAATCACAGTTAGGGTGCTGAAAAAAAAATGTAAATCTTGACTTCTGTTCCAATTAACCTCATTTAGACAATAGACAATAGACAATAGGTGCAGGAGTAGGCCATTCGGCCCTTCGAGCCAGCACCGCCATTCAATGTGATCATGGCTGATCATTCTCAATCAGTACCCCGTTCCTGCTTTCTCCCCATACCCCCTGACTCCGCTATCCTTAAGAGCTCTATCTGGCTCTCTCTTAAATGTATTCAGAGAATTGGCCTCCACTGCCCTCTGAGGCAGAGAATTCCACAGATTCACAACTCTCTGACTGAAAAGGTTTTTCCTCATCTCTGTTCTAAATGGCCTACCCCTTATTCTTAAACTGTGGCCCCTGGTTCTGAACTCCCCCAACATTGGGAACATGTTTCCTGCCTCTAACGTGTCCAACCCCTTAATAATCTTATACGTTTCGATAAGATCCCCTCTCATCCTTCTAAATTCCAGTGTGTACAAACCTTTAGAGATACAGCGCGGATGCATGCCCTTCGGCCCATCGTACATTGGCACTATCCTACACACTCGGGACAATTTACAATTTTACTGAAGCAAATTAACCTACAAATCTTTATGTCTTTGGAGTGTGGGAGGAAACCGGAGCACCTGGAGGAAACCCACATGGTCACAGGGAGAATGCACAAACTCTGTACAGGCAGCAGCCATAGTCGGGATCACAACCAGGTCTCCGGCGCTGTGAGACAGCAACTCTACTGCTGCGCCACTGTACCACTCTTGTGTGATTCCGTTCATGCAGTTCTGGAGAGGGTGCAGTTGAGGTTTACTAAGAATGATGCTTGGATTAGAGGGTTTCAGTTATAGGGAGAGGTTCAATAGACTTGGATTGTTTTCTCTGGGGCATCGGAGGTTGAGGGGAAACGATAGAAATATTTGAAATTATGAGAGGCATAGATGCGGTAGACAGGGTGGAAATGGCCAACATGAGAGGGCACAGCTAAAAGGTGAAAGAAGCAAAGGTTAATGGAGATGAGCGGGGCAAGTTTTTTACAGGGAGAGTGGTGAGGGCCTGGAACGCACTGGCATGGGTGGTAGTGGAGGCACATACCATAGTGGAATTTAAGAGGGTTTTGGATAAGCACAGGAAAGTGCAGGGAATGGTGGGATAAAGATCATGTCGAGGCAGATGAGATCAGTCTAACTTGGCATCATGTTTGGCACAAACATTGTGGGCCGAAGGGCCTGTTCCTGTGCTGTACTGTTCTATGTTCTATTTTTTTTAGCAATACAATGTGGAAACAGGCCCCTTGGCCCACTGGCCATCGATCACCTGTACATTAGTTCTGTACTACACACTAGGGAATATTTATAGAGCCAATTAACCTATAAACACACACGTCTTTGGAAAGTGGGAGGAAACCGGTGCACCCGGAGAAAACCCATGCAGTCACAGGGAGGACATCCAAACGCTGTACATACAGCACCCTTGGTCAGGATTGAACCCGGGTCTCTGGTGCGGTAAGGCAGCAACTCTACTGCTGTGCCACAGAACCATTCTATGTTCTATGTTCTATGTGTAAATACCAATGCGTCTTGTTAATGGCATCAAACTGTTGGAGATATCTACAGCATTGAATGATATAGATGGCAATTTGAAGGGAAAGGACTCCAGAGATTGGTGGATGTGAAAAAAAAAATCATCGACTTTCACTTGATTATGAGCCTGCAACATATTTGGCCATGATTCCGACAATCAGGAAAAGGTAATAAAGGGAGATGATGTTGGAAACTGAACATGAAGTGAAAATAGATCTCAAAAACATTGTAAGCTGCCTTAAGGCATCAAACATAATTGGATTCACAAAGCACGAGTTCCCTGGCCAGGCAGAATGGATTACCCTTATGATGGACAGCTGATTATCCTTGGCTTCTGTATTGGCATTGGGATGCATTGCAGGTAAATCAATTATCCCTTTGCTTGGCCACAATTTCAATAATCAGCAGTAACAAAGTAGTATTCTTCAACTCTACTGTTATAAACTGAAACATTCACTGCCGAGCTGAGCTCAGAGTTTCAGTGCAGCCAAAATGGGTTCACAGTGAATTATTTCCTCAATAGTCATAGAGCCATACAGCAGGGAAACAGGCCCTTCGGCCCACCTTGCCCATGCTGACAAGCGTGCCCCATTGTTGGGCGGCACGGTGGTGCAGTGGTAGAGTTGCTGCCTTACAGTGCTTGCAGCGTCAGAGACCTGGGTTCAATCCCGACTACGTGTGCTGTCTGTACGGAGTTTGTACATTCTCCCAGTGACCGCGTGGGTTTTCGCTGAGATCTTCGGTTTCCTCCCACACTCCAAAGACATACAGGTTTGTACATTAATTGACTTGGTATAAGTGCAAATTGTCCCTAGTGTGTGCAAGATAGTGAAAGTATGTGGGGATCGCTGGTCGGTGAGGACTTGATGGGCCGAAACAAGAAATACATTCCTGTTTCCGCAATGTATCTCTAAAACTAAAAAGCAAAAAAATCTACACTAGTCCCAGCTGTCTACATTTGGCCCATATCCCTTTAAACCTGTCCTATCCATGTACCTGTCTGAATGTTTCTTAAACGTTGTGATAGCACCTGCCTCAATTACCTCCGCCAGCAGATCGATCCATACACCAACCAACCTTTGTGTAAAAAAATGATCCCTCAGATTCCTATTATATCTTTCCCCCTCATCTGAAAGCTAAGTCCTCTAGTTCTTGATTCCCCTACTCTGGGCAAAATACTGTACATTTACCCGATTTATTCCTCTCATCATTTTGTACACCTGAATGAGATCACCTCTCATTCTCCTGTACTCTAAGAAATAAAGACCTAGCCTACACAACCTCTTCCTACAGCTGAAGCCCTCGAGTCTTGGCAATATCCTTGTAAATTTTCTCTGCACCTTTTCAAGCCTTTCAATACTCCATGGGATGGGACGGCACAGTGGCGCAGTGGTAGATTTGCTGCCTTAAAGCACCAGAGACCTGGGTTCGATCCAGACCTCAGGTGCTGTTTGTTTGGAGTTTGTACGTTCTCCCTGTGACCACGTGGTTTTTATACTTTATAGATACAGCGCGGGAACAGGTCCATTGGCCCACTGGGTCCTTGCTGACCAGTGATCACCCCGTAAACCAGCATTATCCTACACACTAGGGACAATTTAGTTTATAGAAACCAATTGACCGACAAACCCGCATTTCTTCAGAGTGTGGGAGGAAACCAGAGCACCTGGAGAAACCCCACGTGGTCACAGGGGGAATGGACAAACTCCATACAAACACCACCTGTGGTCAGGATCAAACCCGGGTCTCTGGCGCCGTGTGGCAGCAACTCTACTGCTGTGCTACTGTACCGATTGTTTGACATTAACATTTTCAATGATGAGTTGTGGACCAACTCCCCAACAATTAAGATCCAGGTCAAAACATTAAAAAAATATAGCACCGCACAGCTTAGGAACAGGCCCTTCGGCCCACAATGATGCCAAGTTAAACTAATCTCTTCTGCCTGCATGTGATCTGCATCCCTCCATTCCCTGCATATCTAAAAGCCTTTTAAATACCACTATCATATCTGCCCCCACCACCAACTCTGGCAGTGCGTTCCAGGCACCCACACCACCCTCTGTATAAAAAAAACTTGCCCTGCATATCTCCTTTAAACTTTGCCTCTCTCTCCTTAAAGCTATGCCCTCTAGGCATTGACTATTTCAGACTGGGTTTTCCATATTATCACAGTTTCTGCACTTCCAAAATGGCTTAAAAAAACCCCAGTGTACACTGTAAATACACCACAGACACAGCAGGGTCTGTAAAAAGAGAAGCAGTTAATCTTTCCGTTCGATGAGTTTATGAACGGAAGCTACAGAGGCTGAAAGATGCTTTAGAAAAAGTGGAGGTCTTGTAGGCTATTATATAAATGCAGGTTGGCTTGTTACTAGCTTAGCTTAGTTTAGAGATACAGGGTCGAAATAGGCCCAATGAGTCCGCACCATTTATCAATCACCCATTCACACTAGTTCTGTGTTAGACAATAGACAATAGGTGCAGGAGTAGGCCATTCGGCCCTTCGAGCCAGCACCGCCATATCCCAGTTTCGCATCCTACACACTAGGGCAATTTATCCTACTCAATTTTACACTTGGGGCAGAGAGCCAATTAACCTACAAACCGGCACATCTTTGGGATGTGGAGAGAAACCGGTGCACCCGGAGAAAACTTGGGCAGCGCAGTGGTCAGTGCATGCGCGCACACATACACACGTGCACACATACACACACACACCGGGTGGCGCCAGCAATAGCTGCCTTGCCAACAGACTGTCCGTCCGTCTTTGTTGTCTTTTTAGTGTGTGTAAAATGTATGTTTTTAGTGTTCTTTAGCTTATTTTATGTGGGGAGTCGGGGAAGGGGTTGGGGGAGATTTTCCGTATCGTAACTCTGTCCGCACTGTGGCTTCACATCAAGGCGTTGCTGGAGACCGACTTCAAGAGTTCCACCGCGGGTGCCTGCAAACTTTAACATCACGGAGCCCGTGATCCCTTTGCCAGGGATCGACCTCTGAGCTCCACCATGGTTGCCTGCGGACTTTAAAATCGCGGAGCTCACGGTCTCTGGTTAGAGACCGACATCGGGAACTCTAAAGCTGCAGGAGCTTCGACCGCCCCGACGAGGGGGCTATGATTGCCCTGACGGATGGTTCAACTGCCCCAACCACGGGAGAAAAATGAGGGAAGATTAGACTTTATTGCCTTCCATCACAGTGAGGAATGTGGGGAATCCGCTGTGGTAAATGTTTATGTTGATTTTTATGTAGTTGTGTGTCTTGTTGCTTTTTTAGTAGGGCTATATGGTAATTCACATATCACTGTACGTTAATTGGTACACGTGACAATAAAAGACTATTGAAACACATACAGAGTAAAAAGTTCAGTATCTATATATACATCAGTCTGATGAAAGGTCTCAACCTGAAACGTCACCTATTCCTTATCTCCAGAGATGCTGCCTGATCCGCTGAGTCACTCCAGCATTTCTATCTTCAGTGTATGTGTGTGTGTGTGTGTATATATATATATGTGTATATTCACGTATGTATATATATATACATACATGCTGATTTTTTTTACTAGATATATATGTACAACTTAAAAAAATTATATTGTTTTGTAGAGTACTAAGTTTACATATTTGTTGTGCTGCAAGTAAGAATTTCGTTTTTCTGTTTGAGACATATGACAATAAAACACTCTTGACTCTTTTGACCGGGGACTCTGGTGCTGTGAGGCAGCAGCTCTACCAGATGTGCCACTGTGCCACCCTTCTTCTCATGGTCTCGTCCTGCCATCTATTCCTATGGCTTAAAATACCCTTGCTATTAAACCCTTCCTAGTGCTGTATAAAAGTGAGCTCTTGTTATTGGCCTGGCAAGCTTGAAGTTTTGCATTTGCCAAGTTTCAGCACTGAATCACTGACTCCTTGCATCGGCTTCTGCTTCCGTTTGTTTCCAGTGAACAGACTTAAAACTGCCTCTGGTGAAAACAGGCCTGGGAATTATGGCAAGACCTCATGAGTCACTTCATGTTATTGGGAAATATTCTTTATTCAAATACATTTTGCAACCCCGGATTTAAAAAAAATCTATCTTGAGCTTTATAATTTTACAATGATTAATGCATATGGGCTTCAACATAAATATAATGAGCAATCATCTTAACATTTTATTATATAGTCGACTAAAATATTCTATTCTGGCTTATTTTTGGACTGCCTATGTCACTTCAGTGCACAGTATCATTATTCACGCATTACATCCGATCCATAGATGTTTACGCTGGATTAAGTCATCGTTTCCGATCTTTTTCATTGTCATACACAGCACAAGGCCATTCCACTCATCATGACTCTGTTGGCCCTTGGAAAGAGCTATCCAAAGATGTTTCTCTTGTAACCCTCGTTCAAAGAGGAATAGATCGGGTAAATGCACAGTTTTTTACTCAGAGTAGGGGAATCGAGAACCAGAGGACACACATTTAAAGGTGAGTGAGGAAAGATGTAATAGGAACCTAAGTATATAAGGTTGGAAGACATGTTATAATTATATAAGATGTTAGTGAGGCCACATTTAGAGTATTGTGTTCAGTTTTGGGCATCATGTTATAGGAAAGATGTTGTCAAGCTTGAAAGGTTTCAGAGAAGATTTACCAGGATGTTGCCAGGACTCGAGGGACTGAGCTATAGGGAGAGGTTGGGCAGGCTAAGGATTTATTCCTTGGGAGCACAGGAGAATGAGGGGTGATCTATATCACAGGAGCATGAGAGGTGTACTATATCATGAGAGGAATAAATCGGGTAGAGGGTTTGTCGATTAATTGTCTCCTAGTGTGTAGGGAATGGATGGGAAAGAGAGATAGCAAAGAACTGGTGTGAACTGATGGTTGGTGTAGACTTCGTGGGCGAAAGGGGCTGTTTCTATGCTCTATCCTTCAATC
Source organism: Rhinoraja longicauda (assembly GCF_053455715.1). NCBI lineage: Eukaryota > Metazoa > Chordata > Chondrichthyes > Rajiformes > Arhynchobatidae > Rhinoraja > Rhinoraja longicauda. The sequence goes on from NC_135966.1 coordinate 33,438,240, forward strand.
AATCAATAACCCATTGTGCCAGTACTGGTGAAGCAATGAACTTCAGATGTAGGAATCTTGAGACAAACACAAAGTGCTGGAGTAACTCAGCAGGTCAGGCAGCATCGATGGAGGGAAATGGACAAATGACTTTTTCGGTTGGGACCCTTCCTGATTCTTTGTGCTGTACTGGGTCTTTAGTAGAACACGAAATAGGATGGAAATCCAGTTGTTGATTTATACCAAAGATATATTTTGGATGTGAAGACTGGTGGGGTGAAAGCTGTCCTTGTCTGGGGGGAGGGGAAGCAAACGCAGAACTACGGGACAGAGAAGAGACATGCATGGGGGTCCAGTTCTTTCCCATCCCCAATACTTTTGGTCTGATGAAAGGTCCCAACCCGAAACATCACCTATCCATTTTCTCCAGAGATGCTGCCTGCCCGCTGAGTTACTCCAGTACTTCATGTCTATCTTTACTAAAACAATCGGGCAGCATGGTGGCACAGCGGTAGAGCTGCTGCCTCTCAGCGCCAGAGACCCAGGTTCGACCCTGACTGAGGGTGCTGTCTGTGCAGGGTTTGTACATTAATCCGTGACCTCGTGGGTTTACTCCAAGTGCTCCATTTTCCTCTCACACCCCAAAGACAGGATTGTGTGTTAATTGACTTCGGTAAAAATTGTAAATTGTCGTTATTGTGTAGGATAGTGCTAGTGCATTGGGAACACTGGTCGATGCAGACTCGGAGGGCCGAAGGGCCTCTTATCATGCTGTATCGCTCAAATAACCCTGCTAGTTCCCATTTTTCCTCCTAATCCACCTAATATTTGTTCATTGAAGTATTTCCCTTTTAACAGTTACTATTAAATCTGTTTTACCTGCTCTTTCAGACAATACAACACAGATTGCAATTTGGTTAACTTTCCTCTTGTAGATTTGGTTTTCTTTTTGACCAATCAACTTAAATCCATGATTACCAGTCCTCCCTCCACTGGATAGAGTTAATCTTAGTTTACACCAAGATGTTTGGTGTTTGTTCATAAGTTCTCGAAGCAGAATTAGGCCATTCAGCCCATCAAGTCTACTCCGGCATTCGATCATGGCTGATCTATCTGTCCTTCTCAACCCCTTATCTTAAAGAGGTGTATAAAATCATGAAAATAATAGATCAGGTGATGCTCAGAGTCTCTTGCCTTGAGTAGGGGAATTGAGGACCAGAGGACATGGGTTTCATTTGAAAGGGAAAAGATTTATAGGAATCTGAGGGGGAGTTTTCTCACACAAAGCGTGGTTGATGTATGGAACAAACTCCCAGAGAAGGTAGTTGAGGCTGGGACTATCCCAACATTTAAGAAAAGGTTAGACATGAATAGGATAGGTTTGGAGGTATATGGGCCAAATGCAGGCAGGTGGGACTAGTGTAGCTGGGACATGTTGGCAGGTGTGGGCAATTGAGGCCGAAGTCCCTCTTTCCACGCTGCATGACTCGATGACTCTCTAACCCCATTCTCCTGCCTTCTCCCCATACCGCTGACACCCTTACTAATAAAGAATCTGTCTATCTTCGCCTTAATTATTGATTAGTATGGGTTGTGGGGAGAAGGCAGGAGAATGGGGTTAGGAGGGAGAGATTGATCACACATGATTGAATGGCGGAGTAGATTTGATGGGCCAAATGGCTTAATTCTACTCTTATTACTTATGATCTTAAAAATACCCATTGACTTGGTCTCCACAGCCATCTGTGGCACAGATTCACCACCCTTTGACTCAAGAAATTCCCCCTCATCTCTTTTCTAAAGGTACATCTTTTAATTCTAAGGCTATGGCCTTGGGTCCTAGAATCTCCCACCTTCACTCCAACCAGGCCTCTCCACCAGTCACTCCAACCAGGCCTCTCCACCTTCACTCCAACCAGGCCTCTCCACCTTCACTCCAACCAGGCCTCTCCACCAGTCACTCCAACCAGGCCTCTCCACCAGTCACTCCAACCAGGCCTCTCCACCTTCACTCCAACCAGGCCTCTCCACCAGTCACTCCAACCAGGCCTCTCCACCTTCACTCCAACCAGGCCTCTCCACCTTCACTCCAACCAGGCCTCTCCACCTTCACTCCAACCAGGCCTCTCCACCTTCACTCCAACCAGACCTTTCTCTATTTGGTAAGTTTCAATGGAGGATTTGAACAATCACATTTCCCCGCTCGCTTTCTCTTCTCCAAGCAGAAAACAATTGAAATCCTTCATTCTTGGTACCATTATAGTAAATCTCCTCGGCACTCTTTTAACAATGTGGTCATTATAAATGTACATACACCCGAGCAGAGCTTTAATCAGTGATTTATAAAGATTTGCCAAACCTTGCTTTTGTACGCTTATATGCTTTATAAAGCCAAGAATCCAGTATGGTTTGATTGAAACCTCATTAAATTGTTCGGCTTGCTTCCAGGTTGTTACAACTGACATATAAAGAAAAATAGAAGTAGACATCACAACATAAAACTAAATATTCGAAAATTAGCCACTGTACTTTATTTCTTCATAAACTTATCTTTCATTCTCAGCTGCCGACTGATATGCCATGCATTGTAATTAACTACCTATGGCAGCACAGTGGCGCAGCCAAAGGACTGCTGCCTCAGCACCAGAGACCCGGATTTGATCCTGACTGCGGGCGCTGTCTGTAAGGAGTTTACACGTTCTCCCTGTGACTGAGTAGGTTTTGTCCAGGTCCTCCGGTTTCCTCCCACATTCCAAAGACATAAGTTCATAAGTTATAGACAATAAACAATAGACCCTTTGAGCCAGCACCGCCATTCAATGTGATCATGGCTGATCATTCTCAGTCAGTACCCCGTTCCTGCCTTCTCCCCATACCCCCTATAGGAGCAAACTTAGGCCCTTCGGCCCATCAAGTCTACTCCGCCATTCAATTATGGCTGATCTATCTTTCTCTCTGCACCTTAAAAAAACCCAATGTCGTGGCCTCCACAGGTGTGAATGGCAATGAATTCCACAGATTCACCATCCCCTGATGAAAGGAATTCCTTCTCATCTCCTTTCTGAAGGTGCGTCCTTTTATTTTGAGGCTGTGCCTCTGGTGCTGAACTCTCCCACTAGTGTAAACATCCTCTCCACATCCTCTCTCTAGGCCCATCCAAGATGCATGGGTTTGTGGGTTAGTTGGCTTCAGTGTGTAGGATATGATAGTAGGATAACATAGAACTAGTGTTCAGGTGATCTTTGTTCAGCTTAGAGTTACAGCCGGGAAACAGTCCTTTCGGCCCACCGAGTCTGCGATGACCAACGATCACCCATACACTGCTTCTGTGTTATGTTAGTTTCGCATCCTACACACTAAGGGCAAATTACAGAAGCCAATTAACCTACAAACCTGTACATGTTTGGAATGTGGGAGGAAACCGGAGCACCCGGAGAATATAAATGGTGCATTTTAAATCGTTGTGTAAGAAAATAACTGCAGATGTTGGTACAAATCGAAGGTATCACAAAATGCTGGAGTAACTCAGCAGGTATGAAGAAGGGTCTCGACCCGAAACGTCACCCATTCCTTCTCTCTAAGATGCTGCCTGACCTGCTGAGTTACTCCAGCATTTTGTGATATTTTAAATAGTTACTGCTGTTCTAAATCACGCATGTAAGATGGAACATGAAATATAAGATTGGAGGGGCAAAGTTTGCAGGAGATGTGCGGGGTAAGTTTGTTTACATGGAGGGTGGCGAGTGGCTGGAACACGCTGCTCGGGGTGGTGGTGGAGGCAGATACACGTGGTGTGTAAGAGACTTTTAGATAGGCACGTGGATATGCATGGAATGGAGGGATATGGATCATGTGCAAGCAGGTGAGAGTTGCTTTTGACATCATGTTCAGCATAGTCATGGTGGGCCAAAGAGCCTGTTCCTCTGCTGTACTGTTCTATGTTGGATCAGGAATGTACATCCAACCTCTGTAACCTCGTTCTCCAATAAACCTGATTATGTCTGATCTACAACCTCAATGCTATTTTCCTGTATTAGACGAAATTGAATGACTGAAAAATCATTGGAGACCCACAACCGTTATAAACATCTAAGATTTATTCTCTGTCCCTTGTTGTGAGGAAGGCTGAAAATCCCAGGCAATCTCTCCACAAAACAAAGGGGAAGCACCTATTATTGTACCTTCATACCTTCTTCTAGTTCATCCCCATCTGGCTATAGGCTATTCATATGAACAATTGATTGGGGGGGTGGCTGGCAGGGAGAGGAGAGGGGAAAAGGAACCAAAATGTTGTTGGAGGAAAAGCTGTGTACTTTTTCAGACGTGGCCCGACCTAAAACTTCGCCTGTCCATTCCCTCTCCAGATACTGCCTGGCTTGCAGAGTTCCTTCAACAATATATTCAAGATTGCAGCATCTGCAGATTCTTGTGTTTAGTTTAATCATTGAATCACAAGAACTCACCACACAGGAACCTTCGGTATCACAAAATGCTGGAGTAACTCAGCGGGTCAGGCAGCATCTCTGGAGAGAAGGAATGGGTGACGTTTCGGGTCGAGACCCTTCTTCAGACTGATGTCAGGGGGGGCGGGACAAAGAAAGGATATAGTTGGAGACAGGAAGACAGTGGGAGAACTGGGAAGAGAGGGACAGAGGAGCTATCTAATGTTAGAGAAGTCAATGGTCATACCGCTGGGCTGTAAGCTGCCCAAGCGAAATATGAGGTGCTGTTCCTCCAATTTGCGGTGAGCCTCACTATGACACTGGAGGAGGCCCATGACAGTAAGGTCAGACTGGGAGTGGGAGGGGGAGTTGAAGTGCTGAGCCACCGGGAAATCAGGTTGGTTAAGGCGGACTGAGCGAAGGAACCTTCAGCCAATTCTGTCCATATTCATTCATAGCCTTGTGCATTATGACACTTCAAGTGGCTCATCCAAACATTGTTAGAATGCATTGAATATGTCAACCCTCCCATCCACAGGATGAAAAGCAAATCCTCAACTTCATTTTCAGATGAGAAGATAATAGCATGGATGCATTTAAAGAGTAATGGAGAGAATAGATGTGAATGATAATGGGGTGGAAGGTGCCACAAACCAGATGGGTTGAATGATGCTGTAATTTCTGTGACCTTCTATTAATGATCTTGTTTACCTCTACTGGTGATTTTTGAATACTTAATGAATGACGGTCCTTATGACACATTCTTTATTAATGATGCCTGGATTATGAGTTATTAGCTACAGGAGAAGGTTGGACAGACTTAGATTGTTTTCTCTGGTACGCCGGAGGTTGAGGGGAGACCTGATAGGTTTCGAAAATTATCAGAGGTTTTGAAGGGGTAGACAGTCAGAAGCTTTTCCCCAAGATTTTTTCGCCATGATCTTTGGACCACAATGTCTATGTCGAACATAATGCCAAGGCCAACTCATATGCCTGCACATAATTTATATCCCTCCATTCACTGCATATCCATGTGCTTATCCAAATACCTCTTCAACATAACTACCATATCTGCCTCCACACTCCCCCCCCCCCCCCCCTGGCTGCACGTTCCAGGCAATCACCACCCTCTGTGTGATGAACTTACTCCGCAGAACTCCATAAACTTTGCCCCTCTCACTTTAGAGCTGTGCCCTTTAGTATTTGATATTTAGTGAACAGAGTGAAAATTCTCATTGCTGATCCAGGATTCAGGTCTGTGAGTGATTTAACATTGTAATTGTATTGATTGAAAGTCAGAAGTAATGGTGTCACTGTTATTTTGATCACCTTTCTTGATACATTCTATAAAAGTATTTAAAGTTATGAGAGGCATAAATAGGGTATTCCATCCCTGTGTAGAAATGTCCAATACTAGAGGGCATAGTTTAGTTTAGTTTAGTTTGGAGATACAGCGTGGAAAGATCTATCTTTCCCTCTCAACCCCATTCTCCTGCCTTCTCCCTTAACCCCTGACACCCTAACTAATGAAAAATCTGTCAATCTCTGCCTTAAAAATATCCAATGACTTGGCCTCCACAGCCATCCGTGGCAATGAGTTCCACAGATGCACCATGATTCATAAGAAATTCCACCTCATCTCCTTTCTAAAGGTACGTCCTTCTATTCTGAGGTTATGGCCTCTGGTCCTCGACTCTTCCACTGGTGGAAACATCCTCTCCACATCCACTCTATCCAAGCCTTTCACTGTTCAATAGGTTTCAATGAAGTTCCCTCCTCATTCTTCTAAACTCCAGCATGTGCAGGCCCAGTGCTGTCAAACGGTCATCATATGCTAACCCAATCATTCCTGGGATCATTCTCGTTAACATCCTCGGGACCTTCTCCAACGCTAGGACATCCTTCCTCAGATATGGGGCTAATAGGCATGTCTCCATAGACATTGTCAGCTGTATTTTTCTGACAGCTTGGCTTAAATGTAATATTATGGAAATAAAAGCAGGTAAGGGAATCGGTATTGGCAAGCTTCCTGGGCTAAGTGTTTTGCTTTTGATGATGTGGCCATTGATTCTCCAAGTAATAAAGTACTGCTTACGATGTTGATGTGGACAGATGAAATGATTATCTCTAATTCCCATCAATAACAATGAGTTAAATTTTTGCTGTTACTCTATAATACATCATCAGATTATGTTAGCTTGGGCAAGTCCGACCTTTATTCCAAATGCCAGGTTGTCTTGGTGTCACAGGTAGATCGGGTTGTAAAGAAGGGTCTTGGTACATTGACCTTCATCAGTCAGCGTTTTGAGTTTCGAAACAAAGGACGGCAGATGCTGGCTAATACAGAAAAGGACACAAAACACAGGAGCAACTTCACAGGTCAGGCAGCATCTCTGGAGAAAATGGATCGGTGACGTTTCGGATCAAGACCCTACTTCAAACTCAAACATCACCTATCCAAATTCTTCAGAGATGCAGAGTTACTACAGTGCTTTGTGTTCTTTTATGGATAAACCAGCATCTGCAGTTCTTTGTTTCGACATTTTGACTGCCCCACTGTGATTTCTCCTCAATGTATGCCTATTTTGAAGATGTTCCCTCCCAGTCTGAAGGGCCTCGACCCGAAACGTCACCTATCTTTGTTCTCCAGAGATGCTGCCTGACCTACTAGGTTACTCTAGTACTTTGTGTCCAATTGAGTACAGAAATTGGGACATTGTGTTTCATTTGTACAAGACGTTGGTGAGGCTGCATTTCGAGTTGATGCTGCTTGTCCTTGTGTCTTATTTTGTAAATCGGCACTTGCGGTTCCTTGTTTCTGCATTTGGATTATCGTGTTCAGTTTTGGTCACTCTGCCATAGGAAAGATATCATTAAGTCAAGTCAAGTCAAGTCAATTTTATTTGTATAGCACATTTAAAAACAACCCACGTTGACCAAAGTGCTGCACATCTGATTAGGAAAAAAAAAAGAAACATACAGTGGCAGGCAGCCAAACACAACGGCGCGGCCATCTTGAACAAAATGTTTAACTAAAGCAGAATGGTGTCCCGCGGCCGCGCCGCACCGGGCGATGGAAGGCCCCGCGGCCGAGCCGCACCGGGCGCTGTTCAGTCCCGCAGCCGAGCCATTAAGGTGGAAAGAGCGCAGAGACGAATTACAAGGATGTTGGCAGGACATGAGGCCTTCAGCTGTGGGGAGAGGTTGAGCAGGCTAGGATTTTATTCCTTGCAATGCAGGAGACAGAGGGGTGATCTTATAAAATCATGAGCAGAATTGATAGGGTGAATGCACATTTACCCAGCGTAGGGAAATCAAGAACCAGAGGACATTGGTTTACGGTGAGAGGGGAAAGAATTAATAGGAACCTGACGGGCAACTATTTCACTCAGTGGGTGGTGAGTATATGGAACAAACTGCCAGGGTAGGTGGTTGAGGCAGGTATGATAACAATATTTAAAAGACATTCGGACAGATAATTGGACAGGAAAGGTTTAGAGGGATGTGGGCCAAATGCAGGGCAAATGGAACTAGCTGAGATGGGCCATCTTGGTCGGGGGAGCTCCGACGTGGAAACCACAGGAAAGCTCTGTGACTTGTTGGAGACACACAGCATGGAAAAGGGCCTTTTGGAACAACTCCTAAAATGGGATTACAGGCACCGCCAACTTATATAATAGGCAATTGATGCAAACTTGCATTTGCATAAGCAATTCTTTAAGCCCCCTGACACCCACATGGTCTCTGGATCTGAGCTCCCCCCACAGTCTCCGTGTTGGAGCTCGCATGTGGTTTCCTCGGCGGAGATCCCCTATGCTTCGGAGCTCCCCTATGGTCTCTGCATCGGAGCTCCCTCGTGGTCTCCACATCGGAGATCCCCCCATGGTCTCCGCATCGGAGCTCCCCCGTGGTTTCCAACCATGTGACAAAGTTGCCCAATCTACCGAGTCACATCTGTCCCTCTGCCCCTTATCCCTCTAAACCTTTCCGATCCATGCACCCGTCCAAATGTCTTTTAAATGTTATTATAGTTTTTGTTGTTAGGTTGTTATAGTACCTGCCTCAATTACCTTCTCTGGCAACTCTGACACTTCATTGACTCTGTAATGCCTGGTGTAACAGGAAGCTTATTAACAATATAGCAACGATTAGTGTGTAGAAAGGAAATGCAGATGCTGCTTTATACTGTAGATAGACACAAAGTGCTGGAGTAACTCAGCAGGTCAGGCAGCATCTCTGGAGAAAGAAGATGGGTGACATTTCGGGTCGGGACCCTTCTTCAGACTGAAGGTCTTCAGTTCCGAAATGGCACACATCCTGAGTTACTCGTCCAAATGTCTTTTAAATGTTACAATGGTACCTGTCTCAACTACCTCCTCTGGCAGCTCATTCCATACACCCACCACCCTCCGCGTGAAAAAGTTGGGCCCCATATCCGAGGAAGGATATGTTGGCATTGCAGAGAGTCGAGAGGAGGTTTCCGAGATTGATCCCGGGGATGATTGGGTTAACATATGATGAGCATTTCATGGCACTGGGCCTGTACTCGCTGAAGTTTAGAAGGATGAGAGGGACCTCATTGTAATTTACAGAAGAGTGAAAGGCCTGGATGGTGTGGATGTGGAGAGGATGTTTCCACTAGTGGGTCTGGGACCAGAAGCCATAGCCTCAGAGTAAAAGGACGTACCTTTAGAAAGGAGTTGAGGTGGAATTTTGTTAGTCAGAGGGTGGTGAATCTGTGGAATTCATTGCCACAGACAGCTGTGGAAGCCAAGTCAATGGATATTTTAAGGCAGGGATTGACGGATTCTTAATTAGTACACGTGTCAGCGGTTAAGGGGAGATGGCAGGAGAATGGGGTTGAGAGGGAAATATAGATCAGCCATGATTGAATGGCGGAGTAGACTTGATGACCGAATGGCCTAATTCTGCTCCTGTAACTTATGAACAGGTTCCTATTATATCTTTTCCCTCTTATCTTAATCCTATGTCCCCTGGGTCTTGATTCCCATACTCTGGGTAAAAGTCTCTGTGCATTCTCCCTATCCCCCTCATGCCTCACATAAAAGAATTACAGGTCAGGCTGTATTAGTGCCATCAGGAATTGACTCCTGGCATTAATGTTTTGTCAGGTCACGTTTAATTGATTTGATTATAATAAAACTTAATGAAAATCAAAAATGAATCTTTCATTTATGTGTCAATTCGACCTGGCAGATTATCTCTGACAGAACATTAAAACACTATGGTTTCTGATCACAAAGCACTTAATCATTTGTTACACACTGATTAAATTTTCTTTCTAAGTGGCAGCAACACAAGATTTTCCGTAGAGTGGTGTCAGCAGTACATCATGGAGATCTTGGCTTCAGACAGAGAAAGACTGAAATCAGGAGGCTGCCTTTCATCACTTTTATGTTCTAAGGATGAAAAGGCAAAAGACGATTTAGCCAATTGAGCTTGGGCCTTTTGACAGCAGGTAGAGCCATTGCCTCAGAGTGCCAGAGACCCAGGTTTAGACTTTAGATTTTAGAGTTATAGCACGAAAACAGGCCCTTTGACCCACTGAGTCAGCGCCGACCTGTGATCACCCATACACTAATATCATCCTGCACACTGGGGACAATTTCACAATTTTTTACCAAGGCTAATTAACCTACAAACCTGCATGTCTTTGGAGTGTGGGAGTAAACCGGAGCAGCCAGAGAAAACCCACGCAGTCACAGGGAGAATGTACAAACTCTCTACAGACCGCACCCGTAGTCAGGATCGAACCCGGGTCTCTGGCGCTGTAAGGCATCGACTGTACCGCTGCACTACCGTGACACCCAATCCTGACCTTAGGCACTGTCTTCGTGTATGTGGAGATTGCACGTTCTCCCTGTGACGGTCTGGCTTTTCTCCGGGTGCCCGGTTTCCTCTCACATCACAAAAACGTGCAGATTTGTAGGTTAATCAACTCTCTGTAAATGGCTCCTGGTGTGCAAGGAGGGGATGAGAAAGTTGGATAACATAGGACTAGTTTGAAAGAGTGACCAATGGTCGATGTGGACTTGGTGGGCCAAAGGGCCTGTTTTAAAGAAAACTTGAGACTCTAGTCTGCACACATGGTGCTTAACACCACAACAGGTTGCTTCCGACACACCCAGTCTTGAGAGGGAGAGTTCACAATTACATCCAGACCCGCTCCCCCCTACCTCTCAATTCTAGTATTCACAACATACACTGAGGCACTGGAGAAGTCATAGAATCATAGAGTCCTACAGCGTGGAAACAGGCCCTTTGGCCCAACTTGCCCACACTGACCAACATGCCCCATCTGCACTAGTCCCATCTGCCTGCGTTTGGCCCATACCCCCAAACCTGTCCTATCCATGTACCTGTCTAATTGTTTCTTAAACATTGCAATAATCCCTGCCTCAACTACCTCCTCGGGCAACTCATTCCATGCACCCACCACCCTTTGTGTGAAAAGAACTACGCCTCAGAGTCCTATTAAAGTATAGGAATATACTTCCTATTAAAGTTAGAGTATAGAAGTTGGGAGGTCATGCCGCAGTTATACATGACATTGATGAAGTCACAAGTAAATGATTTTCAAGGGGATTCTGGGAATAACAGTTTACAATACTCAAAGATTGAGTAGGCTAGGACTGCAGAAAAGGGATGGTTGAGAAATAAATGGCATTTACAACTTTGAAAATATTCAAGACATTGAGAGTCACAGAGTCATCCGGCAAGGAGCCAGAGCCGTCAAACCAACTTGTCCATGCCGACCAATTTGCCCGATCTACGCTAAACCAAATAACTAGTTTTTGACCCTAATCTCTCTAAACCTTTCCTCGCGCTGTACATGTCCAAATGTCTTACTTAAATGTCTGATGAAGGGTCCAACTACAGAGATCCAGGGACCAACTACAAAGTAGTTCTAAGCTGCTATCTACCTCATTGGGGACCCTCAGATTATCTCTGATCATACTTTATCTGGACTTTATCTAGCACTAAACGTATTCCCTTTATCATGCATTTGTACAATATGGATGGCTCGATTGTAGGCATGTATTGTCTTTCCATTGACTGGCTTGCATGCAACAAGAGCTTTTCACTGTATCTCGGTACCAGTGACAATAATCTGAACTCAAATTCAACTTAAACACAAAGGTCACTTACAACCTAATGGTACGAACAATGACCTCCCATTTTACATAGCTAACCTACAAACAACACCCCTTTATTATTATTATTGTTTCTTCCTCTCCCCCGGCAACCCACCTGGGCTTGTACCCATTTCTACTATTCCCCCTACCTTTCTACCTATATTCCTTCCTTTGGCTTCACAATTTACACCTCTTCTATCCTTGTCTTACACTTTTTGTCTTTTGATCTCTCACCTTTGTCCAACCATCTGCCCATCAAACACTCATCACCTGTTTCCACCTATCACTCACCAAGTTTTGTCCTGCCCCATCTCTCTTCCAGCTTTCTCCCAGCCTATCGCCACAATCAGTCAAAAGAAAGGTCCCGACCCGAAACGCCACCTGTCCACACTCTCCAGAGATGCTGCTTCATCAGCTGAGTTACTCCAACACTATCTCTTTTTTGTGTTTAAAGGAGATGTGCAGAGCAGGTTTTTTTACAGAGAGGGTAGTGGTGCATTGCCAGGGATGGTGTTTAATACAAATACTTTAGAGGTATATAAAAGAGTTTTGGATAGACACATGGATATACAGGGTATTGAGGGATATGGGTTATGTGCAGGTAGATAAGTGATGGTCTTGGTATAAGACATTGTGTGCTGAAGGGCTTGTTCTTGTGCTGTAGTTTAGTTTAGAGGTACAGCGCGGAAACAGGCCCTCAGCCCACTGGGTCCGCTCCGACCAGCAATCCCCGCACATTAACACTATCATACACCCACTAGGGACAATTTTTACATTTACCAAGCCAATTAACCTAGAAACCTGTACGTCTTTGGAGCGTGGGAGGAAATCGAAGATTTCCCACGCAGGTCGCAGGGGAGAACGTACAAACTCCGTACAGAAAGCACCCGTCGTCAGGATCGAACCCGAGTTTCCAGCGCTGCATTCGCTGTAAGGCAGCAACTCTACCGCTACGCCACCGTGCTGCCCTCTTCTATGCTTTATGTTCTAAAAATACAATCAAATCAAACTCAAATACAAAACTAGAGCAAAGGAGAAGATACAGAGTTCAGAAATAATTCTCAATGCATCACTTCCATAGACAAAGTCCAATGTCCACAATGGGGTAGTGGTGAATCGGACAGTACCCTAGCGAATAGAAGGACTGTCCAGAAGCTTGATAACTGATGGTAAGAAGCTGTTCCTCAGTCTGGTGGTGTGGCTTTCAAGCTTCTGTACCTTCTGCCGGACAGGAGCGGCGAGTGGAAAGGTGTCAAATTATAAAAATCCATAACCTAAAACGTTAACGTTATTTGTCTTTTCACAGATGCTGCCTGACCTGCTGAGTACTTTTTGCATTTTTAATTTCTATTACAGATTTTCCACATCAGTTATACATTGCTTTGGTGAAGTTTTAACCGTGCATGATATAGGCCTAAAAATTATCACGAACAGTCAATTACAAATGATCTGCTGTTAAGTTAGCAGTAGTTTTTATTATGCTTTCAAGAAAATAAAAGACCATTGAGCAAATCTCAGTATTTTCCCCACAAGATTTTATCTTCTACTTCTGTCAGAGGTAGGAAAAGTAGCTTTATTCAATAATTGTCAATGTCGCCGTTAATATACACTAATGACCTGAATTAAATTGAAAGCTGGCTAAAGCACAGGAGGCACAGTGGTGCAGCGGTAGGGCTGCTGCCTTACAGTGTCAGTGAGCCAGGTTCGATTCTGACTACAATTGCTGGCGGTATGGAGTTTGTATGTTCTCTCTGCGACCGTGTGGGTTTTGTCTGGGTGCTCCGGTTTCCTCCCACACTCCAAACAAGTACAGGTTTGTAGGTTAATTGGCTTCGGTAAAATTGCAAATTGTCCCTAGCATGTAAGATAGTGCTAGTATACGGGTTGATCGCTGGTCGGCCGGGACTCGGTGGGGCAAAGGGCTGGTTTCCGCACTGTATTTCTAAAGTCTAAAATCTAAACAATTAAACCTCACGCATGACGTTTAAAAATAAATCATGCCCTTTTGAAACAAATATGCAAGTTCCTATTAAAGAAGCAATCTAGTTTATGCTCAGATGCATCAACTGTAATCCACTGTAGTTATATGAAGTAGAGTCCTTCAATCAAATTCCAGATGCATAATCAAATCTAAAGATGAAGCATTTATATTTTACCATACTAATTGAACTGTTAACTGGCATTTATTGTTGCAATGTATAATTTATTGGGGAAGCAATTTTGCTGTAAAAAATCTCTGTCCGTGGTCTTGGATGGGACAATTTATAAGGCACATACTTCAGCCAAATGCGATATTCCGGTAATTTATATGCTGCAGAATAACAATTGTGCTGTGTCCTTGCTATGCAGGTGGGAATGCTGGCTATAACTCTGCATCTCATTCAAAACAGAACCAGAGATCACTCGCTTCTGACGCTAGTATTTGTAGAACAGCCCATAAATTTAAGTTAAATTATTCCAGACAAGAAATGCTCGTGGCTAATAGCAAGACCCAAGGGATGCTCATTTGAATTGAATAAATAGGAAGTTGTTGAAAAGGTCACAAGTTTTTGTATTTCTCTGTCTCTGGATGTATGCATAATCTTGTATGGTTGAGTTTGCATGTCTTTTGGATGTTCCTGAGTGCCAGGCACCTAGGTCAGTGTTTGTTTAGATTTTGTTTACAAGTTCACAAGTTCACAAGTTATAGGAGTAGAATTAGGCCATTCAGCCCATCGAGTCTACTCAGCCATTCAATCATGGCTGATCTCTGCCTCCTAATCCCATTTTCCTGCCTTCTTCCCATCACCCTTGACACCCGTTCTAATCAAGAATTTGTCTATCTCTGCCTTAAAAATATCCATTGACTTGGTCTCTTGACAGCCCTCTGCAGCAATGAGTTCCACAGATTAACTACCCTCTGACTAAGGAAGTTCCTCCTCACATCCTTTCTAAAAGGGCACCTTTTAATTCTGAGTCTATGACCTCTGGTCCTAGACTCTCCCACCAGTGGAAACATCCTTTCCATATCTTTTCCACATCCACTATGCCTTTCATTATTCTGTAAGTTTCAATGAGGTCCCCCCTTAACCTTCTAAACTCCAGCGAGTAGAGGCCCAGAGGTGTCAAAAGCTCATCATATGCTAACCCACTCATTCCTGGAGTTTAGTTTAGTCTAGAGATACAGCAAGGAAACAGGCCCATCGGCCCATCGCTTCCATGCCGACCATCGAACACCTGTTCATGCTAGTTCAAGGTTCGCCCACTTTCTCATCCACTCCCTACCCAGTAGGGGGCAATTTAGAGGGCCAATCAGCTTACAAACACACATTTCTTTGGAATGTGGGGGAAAACTGGAGCACCAAATGGAAACCCACCTGGTCACAGAGAGAACGTGCAAATTTCACACACACAGACATTTTAGAAGTACAGCATGCAAACAGGCCTTCAGCCCACCAAGTTCACGCCGACTATTGATCACCCATTCACACTAGTTCTATGTTGTCCTACCTTTGCACCCGCTCCCTACACACGAGGGACAATGTTAGTTCAGAGATGCAGCGTGAAAACAGACCCTTCGGCCCACCGAGTCCATGCTGACCACCGATCACCCGTTCACATTAGTTTTATGATAGCCCATTTTCTCATCAATGCCCTACCCACTAAGGGGCAATTTACAGAGGGACAATAAATCTACAGACCTGCACACATTGCCAAGGGTGGTGGTGGAGGCAGATATGGTAGCGGAGTTTAAGAGGCATTTAGACAGGAAGATGAAAGTGTAGGGAACAGTGGGATATGGATCATGTACAGGCAGATGAAATCAGTTATGCCGGGCATCATGTTTGGCACAAGCATCGTGGGCCGAAGTGCACATTTGTCTGCTGTACTGTTCTATGTTCACACCCAAACACCATTGTGTGATGATCTATAGTTTTCAGAAAAAATCTCTGTATGTAGCTTTTGTTCAGCAATACAACCTAATGGCATGAATATTCCTGTTCATAACTTATTGGAACAGAATTAGGCCATTCGGCCTATTAAGTCTTCTCCACTATTTAATCATTGCTGATCTAAGTTTCCCTCTCAACCCCATTCTCCTGCCTTCTCCCCATTACCCCTGATAACCATACTAATCAAGTATCTGTCAATATTACCTTAAAAATATCCATTGACTTGGCCTCCACAGACTTCTGAAGCAAGGAATTCCACAGATACACCACCATTTACATTGAAAGACACAAATGCTGGATTAACTATGCAGGTCAGGCAGCATCTGTGGAGCACATAGATAGGTGACGTTTCTGGCTGGGACCCTTCTTCGCATGTCTGAACATTGAATTCTGCAATTTCATGTAACTAAGCACTGATCACTCGTTCACACTTGTTCTGTGTTATCCCACTTTCTCATCCACCCCCTGCACACAAGGGGCAATTTACAGAGGACCAATTAACCCACAAACTCACACTTCTTTGGGTCATGGGAGGAAACTGGAACACCCAGAGGAAACCTATGTGGTCACAGGAAGAACGTGCAAACTCCACGCAGATAGACAGCACCCAGGTCAGGATTGAACCCGGGTCTCTGGCGCTGTGAGGCAGCGGCTCCACCAGCTGTGCTGCTGTACCCCCCTGTGCTTTTATGTTTAAGTCTATGTGTGAACTCCATGTTTTCAGATAGAGTTGTAGTGTCATACAGCATAGAAGCAGGCCCTTCAGCCCAACTCATCTGTGCCGACCAAGATGCCCCATCTAAACTAATCCCATTTATAGCTTGGGTCTGCGTAGATGGCTTAGAGTTGTGCAGCATGCAGCACAGTGGCATAGTGGTAGATTTATTGCCGTACAGATCCAGAGACCTGGGTTCCATCCTGACCACGGGTACTGTCTGTACATTCTCTCTGTGACTGTGTGGTTTTCATCCAGATGCACCAGTTTCCTCCCACATCCCAAAGATGTACAGGTTTGTACATTAGACTATTGTTATTCAGACTATTATCTGAATGGTGGCTGATTAGGAGAAGGGGAGATGCAACGAGACCTGGGTGTCGTGGTACACCAGTCATTGAAAGTAGGCATGCAGGTGCAGCAGGCAGTGAAGAAAGCGAATGGTATGTTGGCATTCATAGCGAGGGGATTTGAGTATAGGAGCAGGGAGGTTCTGCTGCAGTTGTACAGGGTATTGGTGAGACCACACCTGGAGTATTGCGTACAGTTTTGGTCTCCTAATCTGAGGAAATACATTCTTGCCATAGAGGGAGTACAGAGAAGGTTCACCAGGTTGATTCCTGGGATGGCAGGACTTTCATATGAAGAAAGACTGAATAGACTCGGCTTGTACTCGCTGGAATTTAGAAGATTGAGGGGGGATCTTATAGAAACTTACAAAATTCGTAAGTGGTTGGACAGGCTAGATGCAGGAAGATTGTTCCCGATGTTGGGGAAGTCCAGAACAAGGGGTCACAGTTTAAGGATAAGGAGGAAGTCTTTTAGGACTGAGACGAGAAAGTTTTTTTTCACACAGAGAGTGGTGAATCTGTGGAATTCTCTGCCACAGAAGGTAGTTGAGGCCAGTTCATTGGCTATATTTAAGAGGGAGTTATATGTGGCCCTTGTGGCTAAAGGGATCAGGAGGTATGGAGAGAAGACAGGTACGGGATACTGAGTTGGATGATCAGCCATGATCATATTGAATGGCGGTGCAGGCTCGAAGGGCCGAATGGCCTACTCCTGCACCTATTTTCTATGTTTCTTTGTAGGTTAATTGGCTTCGGTAATGATTATAAATTATCTGTCGTTTGTAGGATAATGCTGGTGTATGGGGTGATCGCTGGTCGGGCCTGTTTCTATGCTGTATCTAAACTCTATGCAGCATGACTCTATGGCGCGTGCGTGCGTGTGTGCATGCGTGCGTGCGTGTGTGTGTGGGGCTGCGGGCACCACTCATTAGATCACTTAATATATCGCCATCCATTAAAGTCATATGACCTTTGGCTTGTACCAAAACTGGATAGATAATGTGATGAATCACTTCTTACACAGTGACTGATAAGGACAGAGAATGCTGCAAAACAGAACAATTTAATAAAAATAATCTATAAAAATGATTAGCAGCTATGAGCAAACTATAATCTGGAGACTTAAACATAACATTAGTGACAAGTCTTCAATGGAATTCGCTTGTGAAAAGATTATTTAAGGCATTTAATACAACAGTTTGATGCTAAATATTTTGTCAATTCTTCTTTAGCCGTAATTATATTCTATAAGGGAACATCTATCATCTTATTTCTGTAATAACTAACACGTTTAATAAAAGCGTCCTTTCCTTCAACATTAATCTTCTTTCATGGCCACTGTTTAGGCATAAGGATGTGCATTAAAATCCAGCCCTGCACACAGTGAGAGGAAAAACCAAGGGTTCATATTCACGCCCATAGTTACAGAGTCATACAGCGTGAAAACAGGCCCTTGTCCTTCTAAACCTATCCCATCCATGTAAACTAAACTAAGCTAAGGTAAGATAAGATAAAGTAAGCTCAGCTACGCTAAACTAAACTATTTTAAACTAAACTTGATTAAACTAAGTTAAACTAAACTAAACCCACCAATCTTCAAGATTTTACACAATTACCATTTACACAATACATATTCTATTCACTCCACATTCCCATCAGCTTTCCCAACATACCACTAATTCACTTAAACAATTTACATTGATCAATCAAGCATTCCCACATGCCCTTTGTGATGTGGGAGGAATCCAGAAGCCCCAAAGGAAATCCAAACAGTCACTCGGGAAAACGTGCAAACTCCACACAGACAGCATCCGGAGGTCGGGATTGAGCCCTTATTGGAGATGCTGTCAGGCGTCTGCTCTTTTATGCTGAGCCAATCAGCTGCGGGCTTCCAGGACTCAGCTACACAGAGCCTATATTCAACAGTACAAGATGGCAGCTAAACTTGTTGGAGTTATCATTATAGTTAAGGTTGTAAATTAACAGAATTTAAATTATAAAGGTAAAAAATCTGATAGATTTTCTTCAACCAAGAAAATCCATGCATCGGGAGAAGAACGAGGAGGAGATAAGACTTTGCCTTCCATCACAGTGAGGGTATGCCTAGAGCAATCACTGTGATGGCTGTTTTGTGTAAAAAATTGTATCTGTGTGCCTTGTGTTCTTTAATGTCTACTGCCGGACCCTGACGTGAGAGGACGCTGGCGTTGATTATTCGCCGCTTTTCCGTCAGGATAGTTTGTCTGTTTGTCTGTTTGTTTCTATGTTAATTGTATTTGTAAAGCGCTTTGTGCATGTGTTAAGGCGCTATATAAAATAAATATATTATTATTATTATTATCCTTTCATTTTCTAATTTGTTGAACATAGGAACTACTACAAGTCCAGAAGCTTTTAAAATGCTGAATTAAGAAGGAGCAAGTCGGTGTGGACTTGATGGGCCTGTCTCCATGCTGTATCTCTAAACTAAACAAAAATCAACAAAATTTTGCAACCAACTTCTACAAATGTGCCACAGAAAGCACTTTAATTTGATGCAAAACAACATGGTTTGGGAAACAGCTCCACCCAAGACCGCAAGAAATTACAGAGAGTTGTGGATGCAGCCCAGACCATCACTTACACCAACCTTCCTTCCACTGACTCCATCTGTACTTCAGGTACAGAAGTGTGAAAACATATACCTCCAGATTCAGTTTCTTCCCAGCTGTTATCAGGCAACTGAACCATCTTATTACCAACTTGAGAGAGGTCCTGAGCTACCAACTACCTCACTGGAGACACTCTGACTATCTTTTATAGGACGTTACTGGGCTTACTACCTTGCAGTAAATGTTATTCCCTTTATCATGTATCTGTACACTGTAGTCGGCTCTATAGTCTTTCTACTGACTGGATAGCACGCAACAAAAAAGCTTTTCACTCGTGGCAATAAATTAAACAAAATGAAACAAATCTAAACTGCAGTTGTACAGGGCCCTAATGAGACCGCACCCGGTGTACTGTGTGCAGTTTTGGTCTCCAAATTTGAGGAAGGACATTCTTGCTATTGAGGGAGTGCAGCGTAGGTTCACTAGATTAATTCCCAGAATGGCGGGACTGTCGTATGTTGAAAGACTGGAGCGACTAGGCTTTTATAAACTGGAATTTAGAAGGATGAGAGGGGATCTTATTGAAACATATAGGATTATTAATGGATTGGACACGCTAGAGACAGGAAACATGTTCCCATTGTTGGCGGAGTCCAGAACCAGGGGCCACAGTTTAAGAATAAGGGGTAGGCCATTTAGAACAGAGATGAGGAAAAACTTTTTCAGTCAAAGAGTTGTAAATCTGTGGAATTCTCTGCCTCAGAAGGCAGTGGAGGCAAATTCTCTGGATGCTTTCAAGAGAGAGTTAGCTAGAGCTCTTAATGATAGCGGAGTCAGAGGGTATGGGGGAAGGCAGGAACAGGGCATTGTTTGTGAATGATCAGCCATGATCACATTGAATGGCGTGCTGGCTCGAAGGGCTGAATGGCCTACTCCTGCACCTATTGTCTACTGTCTATTGTTAAACTAATTTGTTGAACATAGGAACTACTACAAATCGGGAAGATTTAAAAATACTGAGTTAAGGGATAGCAGGTCAGCATGGAGTCGATGGGCCAAACGACCTGTTTCCAACAATAGCTGAACAAATTTGGCATTTATTAAACAAATTTAACAAGAATCTGAAACCACTTTCAAATAAAATTTGACACAAAGAGATGTTAGATCAAGGCAAAAGAGTCTGTGCTATTTATGGACACTGTGCCAACAGAGATCACCTGAGATGGCTCAGTTTTATTTATTTCTGAATATTTGGGGAGTAGTTCTCTGTCCCCACCAAAAACAAAATGTTTCCAACAGTAATGAGGTGTAAAATACAATGCAATGCTGGTTTCCGTATTTTTACTGAAATGCTGTTTGCAGTACCGCTGAGAACAATGAATGTTCAGCAATGTGTTTGGTCAGGATCCTCTTGTGATGGATGGGGTCTGCATGGTGAATGATTTATTGGAGGTTGGTTAAGACAGGTCTGGAGTATTGTCTGCAGTTCTGGTCGCCCCATTGCAGGGAAGATGTGGAGGCTTTGATAAGGGTGCAGAGGAGGTTCACCAGAATGCTGACTGGATTAGACTGGACCAAGAGGACTGACTTGGATTGTTTTCTCTGGGAATGTCAGAGATTCAGGGGAGACTTGATTGAGGTTAATAGATAGGGTAGACAGTCAGAACTTTTTCCCCAGGGTGGAAATGTCCAACACTACAAGAGTGTGGTGGGTGCCTGGAAAGTGCTGCCAGGGGTGGTCGTGGAGCAGATACAATAATGGCGTTTTAGAGGCTTTGAGATAGGCACATGGATATGCAGGGAATGGATGCGATATGAATCTTGTACAGGCAGATGAGATTAGTTCAGCTAGGCATCATATTCGGCACAAACATTGTGGACTGAAGGGCCTGTTTCTGTCCACTCTGATGCCATGAGAATTGTGTACAATATCATGAGAGGAATAGATTGGACCCTCAGTCGTTGTAGCAAGGTTGTTGATTCACAGGCAAGTAAAGGCTATGTCCTTGACAACTGGCGATGACAGTTATCTCAAAAGAACAATTAGACCCAATGGTCAACCAAAATTTAAGCCAGCTATTTTGTTTTCAAGCTCGCTTGTGGGAAAATTTCCAGAGAGATAATAAAAGTCAATTCCACACAATTCATGCCAATGCTGCTTGTGGTTTTTCTATTAAGACGATTCATCACGAAGAATCCTAAGGGTATCTATTGACTTTGTTGCAAATCTCCTCCCAGCCCAGTGAAATAGCTGTTGCATTTCCATGTGGTTAATAGCCTCTGTTGATCTCTCTATTTTCATCAACTGTTCATTGTTCGATTCTGTGATTGCCGTTACCGACATTGGCTCAATCGTTCAATGGAGCTTTATTTGTCACATGTGCAACTGCACAGTGAAATTCTTTTAGCATATTTACACATGCAGAAACTGCCACGTCTCGCCACCAATTCCAAAGTCCAGTCCCCGGGGCGCTTCCTGCTGCCGACCTTGAAGTGCTACCCTGGTTCACCCGTCTACCGGCCCTTGCTCCTCGTGTCTGGCATCTCCAGCTTTCTCCTTGTTCCGCTGACCGACGAGCCTTCGGGTCTTTTGGGCAGTCACCGCAGCGCTTTGGGAAGGCTTCCACCACGCGGCATCTCGTGAAGGCCGAGGTTGTGCTTGTCATCTCTGATTCACAATAATACTGATGGTTTCCCCATACGATCCTATGTGGGGGTCATGCCTCTTCAAGGCATTGGAATGGCGGCATAGTGACTCAGCGGGTAGAGCTGCTCCCTTAAGGTGCCAGAGACCCGGCTTTGATCCTCACCTCAGGTGCTGTCTGTGTGTGAAGTTTCCACGGTCTCCCTGTGACTGCATGGATTTTGTCTAGGTGCTCCAGTTTGTATCATACAGCATGGAAACAGACCCTTCAGCCCAACTTGCCCACACCGACCAACATGTCCCATCAACATTAGTCCCACCTGTCTGCGTTTGGCCCATATCCCTCTAAGCCTGCCTATCCATGTACCTGTCTCAATATTACTCAAACACTGTGATAGCACCTGCATCAACTACCTCGTAATGTACACCCACCCCACTTTGTGTAAAAAAGTTACCCCTCAGGTTCCTATTATATCTTTCCCCTTTCGCCTCAATAAACCTTAAATTACTATCGTATTCATTCAGAAACTCGGAATAATGATTAGAAAAACATGAGGTCAATTCTCACCAAAGAAGCTGGTGAATTTAACCAATTGGTTAAATAAAAAGTTGGGATCAAAAGGGCTGGTAATCAGTAATGATGATTGTAAATTACTACACTGTCGTAAAACACCTTCAGGTTCAGTAAGGTCTTTCCTAAGGATTTGATGATTTAGGTCTTATTTTTGGTTCAATCTGTGTAAGATCTATTTTAGAATCATAAGTTAATAACCTTGAACTTAAATCAAACAGTATAACAGTTTTATACCATCTATCTTTCTTCTCCACTCAGTCCTGAGGAAAGGTCTCATGCCAAAACGTTGACAATTCCTTACCACCTTCTCCCAGCCTTTGCCACAGATGCTGCTTGACCCTCAAGCAATTTGTACGTAGGTTTAGGCTTTACTTTAGACTTTGAGATAAAGCGCAGAGAAGGCTCTTTGGCCCACTGTGTCCACGCCGACCTGCGATCAACATAGATTAGGCACAATTTATAATTTTACCGAAGCCAATTAACCTACAAAACTGTACGTCTTTGGAGTGTGGGAGGAAAACGGAGCAGACGGAGAAAACCCATGTGGTAACAGGGAGAACGTACAAACTCCGTACAGAGAGCACCCATAGTAAGGATCGAACCGGGATCTCTGGCGCTGTGAGGCAGCAATTTACCGCTGTGCCACCCTAGTTTACATTTAGGTTTATTATTGTCACTTGTACTAAGGTACAGTGAAATGCTTTGCTAACCAATCAGATCAGATATACCATACATTAATACAATCAGCAAAGGGGAAGGTACAGGGTGCAGAATATAGTTCTCAGCATTGTAGCGCACCAGTTCCAGAGACAAAGTCTAATGTCTGCAATGGGATAGAGTTGAATAGGCAGTATTCACTGATGAATCTGCACTCATCTATGTGGACGAGACACAGAGGATAGCAAATGAATTAACTGTTGTGTTTGCAGTTTCTTAGTGTCCAACTTGAAAAATGTAGTGTCAGAGCCGATTGAGTGGCTGAGAGTGTAAGAATCAAGTGAGGGTTAACGTCTACGACCTGTCCTCATTCACCTGAATCTGAAGAAGGGTCCCAACCTGAAATATCTTCTATGTTTTCCAGAGATGCTGCCTGAATCATCGAGTTACTCCAGCAGTTACATGAACAATGACATCAATATGGGAAGATACAGAGTGCAGAATATAGTTCTCAGCATTGTAGCGCACCAGTTCCAGAGACAATGCTGGAAAGGATGTGGAGAAGATTTACGAGGATGTTGCCAGGACGAGGGCCTGAGCTATAGGCCGAGGTTAAGCAGACTAGGATTATATTCCTTGGAGCGCAGAAGGACGAGGGGTAAAGTTATAGAGGTGTACAAGTTCATGAGAGGAATAGGTCGGGTAGGCGCACAGAGTCTGTTGTCGAGAGTAAGGGAATCAATCACCAGAGCACATGGTTTAAGGTGAGAGGGGAAAACATTAATAGGAACCTGAGGGGTAACTTTTTCAAACAGAAGGTGGTGGGTGTATGGAATGAGCTGCTGGAGTAGATAGTTGAGGCAGGTAGTATTGCAACATTTAAGAAACATTTGGACAGGCACATGGATAGGAAAGGTTTAGAGGGATATAAGCCAAATGCACGCAGGTGGGACTAGTGTAGATGGGACATGTTGGTTGGCGTGGGCAAATTGGGCCAAAGGGCATGTTTTCACTCTGTGTGACTCGATGACAACATCCAATATCCTCGATGGGGTAGAGGTGAATTGGGCAGTACCCTAGCTTATGGAAGGACTGTTCAGAAAACTTCCACCATCCGTAGTATCTTGCGTCTCTCTGACAAACGGTTGTTAGTCAACTGAAGAACAGTGGGGAGTGGAAGAGTTTGGAATATTTATTTTCTTATAACTTGGATATAAGGTGTGCTGGGAAAAATTTCAGAACCTGCATAAGCCCGCAAACTTGATGTGGTAAACAATTGATGACATTTATAACAGAATGCATGGTTATCTGAACAGGCAGACAAGTGGAAAATGAAATACAATGTTAGTGAAGCGTGTAAGATCATGGACTACATAATTAGGACAGTACATTGGCGCAGTGGTAGAGTTGCTGCCTTGCAGCACCAGAGACCCGGGTTCAATCCCGAATAAGGATGCTCTCTGTATGGAGTTTGTACGTTCTCCCTGTGACTTTTCACAATGTTCCGGTTTCCTCCCGAATTTCAGAGATGTGCGGGTTTGTAGGTTAATTGGTTTCTGTAAATTGACCCTAATGTGCAGTATAGAACTAGTGTTCAGGTGATCGCTGATCATCGTGGACTCAGTGGGTCAATGGGCCTGTTTCCATGCTGTATCTCTAAACTAAACTAAACTAAACCCAAACAGTGTAAAAGCAGATAGATTTATAACTTCATGGATTCACAAGTCATAGGAACAAAATTAGGCAATTTGGCCCATCAAGACTACACTGCCATTCAATCATGGCTGATACATCTTTCCCTCTCAACCCCATTCTCCTGCCTTCTCCCCATAACTTTTGACACCCACACTAATTAAGAACCTATCAATCACTGCTTTAAAAATACCCAATGACTTGGCCTCCACAGATGGGCCATGGCAATGAATTCCACGGATTACCACCCTCTGACTAAAGATATTCCTCCTTATCTCCTTTTGAAAGGTACGTCCTTTTATTCTGAGACTATGTTCTCTGGTCCTAGACTCTCCCACTAGTGGAAACATCCTCTCCATATCCACTCCAGCCAGACCTTTCACTTCTCGGTAATTTAGAGGAATTTCCTTTGCCAGAGGATAGTGAATCTGTGGAATTCATTGCCACAGACGACTGTGGAGGCCAAGTCATTGGATATTCTTGAAGCAGAGATTTGCAGGTTTTTGATCAGTAAGGGTGTCAAAGGCTCTGGGGAGAAGGCAGGTCAATTAGGTCCCCCATCATCCTCCTAAATTCCAGCGAGTACAGGCCCCAAATCAAAGGATAACGTTGAATCTTAATAATACACCAGGTGAAGACAAAGCACAAATATTGCTTCTGGTCACAACACTTTATTAAGGATTTGGACATGTCTAAGAGATTGCAGGCAAGATTTACCAGATGGGTGAAGTCCTTCATAACAAGAACCACTTAAGTAAATCTCTTCCATGCCCTCTGAAGGACCTCCAAATCCTTCATAAAGTTCAAGACTGAGAACGATATCCCAAGCAGAACAATCCAGTTTAGACTCTCTCCCTGTTGTGCTTGTATTCATGTATAGTATTATCTGATTTGATTAGATAGGATGCAAACAAAAGTTTCTCACTATACCTTGGTACACGTCACAATAATAAACCTAAGCCTAAACCCACCAGGAGCATGGTTTACTCTTTACAGGGCGGTACAGTGGCACAGCGGAAGAGCTGCTGCCTCGCAACACCAGAGACTGGAGTTCAATCCTGACCTCAGGTGCTGTCTGTGTGGAGTTTGCACCTTCTCCCTGTGACCACGTGGGTTTTCTCCAGGTGCTTCAGTTTCCTCCCATACTCCAAAGACTTGCAGGTTTGTAGGTTAATTGACCTCTGCAAATTGTCCCCAGTGTGCAGGATAGAACTAGCGTACGGGTGATTGTCGGTTGGTGTGCATTCGGTGGGTGAAAGGGCCTGTTTTCACGCTGCATCTAAGAAAAAACAAAAACATTTTGAGACATTTGATGGAGGGGACCAACATTTGACTGAGTCAATAGAAGAATGGTCTTCCCATTAATGGATACTTCAGGCATCAGGGGTTACAGCTACAAAGTGATGGCCAAAGGATTTAAGGGAGATGTGGGAAAAGACATTTTTATGCTTTAGTGGTCATAATCTGGAAGTGCATCGGTATTCCTGGGAAGGTAAGTTGCAGAAACATGGCAAAGAATGAAGGGACGAGGATTGAATAGACTGAAAGAACTAATATGGATTTAATGAGCTGAGTTGATACCATGATTCATCAAAAGCAAAATTCTTCTGAATGTAGAAACAAGGAATTACAGATGCTGGTTTACACAAAAGGACACAAAGTGCTGGACAATCAGTACCAAGCAGTATCCATGGAGAACGTGGATAGGTGATGTTTCAGGAGGATACTTCTTCAGACTGATTGTAGGGGGGTGGGGGGGGAAAAAGAGTGGTACAGTGTCAGAGTTGCTTCCTCACAGCACCAGAGACCCGGGTTCGATCCTGACTTTGGGTGCTGTCTGTACGGAGTTTGTATGTTCTCCATGTGCTCTCGTGGGATTTCTCGGGGTGCTCCGGTTTCCTCCCCCACTCCAAAGATGTGCACGATTGTAGGTTAATTGGCTTTGGTAAAATTGTAAATTGCCCCTAGTGTGTAGGATAGTGCGAGTGTATAGGGTGATCGCTGGACATCTGAACTGGAAGGGCCCTTTTCAGCGCTATATCTCTCTCTAAAGTCTAAAGAGAGTAAAGAGAGGAGATTGCACTGGAATAATCAGCTCCCTCAACCCCTGAACTAAGCTATCACAGTGGCTTTTTAAAAAGCCTAACGTTGGGGAAAGGTGCTTCGCAGCACAGAATTTGAGCATATTTAGCTGTCATCACATAACAGCTAAGCAACAAAGCCACAGCTGCACATGAATAAACATGCATCCCATTTGCAAATGAGTTGTATATTCTGATTATTTTTATCCCCACTCTTCAAGTAAGGGCTGTCCACTATTTTTAAAACCACAGATAGTTTTAGATCTCAGTATAGATTTTCCCGGAGCTCATATTTCTGTGTTAGAAATAAATATCCTTTTTTTGTTGTCAGAAACTCAATTCTTTTAAAGCAATGTACAGCTTGACAGGGCTAGTCAATGGACAGTAATGTGATTACTGAGTTAGATTAGACTTGCGGTAATATCTACTCCTGATAAAGTGTGATCACTATAAATCAGAAAGGTGCAAGACCGATCCTATTGTGGTGCATTGCCAAACTCCATGGATACAATTTTATCAAAAATATATTTTTAATTAGTTGAAGAAGCCATTTTCACCATGTACAAGCCCCTCATGAATATAAATTGACTAACAGTGCTTCAGCAAGAATAATTTGGGGGAAGAATACCTCTCTGACTGGAATTGAGAAATTACCTCCAAAATGCACTTAAAGTTGTGCTGCTTGGGTTACTGTCCAAATTTCTACTGCAAATTCATTTGTATTATCACAGCTTATCAAATCTTCCATGATTCAGCAGAATTGGGCAGCATAATACATTTTATAGAGTCATAGTCATACAGTGTGGAAACGGGCCCTTCGGCCCAACTTACCCACACCAGTTCTATTGTCCCATCTACATGTCCCACCTGCCTGCTTTTGGCCCCTATCCCTCTAAAACCACCCTATCCATGTACCTGTCTAAATGTATCTTAAAGGTTGCAATAGTACCTGGCTAAACTACCTCCTTCGGCAGCTTGTTCCATACACCCACCATCCTTTGTGTAAAAAAGTTACCCCTCTGGGTTCCCATTATATCTTTCTCCCGCTCACAAAACTATGTCTACTGGTTCTTGATTCTCAATGAGCCTCTGCGTTTACCAAATCTATTCCTTTCATGGTACACCTCTCTGAGATCACCCTCATTTTCCTGCACTCCAAGGAATAGAGTCCTAGCCTGCTCAAACTCTCCCTATAGCTCAGGCCCTCGAGGTCTGGCAACATCCTGGTAAATCTTCTCTGAACCCTTTCAAGCTTGACAACATTTTTCCTAAACATGGTGACCAAAACTGAACACAATACTCTAAATGTGGCTTCACTAACGTCTTATATAACTGTAACATGACCTCATAGCACTCGTAGTCAGGATCAAACCTAGGTCTCTGGCTCTGTAAGGCAGTAATTCTACCACTGCACTACTCTTAAGGGCCTGTCCCACTTGGGCGACTTTTTTGGCGACTCCCGGCGACTGTCAAAGTCGTAGCAGATCACCAAAATTTTCTTTTACCTGACGACAATGACCACGACAATGCCCAGTCAGGTCGAGATTACACCGTCTTCGGAAACATCGCAAAATTCCCATGCTGTCAATGCTTCTCCGGCGTCCTAATGTTCGCTGAAATCACTGACGTCAGTAAGAACATGAGAGTTTTGAACTATAACATCTTGTATGGGTTACTTAAAAACCAAGCTTCACTGTAACAAGACAAGATTTACTTCCAGCTTACTAATAGCTCTATTAAAAAAAAAAATTTTTAAATGGTTAAATGGATTTTTGTGAAAGGTGTGTGGGCATTCTTTGAAAATGTACGGGAGATGCATATCTGGTTTCTGGGTTGCATATCTGGGTTGGGAGCCCACTTTAAATGTAATGGCTGATGGCCATAAACATCGCGAAAATTTCCACGCTTACCTGACCGTCAAACTGTCACCTCCAATCTACCTGTAAAATGTCCTGATGGTAAATAAATTGGTTAAACACAAGCATTTTATGGTATTTTAAAATGACTACTTAATTTAATATTATGTGCTTCTAAATGCATCTAAGAGAACCAGCAAACCTGGGGACAGCATGCGACAGCGCCCGCAATAAGCAACGATACCTGGCGACAAGCCAGCTGTTGCCGAGAAATTTCACTCCGGATGATTTCTCAGCGACGTGCTGAGATCCACTCCGATTCTTTGAAGACTCCTCACGATCATGCCCACGACACATCGGCGAACTGACGGCGACAGCCTAGTCATCGGCAGTCGCCTTAAAATCACCTAAGTGGGACAGGCCCTTTATGCTATCCAAACATCGGATATACCATACATTAATACAATTAGTTCAAACTCAAGTCCAATAGATAGAGCAAAAGGGGATGATAAACACAAGGAACTGCAAATGCTGGTTTACAAAAAAAGACAATGTACTGGAGTAAATCAAGGGCTCAGGTGGCATCTCTGGAGAACATGGATAGGTGACATTTCAAATCTGAAGAATGGTCTGGACCGGATATATCGCCTATCCATGTTCTCCCGAGATGCTGCCTGACCCGTTGTGTTACTCCAGCACTCAGTGCTTTTTTTTAAGCATAAGAGTGTTTATTTTCTGCTCTTTTTTCCCATGTTAATGTACTCTATGAGGTGTGAAAGAGGTAACCTAACAGTCTTCAAGATTTTTAATGATCATTTTCTTTGTTATATGTATCGGATATGAACCGGAAAAATGAAAGTCTTACTTTTTTACAGACACAACAAAAACTCCTCAATAACCTGTGCTTCACCACTGAATAGTTTCATCAGTATGTTCCAGTCAGTTTTTCAACATATTAAATTTAGTTGAGCTTAGTTTAGTTTAGATATACAGCATGGAAACAGGACCTTTGGCCCAGCGAGTCCATGTTGACCAAAGATCACTTCTATATTATTTCTGTCCCACACATTAGGAACAATTTACAGAAACCAATTAACCCACAAACCTGCATGTTTTTGGAATGTGGGAGGTAACCAGTGCATCCAGAAAAAAACCCACATGGTCACAGGGAGAACAAAACCACACAGACAGCACCCGACATCAGGATCGAACCCGGGTCTCTGTGCCACAGTGCTGCCCTAAATAGAACTTTGATTATCGGATGTGCCAAGGATGTGAATATGAAGTGGTTTTCCATCGCTGCAAGAGTAACGAGACAAAGGGCTTGCTGGACGATCCGGACAGAGGTGACGCTGGAGGCCTGGGACTGGCCTAGATCGCTCCAGGAGACCGAGCTTGCGGACCGGCCTATACTTTGAAAATGGCGCCAAAACCTGGCGACACTTGCATGACATCTCAGTAGACTATTTCTATGCTCTTTGTACTTAATCGGCGATTGTGTTTAGTTATGGCAATACATTACTGAACTGTATGCAAAAAAAAAAAAGAATTTCACTGGACGTATGTTCATGTGACAATAAAAAATAATTCACCATTGACAATCCTACAGGAGTTTGACAAA
This sequence comes from Rhinoraja longicauda, assembly GCF_053455715.1. Taxonomy (NCBI): domain Eukaryota; kingdom Metazoa; phylum Chordata; class Chondrichthyes; order Rajiformes; family Arhynchobatidae; genus Rhinoraja; species Rhinoraja longicauda. The sequence goes on from NC_135966.1 coordinate 33,468,531, forward strand.
GAAGATATTGCGATTATTTTGCTTGGGGGAGAGTCTCATAGAACTACAAGATAAAGCATCGATCATTTAAAACAGAGGAACCTAGACATTTCCTCTTGCAGATGGCGAATCGCTAGAATTCTCAGCTGGTGTCTGGTGAAGCTGGATCGTTTGTACTTAAATGTGCAAGTGGATTGATTAAGGGATTAAGGGGTAGAAAGAAATGGCATAGAGAGGAGGTCAAATATGTACTTTGGCTCCGTTCTTTTAGTTTAGTTTAGAGATGCAGCATGGGAAATAGGTCCTTCAGCCCACTGAGTCCACCCCGACCAACGACCACTAGTTTATCCTACACACCAGTTCAGTTTAGTTTAGTTTAGAGATACAGTGTGGAAAAAGGGCCTTCGGCCCACTGAGTCTGCACCAACCAGCGATCACCCATGCACTAGTTCCATCCTTCACACTGGGACAATTTACAGAAGCCAATTAACTTACAAATCTGTATGTGTTTGGAAATTACATTAATTTATTAACATTTAAAGCATTAGAGATTCACCACTCTGAGGAGAAATGTCTTTGTGTTCCACAATCAGTCTGAAGAAGGATCCCAACCCAAAGCGTCACCTATCATGAAATGCTGCCTAACTTCCTGAATTAGAGTTAGGCATACAGCACGGCAACAGACCCTTCTGCCCTCATGTTCGCACTGACCAGCAATCATCTCACACAATAGCTCTATCCTACGCACTAGAGGCCATTTACAATTTTTACCAAAGCCAATTAACCTGCAAACCTGCATATCTGCATGGAGTGTGGGAGGAAACCAGAACATCGGGAGAAAAGCTACATGGTCACAGGAAGAACGTACAAGCTTCTTCCAGACAGTATCTTTATCCATTTATCATGTACAGTATCTATACACTGTGAATGTCTCGATTATCTTTCCGCTAACTGGTTAGCAGGCAACAAAAGCTTTTCACTGTACCTCGTACACGTGACATGAATCTAAACTACATCCATGGTCAGGATCGAACCCGGGTCTCTGGCGCGGTGAGGCAGCAACTCTACCGCTGCGCCACTGTGCTGCCTCAAAGTTACAACCGCACTTTGTCTTTATTTCACCAGAACACATTTTTTTGTTTTTAGCGCCTTATTTAGAACACATTGTTTTGTTAGTTCTGCTGTGCGTTACATTACCTTTTCAATTATTACTAATTGTGTACACCACTGCACAACTGACACCAGGAAATACATCGGTGATTTGCTGCTCTGTTTGCAATCAGCCAAGCTTCGGTGGGAAGATTTTTAAATGATTGAAGAAGATTTTGAAATTCAAAACAGAAGCCAAAGCAATTGGTAGCTTGCAGGACTCGGTAAGAATGGAAGTAGCAGGTTTTGATCAATACATGCTGAGATTGATGTGGGGCCAGTGGACTCATGTTATAATACTGGCTGTACATCACTCACTGACAAGACAAAACAAGGCTTTGCACAGGCGGAGCCTCACTTGCTGATTGAATTCTAACGTTTGCAAAGAACCAGCTGTTCTCAATGTTTCTGGTAACAACAAAATAAAGATTTGAGATTAAATGCAATCTTCCTGGGAGGTACGAGAAAACGGCTTGAAAGTTTCGCAATTGATTGCACATTACTGCGGCCATTGTAGCGAATAAAAAAAAAATACTGCAGATGCTAGGATGCAACACAGCTTGGTTTGGGAACAACTCTGCCCAAGTCCGCAAGAAATTGCAGAGTTGTAGATGTAATCCAGTCCATCACACAGACCAGACTCCCCACCATTGACTCCATCTACACTTCACGCTGCTGCAGAAAAGCAGCTAACAGAATCAAAGACGTCCCTGCCCCACCCCGGTCATTCCTTTGTCTCTCTGCTCCCGTCCAGCAGAAGGTACAGAAGCTTGAAAGTGCTCACTACTCGACTTCGGAACAGCTTCTTCACCTCTATTTTCGGGCTTCAGAACGGTCCTTCCATAAGCCAGGGTACTGTCTCATTCACCTTTACTCCATTGTGGACATTGGACTTTGTCTCTGGAACTGATGCGCTACAATGCTGAGAACAACATTCTGCACTCTGTACCTTCCCATTTGCTCTACCTATTGCACTTTAATGACTTGATTGTATTTATGTACAAAATTATCTGGTGTATTTGGAAGAACCATTTAGAAACCTGATAACAGAGGGGAAGGACCTGTTCGTGGGTCTGGTGGTGCGTTGCTTGCTTCCATCTATATTATATTGCCGTTGTCTCAGCACTACTGTGCCAAAATCCTTACCACTGTCTTTAAGGGCGGCAACAACTGGTAGAGCTGCTGTCTTTCAGCGACAGAGACCCTGGTTCGCTTCTGACCTTGGGTGCTGTGTGTGTGGAGTATGATGTTCTCCCTGTGACCCTGCAAATTTCTTCTGGGGTTCCGGTTTCCTCCCACACTCCAAAGCGCAGGTTTGTAGGTTAATTGGCCTGTGTAAATTACCCCTGGTGTGTAGAGTAAGATAATATAAGAAAATAACTGCAGATGCTGGTACAAATCGAAGGTATAGGTGGAGACCTATATCCTTCCTTTGTCCCGCCCCCCCTGACATCAGTCTGAAGAAGGGTCTCGACCCGAAACGTCACCCATTCCTTCTCTCCTGAGATGCTGCCTGACCTGCTGAGTTACTCCAGCATTTTGTGAATAAATACCTGGTGTGTAGAGAGTGCTTGAGAAAATGTGATAGCATATAACTAGCATGAACAGGTGACCAATGGTTGGCGTGGACTTGGAGAGTTGAAGTGCATGTTTCTATGCTGTATCTTTCAACCAATCAATTAATGTGTCAGAAGGAACTGTAGATACCAAAGATAGACACAAAGTGCTGGAGTAACTCAGCGGATCAGGGAGCATCTCTGGAGAAAAAGAATGGGCAATGTTTCAGCAAGGAACCCTTCTTTAGATTTCAGAATCCAGCATGAAGAAGGGTTCCAACCTGAAACATCACCCATCCTTTTCACCAGAGATGCTACCTGACCAACTGAGTTACTCCAGCGCTTTGTTTCTGTAATCAATCAAGTAACATGAGGCATGACTATTCCAACATAGTGAAGCCTAGTGTTCCTCATTCTATTCTCTGTAAACTTATTCAAAACTTTGCTGTCGGTATTTGAACTCACACCACGCTTAGAAACTTTACACCCTGGGGTTCAATAGCTTCCAGATAAGCAACATGTTGAACTAAAAAATTCTCTCTCTTGTTTTAAAATCCCTTTGGTCTCACACCTCCCTGCCAGTGATCTCCTTCAGCACTTTAACCCTCCCAAGATATCTACAAATCTTCTATCTCTGGTTTCTGCTTCTCATCAGATTTAATTGCTTCACCATTAGCGATTATGCCTTCATCCATCTTGATCCTGGAGTTCTCTCCATGAACCTTTACTGCCTTTAAGATTGTCCTTAAAACCTACCTCTTTGACCAACCTTTTGGTCTTTAGATTTTAGAAATACAGAGCGGAAACAGGCCCTTCGGTCCACCAAGTCTGCGTCGACCAGTGATTACCCCGTACACTAGCACTATCCTACACATTACAAATTAATTTACAATTTACGGAAGCCAATTAACCTACTAACCTGTATTTCTTTGGAGTGTGGGAGAAAACTACAGCACCGGTAGAAACTCATGTGGTCACAGGATGAACATGCAAACTATATACAGACAGCATCCGTAGTCAGGATCGAACTCGGGTCTCTGGTGCTGTAAGGAAGCAGCTCTACCTCTCCACCACCGTGCCACCCCTGGTCTCTTGTGTTAATCGCCCCCACTGTGAATTAGTGCCGGCATTGAAGAAGGCTCTCGACCCGAAACGTCAAGCATTCCTTATCTCCACAGATGCTGCCTGACCCGCTGAGTTACTCCAGCGTTGTGTGTCCATCAGCATTGTAAATTGCCTTGAGATTTCTCACACTTAAGGTGCTAGATAGATGGAGATATTGTTGTTGATTTGTGAAAGAGGGGAATTTAGTTTGTTCCCTAAACTTTCCAGCTCTTTTTCTTGATGATAGAGAATAAAGGCACCATCAAAATAAATATGATAAATTATGGCCATGCATGTGGTAGTGAGTTCTCTCTTGGTCTGTGTTGGAGCAAATGGAAAGGCCACGCAGTGCTGTTGTTCAAAGTAAAGGACAATTTATTAAAACTGGTGTGTACCAGGAGACCAGTCAATGCTGATTTCCTGAGCGCGACTTTGGTACAGCTTTTACATTCTCAGCTGACAGGACTACACATCAGATAGACACAAAAAGTTGGAGTAACTTAATGGATCAGGCAGCATCTCTGGAGAAAAGGAATAGGTAACATTTCAGGTCGAGACCCTAATTGGCTTCTGTAAATTGCAAATTGTCGTCAGTATGTAGGATGGGGTGATCACTGGTCAGTGCAGACTAGGTGGGCAGACGGGCCTGTTTCCATGCTATATATCAAAGTAAAGATTTGAAAAGTATGAAAGATTTTTAAAATGCAGAAGCAATGTTGGAGTCAGTAATGAGATTGGATCTGCTGTGGTTTACACGCCCTCATAATGCAGAAAAAATTAACAAAGTTATTATGAAATAATTACAATATCTGATTTACTGGACATTTTTTTTCAGTAGAATTCGGTAAAATTGTAGATTGTCCCTCGTGTGTAGGATAGTGCATGTGTATGGGGTAATCGCAGGTCGGCGCGGACTCGATGGGCCGATGCGCCTGTTTCCGCGCCATATCTCTAAAGTAACAGTTTGGGCATTAGTTCTTGGCCAAAATAAAAGTACAAATCAAAACACAGCAATACGATTCGAGGCTGGTGATTTGCCATATGGGGGGAAGACAAAAATTCTCCAGTTAATTTGTGTAATGACATGGTAAATGAATTCATGGTTTGCTCTACTTGGCTTCTCTAGCGAGATTGTTAATGTGTTTCTTGCCAGCAAGACCAACAGAGGAAGTCTTCATGGATACATTACTGATGTTGTTGCATGTAGTGGCCACAGGAAAGCTTGGAGAATAAAAGAGTTGCATTTATACATTTTATTCCATTGTTCGACAAAACAGAGGAATCACTCATTTGCGACTGATCCATTGTGGCAAAAGAGAAATTCTCTTCCAAATACTCACAGCACTTCCAGAAACACACAAATATGCTTTTTTTTTTTTTAAACGTCCAAATGAAAACGAGTCCTGACAGCCGGGTTGTTTCTGTAATGTGGACAGCTCCCTGCGAAATTGTCCTCAGATTATGAATATTAAAATATACTGCAGGCAAAGACTGTATCCCATTGTGAGTGGACTATTGGAGTAGGCTTCAAGTGCAGCCTGCTACATTATTATCTCTGGTTACCGTTGCTATATTTTGTAGAAAAAAGCATCACAACACAATAGCTCAATTATTTTACATTCTGTTGTAAGAAAGGACTATACAAAAGGAGAATTAAAAAAAAAAATCTACAAGAAATAGAGGCATCATGGTGGCACAGCAGTAGAGTTGCTGCCTTACAGAACCAGAGAGCTGGTTTCGATCCAGACTATGGGTGATGTCTGTACGGAGTCTGTACATTTTCCCCGTGACCTGTGTTGGTTTTTGCTGGTTTCCTCCCACATTCCAAAGACATACGGGTTTGTAGATTAATTGGCTTCAGCAAAATTGTAAATTTTCCGTCAAGTGTGTACAGTAGACCTGCTATATGAAGTGATCACTGGTCGGCGCAGACTCGGTGGGCAGAAGGGCGTGTTTCCACGCCGCATCTCTGAACTAAACGAAAATATAAATGCTAGCGAGGGGCAGAATTTTATCCCTACTGTGAATGAGTTAGATTGAGCAGCTCCTTCATCTATCAATATTTTACTGGGAGGTTTTCAAAGGTGAATTTAAATCTACAAACTGCTTCAATGGGATCGGAATGCACCTATTGAGTCATAGAGTCAAACAACGTGGAAACAGGGCCTACTGCTGAATGTGCCCATGCCAACCAACATGCCCCATCTACTCTAGTCCCACCTGCCTGAGTTAACCCATATCCCTCCAAACCTATACTATCCATGTCCAAATGGCTTTTAAATATTGTAATGGTACCTACCTCAACTGCCTCCTCTGGCAGCTCGTTCCATATACTCACCACCCTCTGTTTGAAGAAGTTGCCCCTCAGGTTCCTTTTAAATCTTTGCCGTCTCATCTTGAACCTAGGTCATCCAGATTCCCCTACTCTGGGTTAAGGAATCCGTGCACCTTGGGTGGCACAGTGGCGCAGGTGGTAGACCTATTGCCTCATAGACCAGGAGACTTAGGTTCGAACCCGACCTGGAGTGCTGTCTGTGTGGAGTTTGCACGTTCTCCCCAAGTCCGCATGGGTTTTCTCTGGGTGCTATGGTTTCCTCCCACATCCCAAAGATGAGCAGGTTTGTAGTTTAGTTGCCATTGTAAATTTCCCCCTAGTGTGTAGGGAGTGGATGAGAAAGTGAGATAACATAGAACTAATGTGAACAGGTGATTGGCATTGACTTGGTGGACCGAAGGGCCTGTTTCCATGCTGTATCTTTCGATCCTTCAAAATATCACACACATCAATTAAGGTAGAACAATGATTGATATACCATGGAGAAACATGCTGGTTTACCAAAAAAGGGAGGGGGGAGAGGGTTAGGGGGAGAGGGGCAGGGGGAGGGGGCTGTACCAATGCAGGAGATGTTTGGGCCCACTTGGTCTAGTAGAACATAATACTCAACAGGATACAAAGTACTGGAGTGACTCAGCAAGTCAGACAACAGCATCTCCAGAGAACATAGCAGGGAATTGTGGACATAGCCCAGACCATCACACAAACCAACCTTCCTTCCAATTACTCCATCTACATCACCAGCATAATCAAGGATTAGTCTCACCCCGTCACTCCTTTCCCATTAGGCAAAATTTACAGATCTGTGAAAACCATACCGCCAGATTCAGGGACAGCTTCTTCCCATCTGTTATCAGGCAACTGAATCACCCTATCACTAACTAGAGAGCGGCCCTGAGCTCCTATCTACATCACTGGAGACCCTTGGACTATCTTTAATGGGACTTTACTTTGTTTTAAACACTATTCCCTTGATCCTGTACACTGTGGACAGCTTGATTATAATCATATATAATCTTTCCGCTAAATGTACGCAACAAAAAAACATTCACTGCACCTCGGTGCAGGTGGCGATAAACTGAACTAAACTAGGTCTCAACCCGAAATGTCACGTATTCCTTTACTTCAGATATGGTGCCTGTCCCGCTGACTCCAGCACTTTGTGTCTATCTTCATTCTTAAACTAAACATATGATGGTTTCCGGTGGAGAGACGTCTTCAGACTCAATACACCACGTGGATCAAATTAAGATAACGTTGATTTGATTGGGACTAGTTTGAAATCCTTTACTTGTCAGGATGGTCGCCGTGGTTGAATTTTCAGACGGAAAAACACGATTTGGGGATGCAACTGAAAAGGTTGACTTGCAAATCCCTTGAGATTTATTCGCAACGGCGAATGACCGTTGGAATAATCTGGGGAACGCTTGAGTACAGCGTCCCGCCAAGCTTTTGTTGGCTTCAATGGAAGGACGCCTCTCGTCAGAACTAGCGGAACAACAGACTTGGCCAAGAGGGATTGTCGATTTAACTGCCAGAAGAGGCCAGATTGTTAGGGTGGGACTCTCTGAATGAGGGACAAAGAGTAGTAAATAACATCAGGTCCTTAATAAAAGGACGGGGGCGGGGGCGGGGCAGGCTTTCTGTAAAACGGACACATCGAGTTGCAAGCAAACGCGCTGTCCTTCTAGTTATTCCACGGGGCCACAGTTATTAGCAAGCCAACAGGCCCTTTGGCCGATCACGTTCATTCCGACCATAGACTATCTCTTTACACTAGTTCTCCCCAGTTTGCAATCAACTTTCTCCCCAAATTGTCCCGCTAGCCTATTGACTATTGACTATCGACCGAACCTTACCACGGCAAAATTAGCTTACCAGTCCGCAGACCTTTGGGGTTTGGGAGGAATCGTAGATTCCGAGTGGAAGCTTTCTTGTTTATGTTTCTAGTAAACTCATCCTTTCCCCTGCCATTGAAATTTTACTCTGAACTCATCCTCCACCCACCCCGCTCACGTTTTAACATTTGCACCTGTATCCTATTAGTTTACTGGCAGCAACAATTACAGGAGGGGTGTGCATGTTTTAGAGAGGGTACAGAAGATGTTTACCAGAACGGTGCCTGAAAATGTTAAATAGGGTCGCACAGTGGTAAAGTTGCTGCCTTATAGCGCCAGGGACCTGGGTTCGATGCTGTCTGCGGCTGCTGCTGCCTCGGTTTCCTCCCACGTTAATAGTAAATTCTCCCTTGTGTGCAGGATAGTGCTAGTGTACAGGTTGATCCTGGACCAACGTGTACACGGTTAGAAGAAGGTTGTTAGAAGCTATAGTGTGATGTAGACATGGGTAGAGAGATGCCGGATGGAGTTTAACCCAAGCAAAAACGAGGTGTTCCACTTTCGGAGGTTGAATGTAAGGAGTTAAGAGAGTAAAGTGTTTTATTGTCATATGTCCCAGATAGAACAATGAAATTCTTACTTGCTGCACCACAACAGAATATGCAAACATAGTACACTGTAAACAATATGATAAACGAGAGAGAAAAAAAGGTTCAGTGTGTATATCTACACATGCTGACAAGTGTACACACACACGTATAAACACACGTATACACACACACGTATACACACACACACACACACACACACACACGTACACACACACACACACACACACACACTCAAAAATCAAACAAAAGTAGTATTATAATAATAATAATAGTCTATTGTAGTTCAGAGCTTATTTGAAGTTGTAGTGTTTAATAGCCTGATGGCTGTAGGGAAGAAGCTGTTCCTGAACCTGGACGTTACAGTTTTCAGGCTCCTGTACCTTCTTCCCGATGGCAGTAGTGAAATAAGTGTGTGGTCAGTTATATATTATACAGTTAGTGGTTAGACCCTGAACAGCATTGATGTGCAGAGGGATCTTGAAGTCCAAGTTCATTACTCACTAAAGATGGCCACACAAGTAAAGAAGGCATATGGTATACTTGCCTTCATTACAAGGGGCATTGAGTGCAAAAGTTAGGAAGTCATGATGCAGCTCAATAGAACTTTGGTTAAGCCCCACTTGGAGTATTGCATGCAGTTGCCCCATTACAGAAAAATGTAGAAGCTTTGGAGAGGGTACAGAGGAGGTTTACCAGAATGCTACCTGGATTAGAATATTTCATTAGAGGGAGAGGTTGGATAGACTTGGATTGTTTTCTCTGGAACGTTGGAGGTTGGGGGAGACTTGACAGAGGTATATAAAAATGTGGGAAAGGCATGGATAGGGTAGGCAGTCAGAACTTTTATCCTGGGATAGAAATGTCCAACACTGGAGGACATTACTATAAGGTGAGATGGGGAAAGTTTAATGGAAATGTGCAGGGCTAGTTTTTTATCGTGAGAGTGATGGGGGCCTGGAACTCACTGCCAGGAATGGCAGTGGAAGCAGATACGATAGTGGCATTTAAGAGGCTTTTCGATAGGCACATGGAAATGCAGGGAGTAGAGGGATATGGATCATGTGCAGGCAGATCAGATCAGTTCGGCTTGGCATCATGTTTGGTACAAACATTGTCAGCCAATGGGCCTATTCCTGTGTTGGCTTCTCCTATATCTCATACTTTTAGTCTTTTCATCTCTGGCCTTTGTACAATCATCTGCCTATATAAAACCTCCTCACCCGTATCCACATCACTCACCAGGCTTTGTCCTTAGCTCACCTCTCTTCGAGCTTTCTCCCCCTCCCCCCCCCCCCCCCAACATAATCAGCGCCCAGGATCCCGACCCAAAACGTCACCTATCCATGTTCTCCAAAAATGCTGCCTAACCTGCTGAGTTACTCCAGCACTTGTTTCAATTTTGGTAAACAAGCTAATTTAATTCCTGTATTTCCATCACCTATCCTGCGTTCTCCAGTGATGCTGCCTGACCCCATTAGTTACTCCAGTACATTGTGTCCTGTCTTTGAATGCAGATCAGTTTAGGCAAGAAGCAAACTTATGTCTCCTTGTGATGATCTGTGATGAACCTAATGTTCCCCTCTCCCCTGGTTCTCAGTCTGAAGATGGGTCATGACCCTAAACATCACCTATTACTTTTCTCCAGAAATACTGCCTGACCCACTGAGTTACTCCAGTTTTTTGTGTCTGCAGTCCCCCCCTACACTAATATCTCCTTTATCTGGCTAGAGTTTGAATTTAACTTGATCTCGCTGCTGTGAAGTGTCATTAAATATTTTACGATGTTCAATGTTATTCATTAATGCAGGGCAGTGTTTAGTGTGTCCTGCATAAATAAACTTGCTTTATTTGCATGAGATTCTCTTGACAAATGGCCTGAAAACAAAATACTTTGCCTTATTCAAAGAAGAGCATTCTCATTCAAGTGACATCTGGTCATTCAATGTCTACTTGCCATTCTGGAGCTGTTACATACGCAGGAGGAACAGTACTTTGAAAATAATCCATTGGTGCTGAAGGACTTTAGAAAGCCTGGATACAGCTGTGGCCCATTTCTAACCCTTCCATATGGATGTCTGAAGGGAAGAGTTTCAATCCCAACGCCAGAAGCGAGATCCCTCAAAGGGGCATATTATCAGATCATATTGATTCAATGATACGTTATTGTTGGCTAAAGTGAAATTCTTTGTTTTCTGCACACAATTCAGTGAAATCATACAACAGACCTCACGTAGGCAGTACACAAAGAGTCACCTAATTTCTGGCGCCGACAAAGTTACAAAAAGTTCATCGAACAGTCTTATCTTCTCACAGTGGCAAATCAGTCCTCTCTAGTTGGTGATAGGATAGTTCAGTTGCCTGGTAACAGCTGGGAAGAAACTGTCCCTAAATTGGAGGTATGCATTTTCACACTGTACCTCTTGCCTGGTGGGAGTGGGGAGACGAGGGTATGACCGGGGGGAGACTGGTCCTTGATCATGCTGGTGGCCTTGTCCAGGCAATGTGAAGTGTAGATAGAGTTAATGGAAGGGAGGCAGGTTTGTTTTATGGTCTGGATTTTTCGATGTGCTGCATGCATCACTGTGCACGATATATTCTGGGACTGTTAGACTTGGTCGACAGTTTGTCTGATAACCATTATCAGTGTTTGGCTCAGACTTCACCCAGTTGGGGTAAAGCCAGACCAAGACTCGGGCAGCTCAAATCTCTCTTTAAAAATTTGTTGAAACTAAACAACACTATAATATAAAATAGAACCAATAACGTAACACGAGATGTTATGAGAAAATACAAAAGATATTATATGAGATTCCAGGATAAGAACTGTTGCAAACTATAATAACTTACCAAGCACTAGAGGTGGCCCAGTGGCATGGCGGTAGAGTTGCTGCTTTACAGCACCAGAGACCCAGGTTTGATCCTGATTATAGGTGCTGTCTGTAAGGAATTTGTGCATTCTCCCCGTGACCGCGTAGGTATTCTCCGGGTGCTCTGGTTTCCTTCCACACTCCTTCCACACTGATGTTCAGGTATGTAGGTTAATTGGCTTTGGTAAAAATCGTAAATTGTCCCTAGTGTGTAGGATAGTACTGATGTATGAAGGGACGCTGGTAGGCATGGACTCGGTGGGCCGAAGGGCCTATTTCTGCACTGTATATCTAAACTAAACTGAAAACTGAACATTTTTGCAGCTTTTGCATTCTAACAAGGCAGGTGTAATGTTAGCATACATTTTGAAATGATAAGTAATATAAAATCAAGGATGTAATGCTTTATAAGGTGCTGGTCAGGCCACATTTGGACTATTGAGCAGATTTGGGTCCCATATCTGAAGAGGGATGTGTTGGCGTTGGAGAGGGTCCAGAGGTGGATTACGAGAATGATCCCAGGGATGATTATGTTAACATATGATGACTGTTTGAAGGCTCTGGGCTTGTACTCACTGGAGTTTAGAAGGGTGAGGGGGGACCTCTTTGAAACTTACTGAGTATTGAACAGCCTAGATAGAGTGGATCTGGAGAGGATGTTTATGGTAGTAGGAGTGTCTAGGACCATAGGGCATAGCCTCAGAATAAAAGGATCTACCTTTGGAAAAGAAATGAGGAGGAGCTTCTTTAGTCAGAGGGTGGTGAATCTGTGGAAATCATTGCCATAGACAATGGTGGAGGCCAAGTATTTTTAAAGCAGAGATTTTACAGCCTCTTTGATGGGATAAATGACATATTCCTACCTGCCTCCAATGATAATCACTTATCCAAGTGCTGGCCTACCTTCGCTTCCATTTTTCCGCTGTGAGAGCACATTTACTGGTAGTACCTTTTACTGAAAACTAGAGACTGGGTGAGTGGGGAACTTCTACCTACACTGGAGAACAATTCAGTTCAGTTGACTGGGGCTTGGTCAAAACATGATATTTTAAAGGGAGAAAGAATGATAGCGAGGCACTGTGGTTTTGGAGGAAAAGGGCGATTAACGGAGCAATTAAAATCCAGATCTACCGGTGCACTGCAACAATTGGGCAGAGTCTATTTAAAGATAGGTTGCAGCTAGAGACAAGAAATATCTTGGCTACTTCTCAGAGTTTTATCAGTGAGTGCTGCACTGCCTGAGGTGTCCTATAATTGGAGTAAAGTAACTCCATTCATGCTCAAATCACCTCACAAAAACAACCCAATTTGTCTTGGGTGGATGCAAAATGCTGGAGTAACTCAACGGGACAGGCAGCATCTCCGGAGAGAAGGAATGGGTGACATTTGAGGTTGAGACCCTTCTTCAGACTCATTTGTCTCACTAATTTGTCTTCCTAACTGCTTGCTGTACCGGCATGTACACCTTCAGTGATTCCTGCATAGAATCATTCAGGTCCCTAGAATCATAGAGTTATACAGCATGGAAACAGGCCCTTTGGCCCAACTTGCCCATGCAGAGTGGAGACGAGGAGGAATTTCTTTACTCAGAGGGTGGTGAATCTGTGGAATTCATTGCCACAGACAGCTGTGGAGGCCAAGTCATTGAGTATTTATGAAACAGGTTCTTGGTAAGCGTGGGTGTTAAAGGTATGGGGAGAAGGCAGGAGAATTGTGTTGAGAGTAAAACATATATCAGCCATGATTGAATGGTAGAGTAGACTCGATGGGATAAGTACCCTAATTCTGCTCCTAAGACTTATGAACTTATGAATAACTAAATTGGTCCTAATAAAATTATATTCTTTCCCCCCCCCTTATTAGACAACCATACAACATTTGTCTTGAAGAGTCCTTTTGCACTGTTTCAACCTGAAGAAGTTCCCAGTGGGCCGATCCATGGCAGAAGCACTCAGCAGTCTGAGGCCAGTTGGTGGGGAACTACGAAGCCGGCCCCTGCTCATCCACCATGGCTGGACGTACGAAGACCCGGCGGACTGCCGTCGGTAGGGCGGAAGCCATCAAGCAGGCCCTACTTTTCCCTGAAGACCAGAGACTGGGAGAGTGAAGCTGGTGAAGATGACGGATGCGACGGGCGAGGAGCAAGGCCGATAGGAGAGGGAACTGGGGTCTGGCCAACCACTGCGAGAGGCACCCCTTGGGAACAAAGGTGGACGGGCAGGGAGAGGAACGTCAGTTCGCAGGTCAATCTGCACGTCCAAGGAAAGGTGACGGCTGGAGGCCCACAACAGCCTGGGGCTTGCCTGAAACATGCATTGCTCATAAGAACTAGAGAATGGACTTGACTTTGAAAAGAGTACCCAAAAATGACACCTCTTACATGCAGTCTCAGTGGACTATTTCTGTATACTTTGCTAATCGGGATAGAGTCATTCACTTTACTATATGAAACTGAAAGTTTAATTATGCCCAGCAGGTTAGTGCTATGGTTCATGGAGTTATACATCATGGAAACAGGCCCTTCGGCCCAACTTTCCCACGTCGACAAAGATGTCCCATCTACACTAGTCCCACCTGCCTGCGTTTGGCCCATATCCCTCTAAATCTGTCCTCCTTCATGTGCCTGTATAATTGTTTCTTAAATGTTGCAATAGTCCCTGCATCAACTACCTCCTCTGGCAGCTTGTACAATACGCCCACCACCCTTTGTGTAAAGAATACTCCTTAGATTCCTATGTCCTCTGGTTCTCGATTTCCCCTATTCTGAGTAAGAGACTCTGTGCATTCACCCAATCTATTCCTCTCATGATTTTGTACACCTCTCTAAGATCACCACTCATCCTCCTGCACTCCAAGAAATGGAGTCCCAGGCTGCTCAACCTCTCCCTATCGCTTAGACCCCCGAGTCCTGGCAACATCTTCGTAAATCTTCTCTGTACCTTTGCAACTTAACAACATCATGGATGTGCTTAGGTACGGCAATACTCTACTGAACTATATGTAAGAAAATAATTTCACTGCGCCTTTGCACATGTGACAATAAAGCACCATTGAACCGTTGACAATTCCTTACCTTCCACTGTTGCTGCCTGACCCACTGAGTTCCCCTAGCAGATAGTTTATGGCTCCGTGCAACATTATCAGTCCTTCAAACCTCTGGGACCACTCCAGTGGTCAAGGAGGAATGAAAAATAAAGGTCAAACCCATTGTAATTTCGCCCCTTGCTTCTTTTAACAGTTTAGTGTATATCTTGCCTGGATCTGTTCATTTATCAACTTTCAAATTATTAGCTCCTCTTATTCTCTTTACTCATCCAATTTTCCACACATCTGCCTTAACTGCAGTATTGGTAACATCTTCCTCTTGAAGCCATAAAGTATTCATGAACCTAATGCATGTTCTCTGCCTCCTGATATAGAATACCTTTTCAACCTCTAATGAGCTCTTTCCTTACCTTAACCAAGGTAAGTTCTTCTTTCTACCCTGAGAAAATCACTCTGATTTCTCCTCTGTCCAAGCCTCTCATCATTCTTTATATTCTTCTATCAGTTTTCCACTGAGTGCTCTGGTTTCCTTCCACATCCCAAAGACATGCAGGTCAGTTGGTAAATCAATTTTAGTTTAGTTTAGTTTTTTATTGTCTCATGTGCCGAGGTACAGTGTAAAGCTTTTGTTTGTGTGTTATCCAGTCATTGAAAAGACTATTCATGATTACAATCGAGCCAGTGAACAGATACAGGATGAAAGGTACAACATTTAGTGTGAGATAAAGTCCAATTAAAGATAGTTTAAATGTCTGCAATGAGGTAGATGGAAGGCCAGGACTGCTCTCTAGCTGATGAGAGGACCATTCAGTTGCCTGAGCTAGGATGAAACTCTCCTTGAATCTGGAGGTATGCCACTTCACACTTCTGTACCTCTTACCTGATGGAGGAAGAAGAGGGAATGACTGGGGTGAGATTGGGTCTTGATTATGCTGGTGGCCTTGCCAATGCAGGGCCAAGTGTAAATGGAAGGGAGGTTGGTTTCCGTGATGGTCTGGGCTAAATTCATAGTGACTGTAAATTGCCCCCATGTGAGTGGTATAATCTGGGGTCCACATGGGGTGGGGGAGATTGGAGGAGAATGTGGGGACTATAAAATATATGCGTAGGATGAGAGTAAGTGGTTGCTTGATGCTGGGTGAAGACTCAGTAGGTCATGGAGCTTGTTTCCGTGCTTAGTTTTAGTTCAGTTTTAGAGACATAACATGGGAACAGGCCCTTTGGCCCACCAAGGCCTTGCCGACAATCAATTACCTGTACTATTCTACACACTAGGAACAATTTTCAGAAGCCAATTAACCTACAAACCTGTACATCTTTGGAGTGTGGGAGGAATCCAGAATGCCCATAGAATCCTCACACAGTCACAGGGAGAACAATCCTCTGGCGCTGTACTACAGCACCTCTGCCACCAATGCTGTATGAGCCTATGACCCTTTTCTTCATCATAATTATTATTGACTCCTTCCTTGGTCATCTGTTGCCGGCCCTGCTTTGATCTGGTCTTTTCTTAACTCCAGTTACCTACCCTCTTCTTTCAATTTGAAGAAGGGTCCTGACCCGAAATATCACACATCCTTTTTCTCCAGAGATGATGGCTGACCCGCTGAGTTACTACAGCACTTTATGTCTATCTTAAGTCTAGTATAGATAATCTCCAATTAGGTAGATGTTAGCTCAGGACTGCTCCCTAGTTGGTGACAGGAGAGTTCAATATGTATTAATAATTTGGATGATGGGATTAGAAGTAACACTAGCAAATTTGTAGATGATACAAAGCTGGATGGCAGTGTGAACTGCGAAGAGGATGTTAGGAGGTTGCAGGATGACTTGGACAGGTTGAGTGAGTGGGCAGCTGCATGGCAGATGCAGTGTAATCTAGATAAATGTGAGGTTATCCACTTTGGCGGCAAAAATAAGGAGGCAAATTATTATGCAATGGTGTCAGATTAGGTAAAGGGGAAGTGCAACGAGACTTTGGTGTCCTTGTACACCAGTCACTGAAAGTAAGCGTGCAGGTACAGCAGGCAGTGAAGACAGCTAATGGCATGTTGGCCTTCGTAACAAGAGGTTTTGAGTACAGGAGCAAATAAGTCGTTCTGCAGTTTTATAGGGCCTTGGTGAGACCACATCTGGAGTATTGTGTGCAGTTTTTGTCTCCTAATTTGAGGAAGGATGTCCTTGCTATTGAGGCAGTGCAGTGTAGGTTCACAAGGTTAATCCTTGGGATGGAGGGACTGTCACATGAGGAAAGATTGGAAAGACTAGGCTTGTATTCACTGGAGTTTAGAAGGATGAGAGGGGATCTTATTGAGACGTATAAAATCATAAAAGGACTAGACAAGCTAGATGCTGGAAAAATGTTCCCAATGTTGGGGGAGTCCAGAACCAGAGGACACATTCTAAGAATAAAGGGGAGGCCATTTAAAACTGAGGTGAGAAGAAACTTTTTCACCCAGAGTTATGAATTTGTGGAATTCTCTGCCACAGAAGGCAGTGGAGGCCAATTCACTGGATGAATTTAAAAGGGAGTTAGATAGAGCTCAATGGGCTAGTGGAATCAAGGGATATGGGGAGAAGGCAGGCACAGGTTGCTGATTGTGGATGATCAGTCATGATCACAATGAATGGTAGTGCTGGCTCGAAGGGCCAAATGGCCTCCTCCTGCACCTATTTTCTATGTTTCTATGTTTCATTTGCCTGAAAACAGCTGGGAAGAAACTGTCCCTGAATCTGGAGGTGTGCGTTTTCACACGTCTGTACTTCTTGCCTGATGGGAGAGGGGTGAAGAGGGAGTGACCGGGGTGAGACTGGTCTTTAATTATGTTGCTGGCTTTGATGGAGCACTCTGTATAAATGAGTTGGTATGTTTCAAAAAAATAAAAATAATGGACATTTTAAGCCGCTGAATCTCCCGAGTGTCTCCGGATACTTATTGCCTATATATTTGAGCTAGTCATATAGTTTATTTGACTTGTATATGACTGATATAATCTACCATTCCAGACAGTAAAGGGTTAATCCAGCCTGGCTAGTCTCCTCCAATGAGACGGTGAATTGGAGCTGAGAATTTGTTACATCAAAAACTGCACTCCCGCCTTTCCAGCGGATACAGAGAAAATTCAGAAAGAGGGGAATGTGGATGAAGCGAAGGGTAGGCGTGGAGTGGAAGGTATAGACGCCTGCTTGTCGGTGGCTGCAGTGTGAGAGCGTGCCCGCCGGCTGTCTGACTTGAAGCAAAAGACCGACCGATGTGCGTCTTTACGCATATCGCTCGTTAACCTCCGCTCAAAAAACAATGCTCGGCGTGGCTTTTCCTTCCGCTCCCCAGTGCTGAATGTAACTACAAGTTGCCGGCTCTGCGATCCTGCACAAGGTATGCGCGGACCGATGGCTAGTCCTCACTCAGACACCTGCCCCAAGTGGCGTCTGATAACCTTTGTCATCTGGACTTACCTCTGGGAGTTTATCAGCGGTCAGATCCGCTACTCTATTCCCGAAGAGTTGAAACACGGGGCGTTTGTTGGGAATATTGCCGATGATTTGGGACTTGATGTCAGGCAGCTGTCGGCGCGGAGGTTCCGGATCGTCCCTGCCGCCAACACTCAGTACTTGGAGGTGAATCTGGAGAACGGGATTTTGTTCGTGAACGAAAAGATGGACAGAGAGTTGCTGTGCGATTTGACTTCCAGCTGTTTCCTGCATCTGGAGATCGTGGTGGAAAACCCGCTGGAGTTACACCGGGTGGAGGTGGAGATATTGGATGTGAACGACAATTCCCCCAGTTTCCCCTGGAGGGAATTTCACTTGGAGATCGCCGAGTCGGTGGCTCTGGGTTCGCGCTTCCCGCTTGAGAACGCTCACGACCCGGACGTTGGCACCAATACTCTGCAGACCTACAGGCTCAGTCCCAGCCAATACTTCAAGCTAGAGGTGCAGACTCGCAAGGGGCGCAATAAGTTCCCCGTGTTGGTGCTGGACAGGTCTCTAGACCGGGAGAACCAAGCGGTGCACCAGATGGTGTTGACGGCCGTGGACGGCGGGGTGCCGGAGAGGTCGGGCACCGCTCTGGTCATTATCGCCGTCCTGGATGTCAACGACAACGCTCCTGTCTTCGACCAGGCGGTGTATACCGTCTGTCTGGTAGAAAACGCGCTGAGAAACACCTTGGTGATCAAACTGAACGCCACCGATTTGGACCAAGGGTCCTACGGAGAGATCACCTACTCCTTCAGTAACCATGCCCCAGCCCGCTTGCGCCAGCTCTTTCGGGTCGACCCGCAAACGGGCGAAATTCGAGTCAAAGGAGTGGTGGATTATGAAGAGGCGAGTGTTTACGAGATTTATGTCCAGGCGAAAGACAAGGGTCTTTACACGGCGGCCGTGCATTGCACGGTGGTGGTGGAGATTATCGATGTCAATGACAACGCGCCAGAGCTGATATTGACCTCTGTGTCCAGTCCGGTCAGGGAGGACGCAATGCTGGGGACCGTGATCGCCCTGATCAGTGTGACCGACCGCGACTCGGGTGAGAACGGGAAGACCTACTGCCGCATCCCGTCTCATCTCCCTTTCAAACTCCAGTCGTCTTTCAAGAACTATTACACTCTGGTTACGGACGATCACTTGGATCGCGAGCGGGTTTTTGAGTACAACGTGAGCATTACTGTCACGGACTCCGGCACCCCTTCCCTCTCCACCGTCAAAACCATTCTCGTTAAGGTCTCGGATGTCAATGACAACGCGCCCCGCTTTGCACACCCGTCCTACACGGTGTATCTCACGGAGAATAACGCGCCCGGTGCGTCTATCTGTTCAGTGTCAGCCCGGGATCCCGATTCCGAGCAGAACGCCTATGTGTCTTACTGCATCTTGGACAGTAAGATCAAAGGTACCCCTATATCATCCTACGTCTCCATCAACTTAAACACGGGCAACCTCTATGCGCTGCGCTCTTTTGACTATGAGCAACTCAAGAATTTCCGGGTTC
Source organism: Rhinoraja longicauda (assembly GCF_053455715.1). Taxonomy (NCBI): domain Eukaryota; kingdom Metazoa; phylum Chordata; class Chondrichthyes; order Rajiformes; family Arhynchobatidae; genus Rhinoraja; species Rhinoraja longicauda. Next base: position 33,488,005 of record NC_135966.1, read on the forward strand.
AAATCCAAGCGCAAGACGCGGGCTTCCCATCACTTCACAACAACGTAACGGTAACCGTGATCATCTTGGACCAGAACGACAACGCTCCCGAGATCGTGTTCCCACTTCCCCCAAACGACTCGGCCGAGATGGTGCCACGCTCCGCCGACGCCGGTCACCTCGTGACGAAAGTAACGGCGGTGGACGATGACTCGGGTCAGAACTCCCGGCTGAGTTACCAGCTGGCCCAGGCGACTGACCCGGGACTGTTCAGCATGGCACCCTTCACGGGAGAAATCAAGACGACGCGCCGCCTCGAAGACTATGATGCCCCCAGCCAGAAGTTGGTTGTCCATGTCACGGACAATGGGAAGCCACCGCTCTCCACCTCGGTCACCATCAGCGTTTCAATAGTCGATAGTATTCCTGAGGTCATCGCAGACTTAACCGAGGGGCCCCAAACCATCGAATACTTCTCCGAGTTCAACCTTTACTTAATCGTCTCGCTGGGCTCCGTCTCCTTCGTGTTCCTCTTGGCCATCATTGCCCTAATCTCCATCAAGTGCCACAAGGATCGGCACGGCACCCTTGGCGACCGATGCCCTCTCAGTACCTGTTGCCTTCGGGGCTGCCGCCGCTGCTGCCGTTTCCGCAGAAAACACTCCAGGGACGTGTTGAATAATTCACACACCAACTTCCAGATGCCACCCAGCGTGAAAGCCCCGCCGAGCTCAGTGGATGTAGCGGGCGGCGGCGGCGGCGGCGGCACGCTCTCCCAGACCTACTGCTACAAAGTGTGCCTCAGTCCCGAATCGGCTAAGAGCGACTTAATGTTCCTCAAACCTTACAGTGCATCCACGACCGGGGGAACCAAAGCCAAACCCGTCAGCCCCCACGTGAGTACAGCCAGAAAAGAGGGGTCAGACGGGACTAATATTGGAAACAACGGGTCCAGCGAGGTGAGTTGAGACAAAGCATGATCAGATGTTTGTCCATTGATCTGCAGGAGTGCAGGGGACGAGTGGGTGACCTTATAGAAGTGTGCAAAATCATGAGAGGAATAGATCGTTTAGATGCACAGTGTTTTGCCCAGAGGAAGGGACATAGGTTTAAGGTGAAGAGGAAAGATTTAATAGGAACCAGAGAGGTAGTTTTTTTTACTCAAAGGGCGATGGGTGCATGGAACGAATTACCGGAGGAGGTAGTTCAGTCAAGTACTATTGCCACATTGACAGGTACATGGATAGGATAAGTTTAGAGGAATTTGGGCCAAACGCAGGCAGGTTGGACCAGTGTAGATGGGGCATGTTGGTCGGTTTGGCCAAGTTGCGCCGAAGGGCCGGTTTCCATGTTGTATGACACTATGACAATGAACCGCAGCATTAACCCGCTGGGCATAATTAAGCTTTCAGTTTCATATAGAAAGGTGGATAAATTCACTTGGCTTTGGATTTGGCGGGTTATAATTGTCAGGTGTTATTATTGTCAGGTGTATACCGAGGTACAGTGAAAAGCTTTGTTTTGCTTGCTATCCACATACATAAATGCAATCAAGCCAAACTGAAGTACATTAGGTAGAGAAAAGGGGGAGATGCAGAATATAGTTCTCAGCATTGTAGCGCATTAGTCCTGAGAACTAAGTTAGGTGTTTAGGGTAAGAATTATGGCCGGTCAGATAGGTCTTAGTTTTTAGAGAGACAGCGTGGAAACAGGTCATTTGGCCCGCCGAGTCCACGCCAACTAACATCCTTCCTTACACTAGTACTATCCTACTCACAAGAAACAATTTACAGAAGCCAGTCAACTTACATGTCTTTGGAATGTGGGAGGAAATCTGAGCATCCGGAAGAAACCCACGAGGTCACAGGGCGAATGTGCAAACTCGGTACAGCCAGCATCTGTAGTCAGGATCGAACCCGGACCTCTGGCGTCGTGAGGCAGCAGCGCTGCGTCACTGGCCCACTCGACACCAAGAGTCAGCTTGGACTGACGAGATTTTCCCTCAAATGTGGTGGCGAGAGAAAAAAAAAAGGGAAGAACATTGCTGGGATTGTGCTGTTATTGGAAGATCGAGCGCCCTAAACGGGATAATGTCACGTCTGGAATGATCCATAACCTGTGATTTATTTTTTTCATAGGTTTCAGGTCTCCACGGCGGGTTGTTCATTCCTTGAATGGGAATTAATGAAGAGACCCTTTCTCGCGTGATTTCCCCAGTGTAGCTCAGGATTTAACGCGCACAGACTCTTAACCCAACTGTGAATTCAAAGTACTTCTATATCTCTTGGCCTGACGAAAATTGCTTCTACCACGAATCAAATCTGCGTCTAGACTACCTTCAGTAAATTAGAAAGACAGGCACACGGGTATAGAAGCCGAAAGCAAATCTGAGAAACAGTGGTATTTAATTAACTGCATCAAAGGGAGCAGCCCTGTACAGAAACCCTTTGAACTGCTGTGATAACTCACGGCAAAAACCCCCCCCCAACATGTTTCAGCGGATCGGTAAAGCTGCTTTGCAATAAAATGATCACAATTGATTAAATGGAGCTCAGTAGAGAGAACATAAACTATTTTGATCACACCAGCGTTGAAATACCACCATCACTGCCCCTGAGGTTAGTTAGGATTGACAATTATTTTAAGGCTTCGTTTCTTTTAAGTCTTTGGACGCTTGCAATTGTAATTTTAATACTAGATATCTAAGAGTTGATCCCGCTTCCCTCAATTCCCAGCTCCACACGATTCAAGGCAAACTATCAATAACAGAACTGCATTCCGGATAGGCGTGTGGGCACGTGGCAGTGCAGATGCTGGTTTACAAAAAAAAATGATGCTTTGGAGTAACTCAGCGGGTCGGGCAGCATCTCTGGAGAAAAGGGGATAAGTGACGTTTCGGGTCGTGACCCTTCTTTAGACATTGGATGGATGGTTTCAGTCTGAAGAAGGAAGGGTCTCCACTCGAAACGTCTCCAGAGATGCTACCTAGCCCGTTGAGGTACTCTAACGCTTTAAAAAAAAATGCATTCATGCTGAGTTCAAATTCTGGATATATTCTATTAAATAAAAGTGCGACGATTCTTACGGGCGTGAAAAAAACTTTGGTTTACAAACGCTGGTGGCGCAGCGGTAGAGTTGCTGCCTTACAGCAGCAGAGACCTGGGTTCGATTCTGACTGCAGGTGCTGTTTGTAAGTAGTTGTACGTTCTCCCCGTGACTGCTTGGGTTTTCTCCGGGTGCTCCTGTTTCCTCCAACACTCCAAAGACGTACATGTTTTGTAGGTTAATTTGGCTTCGGTTAAAAAAAGTAAAATCGTCGCCAGTGCGTAGTGCGGGGTGATCGCTGGTCGGCGCGGACTCGATGGCCCGAAGGGCCTGTTTCCGCGCAGTCTCAAATCTCAACTAAACTAAAATGAGATATTAAAAATATTAAAATATCCGAGAAGGTTAATACACAGAATGGGGGGAGAAAAAGGACGGAGTTTTCAACAGTTTGCCTGGGGCTAAGTTATAAATCATCCATATGTAGCAAGTTTGGAGAAAGGGCATTACTGCCAGAGATGTACACAGCCCGGTAAAGGGTAAGTCGAACCAATATGACCGCGCGTTTGATGCATGTCAAATACTGTTTCTTCACTCTCCCTGCGTGCCAGCGGCGGTGTGTAAATCAAAAACTGCCCTTTTCGCCGAAGAAGCCCTTTCTTTCCCCTCTCTATTGATTAAAACATTTTGCCCTTCAACTACTCTCGTTATTAAAAGTATGAAATTGCATGGTTCTCATTTCTGTTAAATAAAGCATGTGAGGCTCTTAATTGCAAACCGGACTATTTTTTTAATTAAGAAATTGTTAATTCGCAGTTTGTTGACATACACGGCGGTCTGACATAGCATTTGGGCATCACAGTTTTGGAAACGTCCATACTGGAGCTTGTAACTTCGCCGGAGAGGATCTGTATGTTTAGGTGTAACTCGCAATGAAATGATCTATACGCCAGCGCAGAGGGTGATACGTGTTTAAACTTTAGTTTAGAGATTAAGCATAGAAACAGACCCTTCGGTCCACCGAGTCCACGCAGATGATCAGCACCGGATAACACTAATTCTATGCTATCCTACTTTCTCAGCCGCTCCCAACACTAAGGATAGAGTGCCAATTCACCTACAAACCCGCACGTCTTTGGGATATTGGAGGAAATCGGAGCACCCACGCGGTCACAGGGAGAACTTGCAAACTCCACACAGATAGCACTCGAGGTCAGGATCAAGTGCCGCAGCAGTGCAGTTGCTGCCTCACAGCGCCAGGGACACAGGTTCGACCCTGAATATGGGTGATGTATGTACGGAGTTCCAACATTCTCTCTGTGACCGCGTGGGTATTCTCCCGGATGCTCCGGTTCCCTCACACACTCCAAAGACGTACAGGTTTGCAGGTTATGGTAGGTTGTAAAAAAACAGGTCCCCAGCGTGTGTAGCTTAGCGGACGGGGAGTCGCTGCTCGGTTCGGACTCGGTGGGCCGAGGGGCCTGTTTCCGCGCTGTGTCTCCAAAGTCTAAAGTAAACCCGGGTCCCTGGCTCTGTGAGGCTGCTGGTCCACCAGCGACGACATTTTGCTCTGCATTTGGGGCTTTCAAAACGTGATTTACATTGCCTTCTCCCCTCTACTTAATGAGTGAACTTTTGTTGTTCCCTGTGTGTGTCTGTCTCCTTATCATTCATTCTACTTTCATTTCAACACGAATTATCATTTCTATTAACCTTATGAAAAGTGTACTTGAAGTTGGGAAACAATCAGTCGAGCACGCCATTCTTCCTGGCCCACCGCTACTTACAGAGAAACATTAGCATCAGAACCAAGTAGCATAGTAATTTTGGGACCCGCGATGCACAGCATAAGGCAATACTCTGTTGCAATTGCACAGTGGTCTGTTAACGATTTTTTTTCATTATACAGTACAATCCCACCGTGCCAAAAGCAGTTCAATTGCCTTTTTTTATGCTGTGCAGTTTTATTACATTTTCAGGTTTTCGGAAATGGAGTTTCTAAGGGCAATGATCACTGTTGCTGTGGTTATAACGGTGCGTTTAATAATGTTATATTTGATATTTATACATTATTCAAGGATGGCTCTCTCTATTTCTGTTGTGTGGCTGAGGATTAATAACTGCAACATAATGCCATGGGCAAGTGGTATGACTCTGGGTCAAATGGGGAGAAGCAGCAGCGGCCGGCTGGAACACACAATATAGTTCTGATTGGCTGATATGTTATTTTCGTGAGCCACAACAAAGGGAAAAATAATCAGAATGTAGAAACAAAGAACCGTGCAGGTGCTGGTTTATACCAAAGATAGACACAAAGTGCTGGAGTAACTCAACAGGTCAGGCAGTATCTCTGGAGAAAAAGGATGGGTGACTTTTCTGGTCGGTACCCTTCAGACTCTGTGAGTATTGCATGCATTACTGGTCGCCCCATTACAGGAAGGATGTGGGAGCTTTGGAAAGGGTGCAGGGGGGGGGGGTTATCAGAATGATGTTCAGAGAGTTTGAAGAGTCTTGTAACACCAGGGTCCTGGGTTTGATCCTGATTATGGGTGCTGTCTGTACAGAGTTTGTACGTTCTCCCTGTGACCGTGACCGTGACCGCATGGGTTTTCTCCAGGTGCTCTGGTTTCCGCGCATACTCCAAAGCCAAACAGGTTTGTAGATGAATTGGCTTCAGTAAAATTATAAATTGTCCCTAGTGTGTAGGATAGTGCTCGTGTATAGCATGATCGCTGGTCGGCGTGGGCTTGATGGGCCTAAGGGCCTGCTTCCGTGCTGTATCTCCAAAGTCTGAAGGGTCCTAACCCAAAACATCGCCCATATTTTTTCTCCAGAGATGCTCCTTGACCTTCAGTATATAAGAAAATAACTGCAGATGCTGGTACAAATCGATTTATTCACAAAATGCTGGAGTAACTCAGCAGGTCAGGCAGCATCTCGGGAGAGAAGGAATGGGTGACGTTTCGGGTCGAGACCCTTCTTCAGACCCTTCTTCAGACATCTCCTTGACCTTCATGTTGCTCCAGCACTTTGTGTCTATCAGGGGAAAAAATCTCTTCATTTCACAATGTTTGTGTTAAATGGTCGTCATGTGTGTAATTTTTTAGCTATTAAGAAAGATACAAGTTCTATCATATGTAGATCAGTAAATATTTGATACCGTACCCTGGGTTTGGAAACAATGAATTTTGCTCAAATGTACAGTTCTTCCTAATTGCAGACCTTGAGAGAGATAATCGTGTTTGATAATGAGATTATGTAGAGCATAGCACAAGAACAGGCCCTTTGGCCCACAATGTCCATGCTGAACATGATGCAAAGATCAACTCTTACTTGCCTGCAGATAATTCATACCCCTCCATTCCCTGCACATCCATGTGCTATCCAAAATTCTCTTAAAATGCCACCATCATGTATGCCACCATGCCACAACCACCACCCCAGGCAGCTCATTCCAGGCACACACTACCCGTTGTGTAACAAAACCTGCCCCGCACTTCTCCTTTCAACATCCGCCATCTCACCTTAAAGCAGTGCCCTCTAGTATTTGATTTTTCCACCCTGGGTTAAAGGTTCTGACTGTCTACTCTATCTATGCCTCTCATAGTTTTATATACATCTATCAGGTCTCCCTGCAACTTCCGGCATTTCAGAGGAAACAAACCTAGTCTGTCAACCTCTCCCTGTAGCTAATACCCCTTCTTAGTCCAGGCATCATTCTGCTAAACTTCCTCTGCACTCTTTCCAAAGCTTCCACATCCTTCCTTTCATGGGGTGACAAAAATTGCATGCAATACACTCAAACGTGGGGTAACCAAAGTCCTAGAAAGTACATCATGACTTCCTCACTCGGAGATTCAATGCCCTGACTTCTGAAAGCAAGCATACCAGATGCCTTCTTTACCACACTATCTACTCGTGTTGTCACTTTCAGGGAGTTATAGACTTACAGTTGGTGATTCCTGTATAACTTCAAAAGTTTATAAGTTCTTGGAGCAGAATTAGGCCATTCAGCCCGTCAAGTCTACTCTGCCTAGTCTGATCTATCTTTCCCTCTCAACCCCATTCTCCTGCCTTCTCCCTATAAACCCTGACACCATTACTAATCAAGAATCTGTCAATCACCACCGTAAAAATATCCATTGACGGCCTCTACAGCCGTCTTCGGCAATGAATTCCACAGATTTACCAACCTCTGACTATAGAATCATTCAGGTCTCCAGAGTCATGTAGCGTGAAAGCAGGCCCTTCAGAGCAACTTGCCCACGCTGACAAACATGCCCCATCTACACTAGTCCTACCTGCCTGCTGTATCTCTATAGTCAAAAGATTAGGTGGGTCAAAGCCACACTGCAACTCTAGACTAAACTAAACTAAACTAAACTAAAGTGGTGAAGTTTAGAGATGGAACACACAGCTGGTCACAGAGAGCCAATTTTAAGAATCCCAGCATCAGAATCCTTATGGCACAGTAAGTGGTCATTTGGCACAATAAGTCTGAGCCAGCTATTTGTAAGGGCATTCAAGTTGAATCTTATGAGTAAAACACAAAGTGCTGCAGGAACTCAGCAGGTTGCCGAATCCCGACTCGCAACATGGCCTATCCATTCCCTCCACAGATGATGTCTAATTTGTTAAGTTGCTTTGTGCTTTGAACAGGATTCCAGCATCTGCAGTTCTTTGTATCTCCCATTGGGCCTCATGTTTTCTTTGGTTCGTTACTTAATCATCTTAATTGTCACATTCCTAATCCTTCTCAATTGGAAATGGTCTCGCTTTAGATTAGTGTACCGAGGTACAGTGAAAAGCCTTTGTTGTGTGCTAACCAGTCAGTGGAAAGACTATACATGATTACAATCGAGACATCCAAAGTGTAATTACATGATAAAGGGAATAACATTTGGTGCAAGATAAAGTACAGTAAAGTTCAATTAAATATAGTACGAGGGTCTTCAATGAGATAGTTAGTAGCTCAGGACTACTCTCTAGTTGTTAGGATGGTTCAGTTGCCTGATAACAGCTGGGAAGAACTTATTTATGTTTGTCAAGTTCCTGTATGATTTTTCCATAAAACTTGACATCATCCTTCTCCACACTGCAAATCTATGTTATGGATTCGAGGAAAGCCTAGAAAGTGTCAGGCACTTGATTCAGTGCCGAAGCAAATGGGATCACATGGAAGCACAGATGCTGGAATCTTGCATAGAACACAATGTGCTGGAGGAACTCAGTGGGTTGGGCAACATCTTTGGAGGACATGGATAGGTGACTTGTTGGTTCGGGACCCTTCTTCTGACTTATATGGCTAGGTGACATGTCGAGTCGAGACACCCCTACCGACTGAAGATGGTTCCCGATTCGAAAAGTCACCTTCCCATGTCCTCCATAGATGCTGCCTGACCGGATGAGTTAGATACGTTGGAGATATACTGTGGGAAAACAGGCCCTTCGGCCCTCTAATTCCGCATGGATCAGATGCACGGTAGGTCACCCCATACACTAACATTATCCTACACAATAGAGATCATGTACAATTTTACCAAAACCAATTTTGAAAAGTTGTGAATGTGTGGAATTCTCTGCCACAGAAAGCAGTGGAGGCCAACTCTCTGGCTGTTTTCAAGAGAGAGTTCGATAGAGCTCTTAGGGCTAACGGAAACAAGGGATACGGGGAGAAAGCAGGTACGGGGTACTGAGTTTGGTTATCAGCCATGAACATATTGAATGGCTCGAAGGGGCGAATGACCTACTCCTGCACCTATTTTCTATGTTTGTATTTAATTAACCTGCAAATGGGTACATATTTGGAGTGTGGGAGGAAACCGTAGCCCCCAGAGAAAAAGCCACGCTGTCACAGGAAGAACATATAAACTCCATATAGACAGCACATGTAGTCAGGATCGAACACAGGTCATTGACACTGTAAGGACGCAACCCTACCACTGCGCCACTATGCCGCCCCAAACCTTTCTAATACAAGTACCTGTCTGTGTCTTTTAAATGTTGCTATAGTATCTGCCTCAACTACCTCCTCTAGCAGCTCATCCCATATACCCACCACACTCAGTGAAAAACAGCTGCTCATTCCTATTAAATATTCCCCTCTCACTTTAAACCTATGTTCTCTGGTTCTTGATTCTCTCACCCTGTACATTCACGCTATTAACTTTCCAATATAATAATCCCCATGTGGAAATACAATTGTCAGGAATGGAGTGGTGTAAATTCTCCTGGCTTGTTCCAGTCTAATCTTATCTATCATTCGAAGTTTATTGCTAATGACCCATTCCGGTCTGCTCAGTGCAATCCATGCTGGAGTTTGCATATACCTGATCAGGATATTGGCATGCTGCTGCAGTTGCCTTTTACAGTGCTGCATCAGAGGTAGTGTTAGAAGGGGCTTTGGAAGAAAATTGGTTTTATTCTTTGCTAATGGACCAGTCAACTGGAAGATCTGCTGGGCTTGCTGATAGAGAAATGGAGGTGCTGATGCATGAAATAGGATTCTGGACCATTTTCCCTGGAGAACTGTCCGGGATATCTAAAATTACATATGGATAGGGGAGAGGGGATGGGGGGAGGGGGGAATAAAGGGTGGGGGAACTGGAGAGAGGGGTGTATGAAATGAATGATGCCTGCTGCAGTTAACATCCTTGGCACAAAACTACAATGGAAAAAGACAGAGAATATAGAAAATCTGGGCGTCACGGTGGCGCAGCGCCAGAGTTGCTGCCGTACAGTGGCAAGGTCTCAGGTTAGATCCTGATGACGAGTGATGTCTGTGTGGTTTTGTTCTCCCTGTGACCGCATGGGTTTTCTGTGGGTGCTCCGGTTTTCTCTGACACTCAAAAGATATATCGGTTTGTGTGTTAATTGGCTTCGGTAAAGATGGTAAATTGTCCCTAGTGTGTAGGATAGTGCTAGTGTACGGGGATCACTGGTCGGTGCGGACTCGGTGGGCCAAAGGGCCTGTTTCTGCGCTGTATCTCTACAAAACTAAACAAAATGAAACTAAAACATGTGGGAGACAGGTCTCTTATCTACAAACCTGCACGTCTTTGGAAAGTGGGAGGAAACCGGAGCACCTAACTGAGTATAGAAGTTGGCAGGTCATATAAGTTGGAAGGTCATGTTACAGTTTTATAAGTAAGTTTACATTTAGTGCTGTGCTTAGTTTTGGTCACTCTGTTATAGGTAAGATGTTGTTAAGATGGAAATGGTGCAGAAAAGAATTACGAGGATGTTGCCAGGTCTTGAGGGCCTGAGCCATAGCAAGGGGTTGCGTAGGCTCTTTGTTCTCTCGGCGCTCCCTCCCTCTTTGTTTTTGGTGCCCCCCCCACGCCAGGCCCCTCTTTGGTCTCAGCGGCGTGTCATCGACTGACTTCTGACACCCACCCGACTGACCTCCTGCACCAAACATCCCCTTTGCATTGATATTAAAAAATATGCGAGCTAAAGTTCTATTTTATAAAATGCAGGTGTTAGTGCTTATTCATTGCATGTCTTATAGCACACAGAATATGTACTGGGTTGTTATTAAATTACACTTGGAATGTTTCCTTTAAAATGCCAGAGGTTGAGGGGAGATCTGATGGAAGTATATAAAATTATGTCCGGTATAGATAGTGTAGACAGAACCTTTTTCCCGGGGTGGAAATGTCAAAGTTCAGAGGACAGAGCTTTAAAGTGGGAGGGGCAAGGTTTAAAGGGGATGTGCGGGGCAAGTTCTTACTTAAAGAGTGGTGGATACCTGTCAAGGAAGAATATGGAAGATAGACACAAAATGCTTGAGCAACTCAAAGGGCCATGGAGTATTTCTAGAGAAAAAGAATAGGTGATGTTTTGGGTCGACATCCATCTTCACAGAGAAAGTAGAGGTTGGAGGGGTGGGGGGGAGGAGGGAATAAACCTGAGGCGAGAAAAGGCCAGAGCAACTCAGGGCCAGCAACAGATGATCTTAGGAAGGTTGGAGCCCATAATGGCCCATTGTTTGCTGGGGAAGGTGTGATAACAAGAAGGATACAAGAATGTGAACAGTGGAACTTGTAAGACGACTGGGGAGGGGAGGAGGGAGGGGGGGAAGAGGGGAGTGGAGAGAATGCAGGAGTTAATTGAAATGAGAGAAATCAATGATCATATCGCTTGTTTGTAAGGCGCCCAAGCGATTGGAGGAACAGCACCTCATATTCTTTTTCACCAGAGTTACTGGCCTGACCCGCTGAGTTACTCCAGCATTTTGTGTCATTCTTTGGTACAAACCATCATCTGCAGTTCCTTCCTCCCAACCATTCTACCAGCAACTGGACAACTGTCCTGAACTACTATCTACCTCATTGGAGACTCTCGGACTATCTTTGATTGGGCTTTACTGGCTTTATCTTGCACTAAACATTATTCGCTTTATCCAGTATCTGTACTTTGTTGATGACTCAATTGAAATTTTGTATTGCTTTTCCGCTGACTGGATAGCACGCAACAAAAGCTTTTCACCTCGGTACACGTGACAATAAATTAAACTAAACTAAACAAAACTAAACTGCACATGGAAGTAATGTGTCAGAAAGAACTGCAGATGCTCGTTTAAATCAAAGGTAGACACAAAATGCTGGAGTAACTCAGCGGGACAGGCGGCATCTCTGGAGAGAAGGAATTGGTGACATTTCGGGTCGTCACCTATTCCTTCTCTCCAGAGATGCTGCCTGTCCTGCTGAGTTACTCCAGCATTTTGTATCTAAACATGGAAGGATATGTGTCAGGTGCCAGGCAGAGCAGATTAGTTTAACTTGGCAACATATTTGGCAGAGACATTGTGGTCCAAATGGCCTGTTCCTGTGCTGTCGTGTTCTATGCTCTATATGTGATTATGGTTTTTCAGTACATCAGTCCTGCTTCTGTGTTTGTGGAAGGGAGTTTGTGATTGGAAGGAGCATACACTTAAGGAGTAGGAAAAAAAAGTGCAGATGCTAGTTTTAATAAAAGGTAGACTCGAAATGCTGGAGTAACTCAGCGGGTCAGGCAGCATCTTGGGAGAGAAGGAATGGGTGACGTTTCGGGTCGAGACCCTTCTTCACACTTAAGGAATATTGACTGAAATTTAAATTTTGTTCGCATATGACAAGTATTGCAAATGAAGCAAACATTCCCCCGTTATTGATAATGTGAGCAATTTTATGTTAAAATTTACTCACACTCAAAATGATATTCATTTATGCATACGAAGAAAAAATATTACTGCAGTTTGGAAGTCTTCTCTTTGATCTGATCTGTAGTATTGATTTGGCTTTTCTTTTGATTAGAGCCGCTCATTATCGAAATCTCAGTGGAACTTGAGACATGGGTTGTGGACATGATATATGAAATTTGCTGCCGGAGGCAGGCACTATCACGATATTTAAAAAATATTTGGACAGGTACATGAATAGGATAGGTTTAGAGGGATATGGGCCAAATGCAAAGAGGTGAGACTAGTGTAGATGGGGCTGTCGGGGTGGGCAACTTGGGCTGACGGGCCTGTTTACATGTTGTATGACTCTATGACGCTCGAAAAAACTCCATGAATTGGATTAAACCTCCGTGTTCCCAGGTGCCTGCTGCCCTTTAGCTTGGAGATGCTGGAGATACCATGAATTTAGATGCTGCCCACGTTTAGAGATAGAACATAGAAAATAGCACACAGCACACGAACAGACCCTTTAGCTCACGATGTCTGTGCCGAACATAATGTGCCAAGACCAACCCTTATTTATCTGCATGTGATTCATATCCCTCCATTTCCTGCATACCCATATGCTTATCAAAAGGTCTCTTAAGTGCCTCTATCTTATCACTAGCACCACCACCCTTGGCAGTATGTTCCAGGAACCCACCAGCTTATGTGTAATAAAACATGTCCCGCACATCTCCTATAAACTTTGCCCCTCTCACCTAAAGCTATGCTCTCTAAGCATTTGATAATTCCATCCTGGGAAAAGGTCCTGACTCTAGACGATTTTTGCCTCTCATAATTTTATCTACTTCTATCAGGTCTGCCCGCAACCTCCTTAATTACTGAAGAATCCTCGGACAGATGCTGCTGTGAATGTTGCTGAAGGCACACAGTTGCAAGCAGTAAATGTTTAGGAAGGAGCATTTGATGCCAATCAAGTGGATGGCTTTATCCTGGTTAGTGCTGAACTTCCTGGCATTATGGAGTCTAGTTATTGTTAGTGCAGAGATGTAGCATTGAAACAGGCCCTTAGGCCCACCGAGTCCACGCCAAACATTGATCACCCATTCACACTAGTTCTATGTTATCCCAACTTTCTCATCCACTCCCTATACACTGGGGGCAAGTTGCAGAGGCTATTTAACCTACACAACCCTGCACGACTTTGGGATGTGGGAGGAAACCGGAGCACCCGGAGAAGACCCATGCGGTCACAGAGAGAACGTGCAGATTCCACACCCAGGCAGTATCTGAGGTCAGGATCAGACCTGGGTCTCTGGCGCTGTGAGATAGCAGCTCTATCAGCTGCGCCACCATTTTGCTCTTATAGTCCTTATTTCTATCTCCATCAAATCCCTAACCCAGTTGGAAGGAGTTAATTAAAAAGCTTTTCACTGTACACATGACAATAAACTAAACTAAATAATGCGCCTGAGGAGATTGCAGTGGCAGCTGAGATTCAGAAAACAGCTTGTTTACCTTTGTTGATGAAAGAACCAAGTTTTCTGCAATGCATAAAGTCTGCTTACAAAAGGAAATGTAGAATAAATCAGATTAGGAATTTCTTGAGTCTGGTGAAATACTTGCAAGGTCAAGCTGCGAATATGAAGGACTTCGCTCACTCAATCAATGCAATAAAAAAAAGCTCTTCCCTTCCAAAGTCTACAATAAAACATATGGAACACTCAGATGCTGCAATGTTAGTACCCTGTGTGATATTGGTTGTAAACAAATATAAGCAAAGTTAAACAAAACATAGATAGGGTGAATGCACAGAATCTGTTACCCAGAGTAGGGGAATCAAGAACCAGAGGACATAGGTTTAAGGTGCAAGAGGAAAGATTTAATAGGGATCTGAGGGGCTACTTTTTCACACAGTCGGTGGTTCATTTTTGGAATGAGCTGCCAGAAGAGATAGTTGAGGCAGGTACTGTAACAACATTTAAAAGACATTTGGACAGGTACATGGATAGGAAAGGAATATGGACCAAATGTGGGTAGATGGAACAAGTGTAGATGGGGTATCTTGCTCGGCATGGGAAAGTTGGGACTCTATTAAGATTCATTCCTATAATGTTTTCCACCATTGTTAAAAGGAAGATCACAAGGAACTGCAAATGCTGGCTTACAAATAAAAGACACAAAGTGCTGCAGTAACTCTGCGGGTCAATACAAAAAAAGATACCAAATGACACGCTGAGTTACTCCAGCATTTTGAGTCTTTATTTATAGAATTAGAAGACTGGACATTAAAATAATGCCGTGCAACAGGGGCACAGTGGTAGAGGTAATGCCTTACACTGCCAGAGTCCCAGGTTCAATCCTGACAATGGCTGCTGTCTGTACGGAGTTTATACGTTCTCCTTCAGACCTGTGTGGGTTTTCTGTGGGTTCTAGTTTCCTCCCACATTCCAAATTCGTACAGGTTTGTAGGTTAATTGGTTTCAGTAAAATTGTAAATTGTCCTTGGTGTGTAGGATAGTGTTAGTGTACGGGGTGATTGCTGTCAGTTGATCAGCCATGATCACATTGAATTGCGGTGCTGGCTCAAAGGGCTGAATGGCCTACTCCTGCACCTATTATCTATTGTCTATTGGCTCGATGGGCCGAATGGCCTAGTTCCACACTGTATCTCTAAACTAAACTAAACTAAACATGTTATAGGGCGAGTTTAAGATTATGACTGGGAAGTATCTAAACCCTTAGTAAAATGAAGAAGCGACCATAATACTTACTCCTATGGAAACGTGAGAAGAAAACCCAGACGATACTGAAAATTGAAATAAAAATAGAAAATGCCAAATATTTTGAACATCAACTGTGGAGAGAGAAACAGAACTAATGTTTTAAGTGAATGACCAGACATCAAAGTTACTCTAGAGGAAGGAATAAGAATTAGAACAAATTCAAGAAAGTAATTTTGAAGTGTGTTTTGCACATCATAACAAAGGTTAAGAAAGGGAAAAATAGAATATCTAGAAACCTATAAAAAGGAAACATTACATATGATGAGTGTTTAACAGAATGAATGAATATGAAGGTATGATGAGCGTTTGAACCAATGAATGAATTAATGAATGAATCAATCAATAAATCAAAGATGAACAGACTGAAGAAAGGTCCTGACTGAAAAAGTTGCTGATCCATTTCCTCCAGAGTTGCTGCCTGAACCGCTGAGTAACTCCAGCACTTTGTGTCCTTTAGAGATGCTGCCTGACCTGCCGAGTTGCGCTACCACTTTCTGTTTTGTCAAATAAGATGATGTTACCATTCAAAGTAATTGGGCAATTGGAAAAATGGGAACAGAACATGCTACTAAAGGAACAGCAGAAACTCAAAATAATGTCTGTTGGATAATCAACTGGTGAAATCAGAAAATAATGCACCATAAAAGAAGAGCATACAATCCATCCAGGCTGATGAAAAAGAGCAATTCCGCCAAATTCCTCCTTACAGCTATTTAGTGTGGAACCTTGAATGTTCTGGCCTTACAAACGCATCTTCAAGGATTTAGGAATTTGATCAACGTTTCTGCTTTTAGTATGCTCTTCATCATTGAGTTCCAGATGTCCATCAACTATGAGTGAAAAATTCTTCCTCCATTTATCTGCCAATTATTTAAAATCTACACCCTCAAAAATTATCGACCATCCCACCATGCAAAATAGGTCTCCACTCATTCCATCCAAGCCACATAATTAAATCTTTCTACCATTTCTCTGATTCAAAGAAAATAACCAGTCAAAACAAATATTCCCCATGGATAAAATTCTTCAGTTCTTGCAGTGTCCTTTAAATGTTGCCTTTATTATCTGATACGCACAATATCTTTGGGCTAACTGATTTTTATTCAGTTGTGGTATAGTCTCTTTGTTCCTAATGCTATGCATTGGCAATATATATGCTGTATGTGTCTTAACTGCCACCCTCAGGGATGTGTGGAAATGCATTTAGGGTCCCTTGACACCTCTCCTTGTTGTTGCTCTCCAAATATATTACCTTACATTGAAGTCATAGATTTATAGAGCAATCCAGCACAGAAACAGCCCCGTTGGCCCAGGCTATCAACCACCCACTTGCAATAATTCTACATGATTCCCACATTATTACTAACTCCCCCTGGATTCTACCACTCACCTCCACACTAGGGGCGATCTACTGTGGCCAACGTCTACCGACCTGCATGTCTTTGGGATGTTTGAGTAAGATGGAGCATCTAGAAGAAGTCTGAGGACCTGGGCAAAATCTATATAGTCACAGGGAGAATGTACAAACTCCATGTACAAAGCAGAGAATACAAAGTGCAGGAGTAACTTCGCTGGTCAGGCAGCACTTCTCGAGGCAGCCTGCATCGTAGGAAACACACACCACCTTGGACACACACTCGTATCACTCTTGCCATCGGGAAGGAGGCCGAAAAGTGTAATGTCCAAGTTCAGGAGCATCTTCCTCCCTACAGCCATCAGGCTATACTACACTAAACACTAGAAGCTCCAAATAAGCTCTGAACTACATAACTTGGGGGCATTGGTTTTTGTCTTTTTGCACTATTACTGTTTGTTTTTATGTGTGTGTGCATGTATACATATATAATACTAATACCAAATAATAAAGCTGAAACTAAAATTAAATCAAAACTCGCTCCTCCCCACCTAACATTTGCTCTCCAATTGGTGGCTACGATACTCTGTACTATTATTTTGAACTGAAAATAGAATACAGACAACTAGAGCAAAGGAACAGGCCCTTCAGACCACAATGTCTGTGCCAAACCTGATGCCTGACTAAACTAATCTCCGCTGCTTGCACGTGGTCCAAATTGCTCCATTCCCCGCATTTTCACATGCCTATCTAAATGCCTCTTAAACATCACTATCGTATTTGTTTCCACCACTACCCCTGGCAGCACGTTCCAGGCACCCACCTCCCACTGTGTAAAAAAGCATGTCCTGCACATCGCCCACTTGTCACAGCGCCAGAGGCATGAGTTCGATCATAACCTTGGGTGCTGTCTGTATGGAGTTTGCACGTTTGCCCTGTGACTGCGTGGGTTTCCTCTAGGGGCTCCAGTTTCCTCACACATCCCAGAGACATACGGTTTTATAGGTTAATTGGTCTCTGTAAATTGCTCATAATGTGCAAGGAAATAGATGCAAAGGTGGGATAACATAGAACTATTGTGAACGAGCGATCAATGGTTGGTGTGGACCAGGTGAGCTAAAGGGGCCTTTTTCCATGCTGTATCTATAAACTAAACCAAATGAAACTAAACTTTCCACTTCTCAATTTAAAATGATGCCTTTCGACTTACTTTACTTTAGAGATAGAACGTGGAAACAGGACTTCCGGCCCACTGAATCCGCATCGATCAGCAATTACCCTGTACCCTAGCACTATCCTGCACACTAGGGTCAATTTTACCAAAGCCAATTAACCTACAAACCTGGATGTCTTTGGAGAGTGGGAGCACCCAGAGGAAACCCACACAGTCACAGGGAGAACGTGTAAACTCCGTATGGACAGCACCCATAGTCAGAATCGAACTTGGGTCTCTGGTGCTGTAAGGCAGCAACTCTACCGCGGCTCCCCTGTGCTGCCCCCCATGCCCTCTTGTAATTCTCAGAAATGTGCCGATATATTTGCTCCTCAGCCTCATACAGTTAGGAGGTCTATAAAAAAAAATCCCAGTTGTTTATTTTGTTGTACGTTGCATTGATATTTTTGCAGTTCTATCCTTTTGACCCCTTTCTCTGGATGTGATTCCAAGCTCATCTTTCTCCAGTATGACTGGATTCCTATTTATTGCAAATCCATGCATCTGGCATGAGGAAGCTTGGAAATCAAAGTGCAGATGGTTGCTTATTTTTCAGGGTAATTGTTATTACTATTGAACAATGGCATGGTATGTCTCATAATTATCTTAGCTGCTGAATAAGGCTCATTGTTCTTGTGTTTGCCTGGAAGAAATTATGTTATTAGTCCAGTTGAAGAGAGAAAATGTAATTCTCTTCAAGAAGTTTTGCCTTCATTTTAAATCTCAGCTGTGGCTCTGTGACAGCACACTCTGATAGAGCAGGTATTAAGTTCAAGTCCCACTTCAGATTGTTACAAATATACCAAGGACACGCCGCATTATTGGTGCTGTTCATTTGAAGATGAAATGTTGGACCGCTCTCACATATTGATTTTTTTTTCACCATTCGTTATAATCATTCACATGGAATTCAATACAGCAATAATACATTTGGAGAGGGTAAACAAGGCAATGTACAGAATGACATCGCCTAATGATACAAAAGGCCAGTATTTAATGACTAATATAATTGCTCTCAAAAATATGAAGAAGAACTGCTTTCTTGATTTAGAGTCGGCATGGTGGCGCAGAGGTAGAGTTGCTACCTTACAGCACCAGAGATTCGGGTTCAATCCTAATTACAGGTGCTTTTGTATACATTCTCCCCGTGAACTGTGTGGGGTTTTTCCGGGAACTCTGATTTTCTCCCATACTCCAAATGCGTACAGGTTTGTAGGCTAATAGGCATGGTAAAATTGAAAATTGTGCCTAGTGTGTGTAGGATAATGTGAGCTTGTACGGATCACTGTTTGGCGTGGACTCGGTGGGCCAAAGGGCCTGTTTCTGCGCTGTATCTCTAAACTAAACTAAAGTTGTAGAGTCGTACAGTGTGGAAACAGGCCTTTCGGCCCTACTTGTCCACACTGATCAGCACGCCCCTTCTCCACTACTCCCACCTGCCTGCATTTGGCCCATATCCCTCTAAACCTATCCTATCCATGTACCTGTGTAAATATTTCTTAAATGTTGCGATAGTACCTGCCACAAATACCCCCTCCAGCAGCTCATTCCACACACCCACCACCCTTTATGTAAAAATTGCCCCTCAGGTTGCTATTAAATCTTTCCCCCCCTATACTGCAATTTATAGTCATAGAGACATAGAACATAGACCAGTACAGCACAGGAACAGGCCCTTTGGCCCACAATGTATGTGCTGCATATTTTGCCAAGTTTTACTAATCTCCTTTAAAGTTTCCCCGTCTTCCCTTAAAGCTATGCCCTCTGGTATTTAAAATTTCCACCTTGGGGAGAAGGTCCTAACTGTCTACCCTGTCCATGCCTCTCATAATTTTATAAACATCTCCTCAACCTCCGACTCTCCAGAGAAAACAATATAATTTGTTAAAGCTCTCCTTAAACCTAATGTCTTATCCAGGCAGCAATCTGGTAAACCTCTTCTACCCCTCTAAAACCTTCACATCTTTCCTGTAATGGGGCAACCAGAACTGCACACGTCACCCCACATGCTACCTAAGCAAAGTTTTATAAAGAGGTATAGGGTCATTGAATTCTAGAACATGGAAAGAGGCCCCTTGTCCCAACTTGTCCATGTCAGCCAAGTTGCCTACGTGCACTAGCCCCTTTAAATGCATTTGGCCCATATCCCTCAAAAACCCTTCCTATCCATGTACCTATCCAAGTATATTTTAAATATTATAGTTGTAATATGTTAAAAGTGCATTTATACACAAAATGGATGTGAGAATATTTTTAGCTCAGAGATTTAGCAGGGAAACAGGCCCTTTGGCTCACTGAGTCCACATCGACCATTAATCACCCGTTCACACAAGTTCTATGTTACCTCACTTTCTCATCCACACCCTACGCATTAGGGGGCAATTTGCAGAGGGCCAATTAACCCATAAAACCGCATATCTTTGGGATGTGGGAGGATACCAAAGCACCCGGAGGAAACCCACGTGGTCACAGGGAGAAGGTGCAAAATCCACACATAGACAGCACCTGCGATCAGGGTCGAACTCCTACCCTCTTGCGCTGTGAGGCAGCAGCTGTATTAAAGATCACTCTTAGAGGAAAGGGCAGCAAAGTTTTCACCAGAGTCTTTGCTAATGTTTATTCTGCAATATTGTTACTAAAACAGTTTACCTGTTCATTATCACGTATTGGTAAGAGCGATCTAGCAGATTGCAAATTGGCTGGTAGTGAATAAGAAGCAGGGTGTGTGTAATCCAGGCCTCTGTGATCACCGTTCAGGTGATCATTGATGGAGCAAAAGCCTTTCTTGTTTTTCTAGCTCGCAGCATTATGCCTGTGAGAGGGGTCGCTCAGCAAGTTATTTTGGTGGCATTATTAACTTCTGTACTTTGGGAATCCAGCATTGCTGTGAAATTAGGCAGCCCTGTCATGCTGTTGTTGCCTTTCTCTTTCAATATGACACCAGCAATTATTTTGAGGCTATTGGGTTTTTTTTCAAGTGTGTTCACTGAATAAAATACCAAGCTTTCTGTAGTCTTGAAGTGACAGTTTCTCAGTTCTGGAAGGCAAAAAGAAATGAGACTCCAACAATTTTAATTAATTGTTGGCTTTCGGGTGTTGGATGTTGTTTTCTTAGTTTAGAGACTCGGTGGATCTTTGGCCCACTGAGTCCGCGCTGCCCAGCGATCCCCGCACACAAACACTATCCTATACTCATCAGAGACAATTTACAATTTTACCAAGCCAAATAGCCTACAAACCTGTACACCTTTGGAGTGTGGGAGGAAACTGGAGCTCCCGGAGAAAACCCACGCAGGTCACGGGGAGAACGTGCAAAATCTGTACATACAGCATCCATAGTCAGGATCAAATCCAGGTCTCTGGCGCTGTAAGGCAGCAACTCTACATCTGTGCCACAGTGCCGCCCCTTGTATACTGTTTACTGTATGTACAAAGCCTTAAGGATTGGCTTGCTATGCAATAGCATAAAGAATGTTTGAAATCGGAAAAAGAGTAGGTGAATGGAGGGGTTGAGAGGGATACTGGCCAAATACATGAAAATTGGAACAGTGCAGGAAGTCAACTTCGGTGGCATGGAAAAGAAGGACCTGTTTCTCCATTGTATAACTCGATTTCTCTGTGTCTCTTCATTAATATCGCTTTGCAGCATTATAAAACTTTGGTTAGGCCTCTTTTGAAGTATTATTTGCTATGTGAGGTGAATGGAAGAGTTTAGAGGGTAATGGGCCAAATGCAGGCAAATTAGAACAGTTTCTATCCATGTATGCATTCAAATGTTTTTAAAGTGTTGTTATAGTACCTGCCACAACTACCTCATCTGGCAGCTCATTCCATATGCCCACCACCCTCTATGTGGAAAAGCTGGCCCTCAGATTCCTATTAAATCTTTCCCCTCCCACCTTAAACCTGTTGTCTAGTTCCCCCATCCTGGATAAAGGACTATCAATTCTTCCCATGACTTTGCACACCTCTATAAGAGTATCCTTCTGAGCTCCAAGGAATAACGTCCTAACTTGCCCCAACTTATAACTCAATCCATCAAGTCTTGGCAACATCTTCGTAAATCTTCTCTGCACTCTTTCCACCTTAATAGAATTAAGACTAAATTTTAGACTTTACTTCAGAGATGCAAATCGGAAGTAGTGCCTTCGACCAGCCGAATCCATGCCAGCGATCACTAGCACTACCCTACACACGAGGGACACATTACAATTTCACCAAAGCTAATTCACCAACAAAGCTGCACGTCTTTTGAGTGTAGGAGGAATACCCGGAGAAAACCCACGCGGTCGTAGGGAGAAGGTACAAACTCCGTCCAATCAGCACCCATGGTCAGGATTGAACCCGGGTCTCTGACGCTGTACGGCAGCAACTTAGCGCCATTGTGCCGCCTCTTAGTAAATAGTGGAGCAGATATGATGGGATGAATGGCCTATTCCTAGTTATTTTTCCACAAAATGTTTTTCCAATGTCTGCTAGTTTCTTATTTCTATTAATAATTTTGCATTCTTATACTCTAAGGATAATTCAGCAACTTTGTTTTTCATATACTTGTGGAAGCTCTTGTATACCTTTCTAGCTTGCTGTCATGATCTATTCTCTGCCTCTTTTTTGAAGTGAAACTTTGTTGATTTTTTTAATACTTTTTATCACCAGGGTTACAAATAATCTTTGCAAAATTGTCTGTCTTTTCTTTCATTATGCTATTGAATAATAACTACACCATTATCTTTGTAGTTTTGCACTGACAAATCCTTCTTTTGGAGTCTATATTTTTGTTGAGAAATCGACTTTAGACTTTAGATTCCAGACTTTAGAGATGTAACATGGAAACAGGCCCTTCGGCCCACCAAGTCTGCGATGCTTTGTTTTGCAAAGGGAAAACAAAGGGAAAAGCTATGAGTGCATAGAACCAGAGGGCATTGGTTTCAGGTGAGGGGGGAAAGACTTAATAATAATAATAATAATAATAATAATAATAATAATAATAGTAATAATAGTAATAATAATAATCCTTTATTTGTCCCACAATGGGGAAATTTGCAGGGTTACAGCAGCAAAGTGGATAGCAAAAATAAATAAGCATTCATTAAAAAATAAAACAACGGTAATTATCTTTATTTACTGGTGTGCTGGGAGCAGTGCTGATTGTGCAGTCTGACGGCAGCAGGAAGGAAGGACCTTCGATATCTCTGCTTCCTTGAGGTGAAGAAGCCTGTCACTGAAGGAGCTGCTCAGCGCAGTGACAGTGTCCTGCATGGGATGGGAGTCGTTGTCCAGCAGTGATGATAGGGCGTGCAGCGTAGGTTTACTAGGTTAATTCCCGGAATGGCGGGATTGTCATATGTTGAAAGACTGGAGCGACTAGGTTTGTATACACTGGAATTTAGAAGGATGAGAGGGGATCTTATCGAAACGTATAAGATTATTAAGGGGTTGTTAGAGGCAGGAAACATGTTCCCAATGTTAGGGGAGTCCAGAACCAGGGGCCACAGTTTAAGAATAAGGGGTAGGCCATTTAGAACAGAGATGAGGAAAAACTTTTTTAGTCAGAGAGTTGTGAATCTGTGGAATTCTCTGCCTCAGAGGGCAGTGGAGGCCAATTCTCTGAATACATTCAAGAGAGAGCTAGATAGAGCTCTTAAGGATAGCGGAGCCAGCGGGTATGGGGAGAAAGCAGGAACGGGGTACTGATTGAGAATGATCAGCCATGATCACATTGAATGGCGGTGCTGCTCGAAGGGCAGAATGGCCTACTCCTGCACCTATTGTCTAGTGTCTATTGTCTATTGTCTATAGCTTTGCATCATCCACCTCTCTCCCACCGCCTGCACTGAGTAGAGATGGCATCCCAGGACAGAGCTGGCCTTCTTGATCAGTTTATCAAGTCTCTACCTGTCAGCAGTTGAGATGCTGCTGCTCCAGCAGACCACTCCATAGAAAATGGCTGATGCCACCACAGTGTCAAAGGTCCTCAGGAGTGCCCCCTGCACTCCAAAGGACCTGAGTCTCCTCAGCAGGTACAGTCTGCTCTGGCCTTTCTTATACAGTGCATTAATATTATCAGTCCAGTTTATTGTTCAGGTAAACACCCAGATACTTATAAGAGTCCACTCTCTCAATGTCCATTCTCTGGATGTTCACCGGTGTCGAGGGGGCGTGGCTGTGCCTGCGGAAATCCACCACCATCTCCCTGGTTTTCCCTGGGTTGATCTGGAGGCGGTTCCGCTGGCACCAGTCCACAAATTCCTGGGTCAGTTCTCTGTACGCCCTGTCATCGTCATCTGTGATGAGGCTGACGATGGCAGAGTCGTCAGAGAACTTTTGCAGATAACAGTTGGCTGAGCTGTGCATGAAGTCCGCAGTGTACAAGGTGAACAGGAAAGGAGCCAAAACTGTTCCCTGCAGAGCCCCTCTGCTGCAGATCACCATGTCAGAAACGCAATTCCTTGCCCTCATATACTGTGAGCGGTTGGTGAGGTAGTCCAGAATCCAGGATGTGAGGTGGTGATCCACTCCAGTGTGCTCCAGCTTGTCCCTCAGAAGCACAGGCTGGATGGTGTTGAACGCACTAGAGAAAACAAAGAACATGATTCTCACAGTGCTACCAGGCTTCTCCAGGTGTGAGAGAGCTCTGTGTAGGAGGTAGATGATGGTGTCGCCCACCCCGATGCCAGGCTGGTAGACAAACTGCAGCGGGTCCATAAATGGTCTCACATGGGGGCGGAGATAGACAAGGACCAGCCGCTCCAGTGTCTCCATCAGGTGCGATGTCAGTGGCACCAGCCTGTAGCTGTTGTCGTCCTTTGGGTGCGTCGTCTTTGGCACCGGTACCACGCAAGATGTTTTCCACAGCTGTGGAACTCTCCCCAGTCTCAGGCTCAGGTTGAAGACGTGCTTCTCTATCCCGCACAGCTGGTCTGCACAGCTTAATAGCAACCCGAGGGGCAGCTTTTTTACGTAAAGGGTGGTGGGTGTATGCAACAAGCTGCTGGAGGAGGTAGTTGAGGCAGGGACTATCGCAACGTTTAACAAACATTTAGACAGGTACATTGATAGGATAGGTTTAGAGGGATGTGGGGCGAACACAGGTCAGTGGAACTATTTTAGATGGGTATGTTGGTCATCGTTGGCAAGTTGGGCTGAAGGGTCTGTTTCCATGCTGTATCATTCTATGACTATGACTCTATGACTCTACGTGACCTGTCCTCATTCATCTGAGACTGAAGAAGGGTCCCGAAACGTCACCTATCCATATTTTCCAGTGATGCTGCCTGACCTGCTGAGTGACTCCAGCATTTTGTGTCTCAGTCACCCAGCAGTTCTCCATCTGCATTGTTAGGTGTGACAATGTAAATGACTTTGGGTTATTATCATTCTGACTCCATCCACCATTGGCTGTGATACACAGCCTCCTTGGAAATGTGGGGTGTAGGATATCACTCGCACCCTGTCTGAAGAAAGGTCCTGACCCAAACCGTTATTTTTCTCCAGAGACACTACCTGACCCGCTGAGTTACTCCAGCACTTTGTGTCTATCTCAGGTTTGTAGGTTAATTAGCTTCTGGGAGAAGGCAAGAGAATGGGCTTGAGAAGGAAAGAAAGACCAGACATGATTGAATGGTGGAATAGACTCGATGGTCTGAATGGTCAAATTCTGTTCCTATGACATGAATTAATGAAATTGTCTCTAGTGTATAGATTGAACTAGTGTATGGGTGATTACCGGTCGGCGTGGACACGGTGGGCTGAAGGGCCAGTTTCCATGCTGTATCTCTAAACTATCTGTGTCTATCTTTGTTATAAATCAGCATCTGCATTTCTTTGTTTCTTCATCATAAAGTCTATGAGTGGTGTGACCTATCAATAGTAACAGAATTGTACTGCTTCTCAAATCTGTCAATTCATGTCTGACACGCGGATCTATGAACTGCCTTTATTGTACTAGGGACTTGCAGCTTTGTTTATATCTTTGCACTATATTGTTTCCTTTGTTTCATATTGAGCTTCCTGTTGTTTATTGTAGTATCTACTGATTACATACCTGTTGTGCTGCTGCAAGTAAGAATTTAATTGTTCCATTTTGGAACATACGTCAATAAAACACTCTTGACTTTACTCTTGACTCTTGACCACTGAATCAAGGAACCAAATCTCATTTAATGTACAGCGATGGACCAAATATCTAGAGCAGTAGCAGGCTATATGAAAATGAACTGCTAAACTGTGGGTGGCAGGATGGTGCAATGGTAGAGTTGCTGCCTCACAGTGCCAGAGACCCAGTTTTGATCCTGACTGCGGGTGTTGTCTGGACAGTTTGTACATTCTCCCTGCGACTGCATGGGTTTCCTTCAGGTGCTCCTGTTTCCTCAAATATTCCAACGATGTGCAGGTGTATACGTTAATTGGCTTCTGTAAATTGTTGAGAACTGTGTTGGATATAACTAGTGTCCAGGTGATCGTGGTCGGTGCGGACACGGTGGGCTGAAGACCTGTTTCCATGCTGCATCTCAAAACTAAACTAAACTAACCAAAACAAAGTCCAAGTGCAGCTGGCCATAAAAGGCCTGTTGTCCTGGCGGCATAGCAGGGTCGGCCTGGCCAAGCTAAGTTGTAGGTGTCCTCCACCGTTGCTCCACCGTCCATGCCACTGCAGGCCACATTGGGTCCATGCTCTCGGTCTCTTGGGGCAGTGTCCAATCCAGTCGAGCCCCAGATAAAGTTCCATCTGCAAAAGGGGTGACATCACTCGTTGTTTTCGATTCACTGTGTGCTGCAAATGGCTTGGAAACTCAAAGATGTCACAGCATAGTGCCAAAGTTTCATACCGTCGGAATGAGTTGTGCTTCTGCCTCCAGCCTCTTGTGCCTCCATTTTATTGTTTCAGTACAGCTCAACATTGGTGTTCATCCGATCATGTGGAAAATTTTCCTAGAGAAGATTTATGAGGATATTAGCAGGACTCGAGGGTCTGGGCTATAGGGAGAGTTTGAGCAGGCTGGAACTCTATTCCTTGGACTGCAGGAGGATAAGGGGTGATCTTATAGAGTTGTATAAAATCATGAGAGGAATAGATTGGGTAGGTGCACAGATTCTCTTGCCCAGAGTTGGGGAATGGAGAACCATAGGACATAGGTTTAAGGTGAGGGGGCTAAGATTTAATAGGAAAATGAGGGGTAACTTTTTCACACAAAGGATGGTGGGTGTGTGGAACAAGCTGCCAGAGGAGGTATTTGAGGCAGTGACTATTGCAACGTTTAAGAAACAATTAGACAGGTATATTGATATGACAGGTTTAGAGGTATGTGGGCCAAATGCAGGCATGTGGGACTAGTGTCGAAGGGATATGTTGGTCGGTGTGGGCAAGTTGGGCTGAAGGGCCTGTTTCCATGCCATATGACTATATGACTATGACTTGCCCTGTTTGCAGAGAGCAGCACACATCCAATCTAACTCAAATACAACTTAATCAGTCTGTGTTCAGTAATCAGCAGAGACATGAAAGATCTCACCAATAATGCTATCTAGGGACCCCTACTAATTATCTATTCACTGATGCTTAGTTTGAGCGTTGTCAGGACTGGTTTGCTGTGTACCTCTTTAAAACCTTGTTCCAGACAGGGATGAGAGTAATTTCTATTGAGCAAGGGGTGGCACAGTGGCGCAGCAGTAGAGTTGCTGCGTTACAGCACCAGAGACCCGGGTTTGATCCTGACTACAGGAGGTGTCTGTACGAAGTTTGTACGTTCTCACCATGACCCGGGTGAGTTTTCTCCGGGTGCTCTGGTTTCCTCCCACAACAAGGACGTGAGGGTTTGTAGGTCAATTGGCTGTGGTAAGTTGTAAAATTAGCCCTAGTGTGTGTAGGTTAGTGTGTAGGGGTGATCGCTGGTTGGCCCAGACCGAAGGGCCTGTATGAACGCTGTATCTCTAAAGTCCAAAGTAAAGTCATAACTCCGTGACAGCACTGACATTCAATGAGGTTTATAAAGGGGGCGCCTTCTTGTGTAGTTTCAACCCTGACTATGGCTGCTGTCTGAACGGAGTTTGTACTTCTTCCTGTGATTGCGTGTTTTTTTTTGGGTGCTCCGGATTCCTGACATTCACCACTGACGTTCAACGAGGATTTATAAAGGGGGCGCCTTCTTGTGTAGTTTCTTAGGACTCATTTGACAGCTCAACATTATTGAGCAATCTATGTCATCAGCGGGACACAGCGCACTTCTGAAGGTATCACTCAAATGAGATGGCTGTTATGCAACATAAACCAATGTTCTTCTTCATGTAGTAAAATTAACCAGATGCTGGATAGTTAAATGGCAGCTATAGTGACAAAGTTATTTTATGTTGGGTTTTTTTGCATCAAAGAAGAATTTTATACTCAGCAAAATCTCAGCAATGTTAGCAGTCCATGGAATATTAAAAAGTCATGTATAATTTATCGCACATCCAACATAAATAACCATAATACTATTGGAATAAAACTCATTCTCCTTCATGTACTGAGTTGGAATATATGGGATCAAGCTTGCCTGCCAATCTCACTGCATTGGTACCTGCATCAGCATGTTGCTTTAGATACAGAGTGTGGGCCAAGTTGAGTGTAAAGTTGGGAGATCATGTTACTGTTGCATAAGACATTAGTGAAGCCACATTTTGAATATTGTGTTCAGTTTTGGTCACCATGTTATAGGAAAAGTGTTGTCAAGCTGGAAAGAGTGCAGGGAAGATGTACGACGATGTCAACAGGAAGCGAAGTCCCGAAAACTATGGGGTGAGGTCGAGCAGGCTAGGAGTTGATTCCTCCGTGAGCAGGAGGATGAGGGGTGGTCTTATAGAGGCGTATATGATAATGAGGGGAATAGATCAAGTAAGTGCACACGTTTTTGCCCAGAATCAAGAATCAGACATAGGTTTAGGATGAAGGGGGAAAATTTAATAGGTACCCGAGGGGTAACTTTTTTTACACAAGTGATGCCGTAGGAGGTAGTTGAGACAGGTCCAATTATAATGTTTATGAGACATTTGGACAGGTACATGGATAGGATAAGTTTACAGTGATATGGACCAAATGCGGGCAAATGGGATCAGCTTAGTTGGGGCATCTTGGTCGGCATGGGCCTGTTTGATTCTATGACTCTCAGGATTGGACAGTCTTTGAGCAGCAATTGGGTCTCAGGAGTCAAATAGTGAATCCCTGTTCTTACCACACCATGATTGCTTTATCATTGTTTAGTTTAGAGTTTAGTTCAGAGATACAATGTTGAAACAGGACCTTTGGCCCATCAAGTCTGTGCTGACTAGCTATCACCCATACACTAGTTCTAAGCAACACACTAGGGACAAATTAGAGAAGCTAATCAACCTACAAACCTTCACGTCTTTGGAATGTGGGAGGGAACCGGAGCACCGGAGAAAACCCTTAGGGCCCCAGGGAGAACGTACAGACAGCACCGTGGTCAGGATCAAACCTAGGTCTCTAGTGCTGTCAGGCAGCAACTCTACCGATGCACCAATGTGCTGCCCAGATATGGCTCAGAACTGGAGAGACTCAACCTCTGTACCACAGTCAGCGGAAAATAATGCAAGCCATTTAAAGAATATTTTTGTGGACTTAAATAATTGAAACAACATTTTTAAAAAGTTCAAGATTAATGAATAATTGAAAAGCCATTAATGTACAACAAATCAAAAAAAAAGACAAAGCAAAACAAAGTAAAATAAATAAATGCAAAATACAAACTGTTGGAGGAACACAACAGGTCGGGCAGCATCTTTGGAGGAAATGGACAGGCAATGTTTTGGGTCGAGACCCTTTTTCAGATTGATTGCTTTAGGAGGTTCTTGATTCCCCTGCTCTGGGTAAGAGCATCTGCATTTACCTTATCTATTCCTCGCAAGATTTTATGCACCTCTGTAAGTTC
The DNA here is from genome assembly GCF_053455715.1 of Rhinoraja longicauda. Classification (NCBI taxonomy): domain Eukaryota; kingdom Metazoa; phylum Chordata; class Chondrichthyes; order Rajiformes; family Arhynchobatidae; genus Rhinoraja; species Rhinoraja longicauda. Next base: position 33,517,469 of record NC_135966.1, read on the forward strand.
ATCCCTCATCCTCCAACGGTCCAACAAATAAAGTCCAACCCTGCTCAACCTCTCCCTATAGCTCAGGCCCACTCGAGTCCTGGCAACATCCTATCCCAAATGTTATCTGGCAACTGAACCCTCCTACCGACAACTAGAGAGTGTCCTGAGCTTCTATCTATCTCATTGGAGACCCTCAAACTACCTTTGATCAGGCTTTACAGGACTTTATCTTGCACTAAACATTATTCACGCTATTCCTTTTATCGTGTATTTGTGCACTGTGGATGGCTCGATCATAGTCATGTATTGTCTTTCCGTTGACTGGTTAGCACGCAAGAAAAGCTCTTCACTGTACCTAGGTGCAGGTGACAATGAACTAAACTCAAACTCAAATCTTCCTTGCACCCTTTCCAGCTGAACACCATTTTTTCCCAATAACAGGGTGACCAAAGCTGAATACAATACTCTATATATGGTAGAAATGAGGTGAACACCAGGAGCAGATAGCTTAGTGAAACCACCAGCTAAAGTCAAGTACAATCTGCCCCTTTAACTCAAAACAACTTTATGTCAGCCTTTCAGCCGTTTCAATTTTGGTCACCTCCCATGCAGGTGTTTGGTACTTGAAAGATTTTAAGTAAGTCAAAGTTATATTCTCTACAGTTAATGCCACACATAAATCTTTCCAACAGGAAGAGGTAAGACAATTTTACAGCCCTCTCAATGTAGCTCCTTGCTGTGGTTTATTAGCACCTTGGCGCATTGAGAGATTGCACTTTCTTTGGAGAATATTGAAGACATTAAAAAAAGGTGTCCTTGATCAAGAATATGATGTGGTTTAAATTCTATTCCTCTCCCAGTCTGATGACCATATGGTCCGATCTCCCCCTGAAGCAGATGAATTGAGGAAATTATTATTCAAATCTGCACCAAACCTATTTATCTCAATGTACATTTAATTATGAACCTGGAGTTATAATAATGCCCAGCAGTGAAATTTTCATACATTAAAACAAATCTCTAGAGGCACACCTCAAGGTATGTCTACTTTGAAGACGTTTAGACTTTAGAGATACAGCACAGAAACAGGCCCTTCGGCCCACTGAGTGCGCCGATCAGCCCACTGAGTGCGTCACACTCAGTGGGTCAAAGGGCCTGTTTCTGTGCTGTATCTCTAAAGTCTAAAGTCTAAATGTCTTCAAAGTAGACCTCTAGAGATTTGTCTTAATGTATGAAACCCGTACACTAGCACTATACTACACACTAGGAACAATTTACAATTTTCTTTCACTGAAGCCAATTAACCTACAAACCCACACGCCTTTGGAGTGTGGGGGAAAACCGGAGCAGCCAGGTGAAACCCACACGGTCAAAGAAAGAACGTGCAAACTCCATACAGATGGCACCCGAAGTCAGGATTGAACCTGGGTTTTTGGCGATGCGAGGCAGAAACTCTGCTGCTGTGCCACTGTGCCACTTCTTTTTTCCCCCTCAGTTACACTATAGGTTCTCTTCCTCTCCGATGGGCGTTCTGTGAGACCCTCTTTCATTGCTCCCCCACTGTGATTCCTGCTGCCTTCCTGCTCTGTGATCAACTTCTGACTCAGTCTGAAGAAGGCTGCCAATCTGAAGCATCACCAATCCATGTTCTCCAGAATGCTGCCTAACTTGCTAAGTTACTCCAACACTTTGTCTTATTTTTGTAAATGGGCATCTGCAGTTTTAGTTTTAGAGATGCAGGCCGTTTGGCTCACCGAGTCCCTGCCGACCAGCAATCACCTGTACATTAGTTTTATTTTATGCACGAGGGACAATTTACAGAAGTCAATTAATCTACAAACCTGCACGTCTTTGAAATGTGGGAGGAAACTGAAGTAGCTGGAGAAAACCCATGCGGTCACAGGGAGAACGTACAAACTCTGTACAGACAGCACCTATAGTCAGGATCGAACCCGAATCTCTGTTGCTATAAGGCAGCAACTCTACCGCTGTGCCACATTTCTGTTCCATGTATCTTGTTTTTATTGCAACACTGCAAAATCTCCTTAAGGTATGCCTACTTTGAAGATGTTCTCTTTCTGTGAGATCCTCTCTCACTGGTCTCCCTCTGTGATTCCTGATGCTCTATGACCATGTTCAGACTGAGTCTGAAGAAAGGTCTCGATCCGAAACGTCACCTAGTCATGTTCTCCAGTGAAGCTACCTGATCCACTGAGTTATTCCAGTACTTTGTGTCATTTCTTTCTCATTATTTTATTATTCTTCAAGAGGAAGGCATTGCTGCCAAAGCAACTATCTGTTGCCCATGGAATATAGAACAGTACAGCACAACAGCAGGCCCTTTGGCCCACAATGCCTGTGCCCAATATGATGCCGACCATCACTTAACTACCTGCACATAACTCATATCCCTCCATTCCCTCCATCTCAAAGTGCTTATCCAAAAACCTTTTAACTACCGCTACCATACCTGCTTCAACCACCACTCACCCACTTACCCCCTGTGATAAAAACTTGCCCCACTCACCTCAAATCTATGCCCTCTCGTATTTGGCATTTCTATCCTGGGAAAAAAGGTTCTGACTGTCTACCCGTCTATGGCTCGCACAATGTTATACTTCTATCAAGTCTCCCCAAAGACATTGTCATTCCAGAGCAGTCCAAGTCTGTCCAAACTCTCTCTGCCGTGCGCAGCTAAGTCCCGCGGCCGAGCCGCGCCGGGCGATGTTAGGCCCCGCGGCCGAGCTGCACCGGGCGACGGAAGGCCCCGCGGCCAAGCCGCACCGGGCGATGTTAAGTCCAGCGGCCGAGCCGCACCAGCGATGAAAAGTCCCGCGGCCGAGCCGCGCCGGGCGATGTTAGGCCCCGCGGCCGAGCCGCACCGGGCACTGTTAAGTCCAGCGGCCGAGCCGCACCAGCGATGTTAGGCCCCGCAGCCGAGCCGCACCGGGCACTGTTAAGTCCAGCGGCCGAGCCGCACCAGCGATGTTAGGCCGCGCGGCCGAGCCGCACCGGGCGATGGAAGGCCCCGCGGCCAAGCGCACCGGGCACTGTTAAGTCCAGCGGCCGAGCCGCACCAGCGATGTTAGGCCCCGCAGCCGAGCCGCACCGGGCACTGTTAAGTCCAGCGGCCGAGCCGCACCAGCGATGTTAGGCCGCGCGGCCGAGCCGCACCGGGCGATGGAAGGCCCCGCGGCCAAGCGCACCGGGCACTGTTAAGTCCAGCGGCCGAGCCGCACCGGGCGATGTTAAGTCCAGCGGCCGAGCCGCGCCGGGCGATGGAAGGCCCCGTGGCCGAGCCGCACCCCGCGCCGTGAGGAAGAGACCTAAAAGAGAAAGGTTTCCCCCACCCCCCCACCCACACCACCACCCCTCACCCACACCACCACCCCCCACACATACACAACCAAAAAAAAAAAAACCCATCCCAACACCGACACACAACAAAAAAAGGGAAAAAAGACGAACAGACTGCTAGCGAGCCGCAGCCGTTAGGCGCCGCCACTTTCTCACATTTCTCAAATTTCCTTTACCATCGTTACTTTTTTCATATCTTTCATTCATTGTTCTTTATCTCACCACATCACCATCTATATCTCTCGTTTCCCTTATCCCTAACCACTGAAGAAGGGTATTGACTCGAAACATCACCCATTCCTTCTCTCTCTCTCTCTCTCTCTCTCTCTCTCTCTCTCTCTCTCTCTCTCTCTCTCTCTCTCTCTCTCTCTCTCTCTCTCTCTCTCTCTCTCTCTCTCTCTCTCTCTCTCTCTCTCTCTCTCTCTCGATTCTGCCTGTCGCACTGAGTTACTCCAACTTTTTGTATCTATCTGTGGCCCTCATTGTATATCTCGTTGAACGTCAGCGGTTAATGTCAGGAATCCGGGGCACCAGAAGAAAACCCACGCGATCACAGGAAGAAGTACAAACTCCGTACCGACAGAAGCCATAGTCAGGATTGAACGCAGGTCTCTGGCGCTATAAGGCAGCAACTCTACCGCTGCGCTAGTGTACTGCCTGAGCTGTAGCAGTGCTGTTTGTGGTTGGGCATCCATTGCAGGCACAAACATTTGTTTAGTTTACTGTCACGTGTACTGAGGTACAGTGTAAAGCATTAGGGTTGTGGGGAATGGATGGTTTAATATAATGAATGGAATGCCATTTAAACTCACTGCACTGCCCTGAAGGATGTCAAGCTTTTAGAGTCAGAGTCAAAGAGAATGGAAACTTCAGCCCAATTCGTTTGTGCCAACGAAGATTAGTCCCTTTTGCTTGTATTTGGTCCACATCCTTTAATGATTGTCCCACTCATGCATCTGTCCAAATGTCTTTTGAATGTTATTAGTGAACCTCAGGTGATGTCTGTGTGGAGTTTGCACATTCTCCCTGTGACTGCGTGGGTTTCCTCCGGGTGCTCTGGCTACGTCCCGGATCCCATAGACATGCAGGTTTGTAGGTTAATTGGCCTCTGTAAGTTGCCTCTTGTGTGCAGGATGTGGATGAAAAAGTGGAACAACATAGAACCAGTGTGAATGGGAGATCAATGGTGATCAATGGTTGGGAAGGACTTGATGAGCAAAAGGGCCTGTTACCATGCTGTATTTTTCAATACTTTCAATAATCACAATGTTAAAAAAAGGCATATTCTTCCAAAAATATCAAGTGAATGGCACAGAAATTTGATGCCAAGGATTTAAAAAACACCACACTGCCTATGGAGCCCTTGGAGAATTCTATATTGCCCACATCTGTACAAAAATTCAAAGATGGAATCATTTCTCTTGATGAAATGGATAGGCTGACACATCTGTTGAGTGAAGGACATTGCAATATATATTTGAAGTAGAGAGACCCAAAACACTCTATATTTAAAGAGTTTTGAAAAGCAGGAATTTGAAATGCATGTTTTGAAATGGGGGCAGCACAGTGGCACAGCCGAAGAATTGTTGCCTTACAGTGCCAGAGACCCAGGTCCAATCCTGACTATAGGTGCTGTCTAGGGAGTTTGCACGTTCTCTCTGTGACCGTGTGGGTTTTCTCTGGGTGCTCCATTTTCTTCCCACACTCCAAAGACGTACCGGTTTGTAGGTTAATTGGCTTCTGTAAATTGTAAATTGTCCCTAGTATGTAGGATAGGGGTAAGGGGACATTTAGTCCAAAGTCTAAAGTAATGTAATCATTCATCAAATGTGGGAAATACTGCAGTCCAACAGTGGCTTCCACATGAAATGTGATAACAAACAAATGAGCTCAGTAAAGCAATGCCCATTGTTTAGGATTGATATTGGTTTATTTTTAATGAGGTTAATTGGCTTCAGTAAAAATTGTAAAATTGTCCCCAGTGTGTAGGAGAGTGCTAGTGTGCGGAGTGATCGATGGTTGGCGTGGACTCAGTGGGCCGAAGGGCTAGTTCAATGCTGTATCTCTAAAAGTCTAAAAGATATGCAGGGAATAGACAGTTATGGATCACATACAGACAGAGGAGATTAGTTTAACTTGTCTACTTGTGGGCTGAAGGGCCTACACTAGTACCTGAACTTCCTACAGTACCCTCTTGAAATTACACCTCATCCTGACATGAAACCTTAGACACAAAGTGCGAGAGTAACCCCAGAGATGCTGCCTGACCCACTGTGTTACTCCAGCACTTTGTGTCTATATTTGATATAAATTAGCATCTGCAGTTCTTTGTGTCTAACATGAAAAAATATTGCTTGACATAGGTTTAAATCCCGCAGTACCAACGATATAACATTCTGTTCGTACCATCACCAGAAGGACAGAAGCCGACCCTGCAACGCCACCGGGACAATGGGCCTTCATGGTCAGGTTAAGAACTCTACACCTATAAAACTGGGACTTGGCACCAAATCTGGCGACTTTTTATACGGTCTCAGTGTACTACTGCTATACACGTACTGTATTTGAGATGCTTATCTAAGATGTACCTAGGTGCTTATGTATAGTGATACATTTACTGGACTGTATACAAAACTGAATTTCACTGTACCTCGGTACATGTGACAAATAAAGTACCATTGATGGCATTAATCTTTAGTTTAATTTAGTTATACAGGGCGGAAATAAGTCTTTCGGTCCACTGAGTCCACGTCGACTAGCGATCCTAACACTATCCCAGGCAAGAGGGACAATTTACAATTTTTCATCAAAGCCAATCAACCTACAAACCTGTACGTCTTTGGCATGTGGGAGGAAACCAGAGCACACAGATCAAACCCTCCCATGCAACTCATGGGGAGAGCGTTCAAACTCCGTACGGACAGCACACGTAGTCAGGATCGAACCGGCTCTCTGGTGCTGTAAGGCAGCAGCTCTACCGCTGCCCTACCGTGCCATCTTACTGAATGGAAAAGCAGACAGGAGGGGACGAGTGGCCTACACCCGCTCCAAATGTAGGTGGGTGCATTTCATAAGGCAGATTGTTTCTGAATAGGACATGGCTAAAATGGAAAAAATAGTTTCACAGTGTGAGGATAAGGGGTTAACATTTTGTGATTGAGATGAAGAGAAATGACTTCACGGAGACAATTCTGACTTTCAATTCTATCAGAGGGCTCTGGATGCTCTGTGATTGATTACACTTTTGGCTGAGATAGAGCGACCGTTGAATATTAAGGAAATGAAAGGTTATAGAGTGGCACAGGAAAGTGGAACTAAGGTGGAAGATCAGCTACAATCTTGCTGAATGGTAGAATTCTGCTGACTTGTGGCCGTAGCCCAGACCAACCTATCTCCCTTCCAAACCACTTCCAAATCACACAAACCAATCTCTCTTCCATCTACATTTCATGCTTCCTCGACAAGGCCACCGGCATAATCAAGGACCAGTCTCACCCCAGTCACTCCCTCTTCTCCCATCAGGCAAGTGGTACAGAGGTGTGAAAGCGCACACCTCCAGATTCAGGGATAGTTTCTTCCCAGCTGTTATTAGGCATTTGAACCATCCTACCAACAACTACAGAGTGGTCCTGAGCTACTACCCACCTCATTGAAGACCGTCAGACTATCTTTAATTGGACTTTACTGGACTTTATCTTGAACTAAATTTTATTCCCTTTATCATGTATCCGTACATTGTTGATGGCTCGATTGTAATCATGCATAGTCTTTCCACTGACTGGCGAGCACACAACAAAAAGCTTTTCACTGTACTTCGGTACAGGTGACAATAAACTAAACTAAACTAAACTATACTCCTGGGATTATGTTGACATTGTTGCTTCTGCATGTTCTTCTGAGAATTTCAGCATGTGGACCTGCTCAGAGGACTGGGATATTATAGCCATTAGGGCGGCACTGATTCGCAGCGGGTGGACCTGCTGCCTCTCAACGACAGAGACCCGGTGCGAAAGTAAAAAGTACACCCATACACAAGTGCAATTGACTGAAACACAAGCGCAGCAGGTAGTGCCGAGAGAAAAATACCAGCATATTTGGAAATTGGAAATTATCCCTAGTGTGTAGGATAATGTTAGTATTCGGGTGATCGCTGGTCAGTGTGGACTCAGTGGGCTAAAGAGCCTGTTTATCTCTAAACTCTAAAGAGCGGATGGCTGGGGAGGGAAAGTTCTTTGATTATGTTGGCTACTTTCCCAAGGCAGCGTGAAGTGTCGACGGTCGATGGTGGGAGATTCATCTGTTTGATTGACTGGGTTACATCCACAACCCCTCATAATTCTCCAAAAGTTACACAACAATGGAAATAGATGCAACCTAAGTCTTTCATAATTTGAACAGCTTGTTTAGACCTTCCCTTGGTTTGTGTTACAAAACGAACCTCAGCCCAGCTTTTGTTATGATTAATATTCTCCAGAACTAGTAATATTCTCATTAATATCCACTGTACCATCTCCACTACAGCCATTTCCCTGCTGCAATGTGGTAAACGATACTGTACACAAGACACTATCTATGATGAAGCTAGTCATAGAGTCACAAAGCAATACATCATGGAAACAGGCCCTTCGGCCCAACTGGTTCATGCTGACCAAATTGGCATTCTGTCCCATTTGCCTTCATTTGGCCCGTTTGTGTGCATTTTTCTGAGAAAATGCCTTTTGGGGCAGTACGGTGGCATAGCGGTAGAGTTACTGCCTTACAGCGCCAGAGATCTCTGTTCATTCCTGACTACAGTTGTTATCTGTACGGTGTTTATACATTCTCCCTTGGGTTTTCTTTGGGAGCTCCGGTTTCCTCCCACATTCCAAAAACGTACAGGCTTGTAGGTTAATTGGCTTCAGTAAGAACTGTAAATTGTCCCTCGTTTGTAGGATAGAGCTAGTGTATGGGGATTGCTGGTCGGCGCGGACTCGGTGGGCTGAAGGGTCTGTTTCCGCGTAGAATCTCCATACAAACTAAACAAGCTAATTCCAAATTGCATCTGTTTCTATAGCTTTTGCTGGCATTTTATTTTAGGTAGACTGTCTGAGTGAAAATGTTCACTGAGGTCCTTCGCAAACCTCTCTCCTCTCACATTAAATCTATACCCTCTAGTTTCAGAATACTCTACCCTGGAAAATAGATTGTGAGCATTCACTCTATCCATCCCCCAACTGATTTTGTATAATAAGGTCACGCTTCAGCCTTCTATGCTCCAAAGAGAAAAGTCCCAGACTATCCAACCTCTCCCTGTAAATCAAGCCTGCAAGAACTCGTAACATCCTGGTGAATCACTTCTGCACTCTATTCAACTTAATTCTATCCTTCCTGTAGTTAGGCGACCAGTTCTGCACACAGTACTTCAAGTGTGATCTCACCAATGACGTGTACAGCTTTATCATGATGTCTCAACCTTTGTAGTAGGTGCTATACTCAATGAAGGCAAGCTTGCCAATTGCCTTCTGCACCACCCTGTCCACCTGATGCGCCACTTTCGGGGAACAACGCTCCTGTACTCTTAGTTTTCTGTTCTACAACAGTGATGTTCTCCAATGCTTTACCATTTCCTGTGTACGTCCTGCTCTGGTTTGATATAGCATAGTCATCGAGTAATCCATCATGTAAACCAAATTGACCCAAATTGCCATGCTGACCAAGATGCCACATTACACTAGTCCCACCTGCCCGCATTTGGCCCATAATTCTATAACTCATTCTTATTCATTTACCTGTCCAAATGTCTATTATATGTTGTTCTCGTACCTGCCCCAACTACCCTCTTCAGTAGCTCGTTCCATATATCCACCACCTTCTGTATGAAAATAGGCCATCAGGTTCCTATTATTTTTTTCCCTTCTCACCTTAAACCTGTGCCCTCTAGTTCTTGCTTTCCCTATCCTGCAAAACAGAACATAATAATTGTATTTAAAAAAATCATGTTTGGACAGTCAGAAAAGAAATTAAGAGATCCTCTTGTGGAGTCATTAAGCACAGAAACAGGCCCTCTGGCCCAACTTGTCCATGCTGACCAAGGTGCCCCATCTACACTAGTCCCACATGCCCATGTTTGGCCCATATCCCTCTAATCCTTTCCTAACCATGTATCTGCCTAAATGTCTTGTAAATGTTGTTATAGTACCCTCCTCAACTACCTCCACTGGCAGCTTGTTCCCTATACCCACCACCCTCTGTGTGAAAAAGTTGCCTCCTATTAGTTTATTCCCCTCTCACCGTAAACCTATGTCTTCTTGATTCCCCCACTCTTGGTAAAAGACCCTTTCTATTCCCTCATCTTTTTATTCACTTTTATAAGATCACCATCAGTCTCTTACACTTTATGGAATAATGTTGTAGCCTTCACTCTGTTTATTCCTTCATTTTATTTGTCATCAGAGCAGAATTATGCCAGTCGGCCCATGAAGTGATAGATCATGGCTGATTTATCATTTCCTCTCAATCCCTTTCTCCTGCCTTTCCCCATATCCCCTGACATCTCAGTCATAGAGTTATACTGCTCTCCATGGTCTTCTGGGGCAATGAATTCCACAGATTCATTTCCACAGATTCTGTCTAGAGACTGGGCTTATATTCACTGGAATTTAGGATCATGAGAGGGGATAGAAAATAGGTGCAAGAGGGGGCCATTCAGCCCTTTGAGCCAGCAACGCCATTCATTGTGATCATGGCTGATCATCCACAATCAGTAACCTGTGCCCAACTTCTCACCGGATCCCTTGATTCCACTAGCCCCCAGAGCTCTTTCTAACTCTCTCTTAAATTCATCCAGTGATTTGGCCTCCACTGTCCTCTGTGACAGAGAATTCTACAAATTAACAACACTCTGGGTGAAAAAGTTCCTTCTCACCTCAGTTTGAAATGGTCTGCCCCTTTATTCTAAGATTGTGGCCCGTGGTTCTGGACTCCCCAACATTGGGAACATTTTTCCTGCATCTAGCTTGTCCAGTCCTTTTATAATTTTATATGTCTCTATAAGATCTTATAGAAATGTAAAATTCTTAAGGGATTGGACAGGCTAGATGCAGGAAAAATGTTCCCCATGTTTGGGGAGTCCAGAATTAGGGAGTCACGGTTTAAGAATAAGGGGTAGGCCATTTAGGACAGATGAGGAAAAACTTTTTCAGCCAGAGAGTTGTGAATCTGTGGAATTCTCTGCCACAGAAGGCAGTGGAGGCCAATTCACTGGATGTATTCAAGAGAGAGTCAGATACATCTCTTAGAGCTAAAGGAATCAAGGGATATGGGAAGATAACAGGAACCAGGTACTGATTTTGGATGATCAGCCGTGATCATATTGAATGGCAGTGCTGGCTTGAAGGCCGAATGGCCTACTCCTGCACCTATTTTCTATGTTTCTATGACTCATGTCTTGTGTCCACACAATTGCCCTGTATTCAAGTTTAACACTCACTTTCACTTTGCCTTCAGATCGAGTTAAGGAGGTTGCTTGATTATGAGGTTAATAAAATTACAACGATTTGTTTTAATCACAATTATTACTACTGCTTTTCCTCTGGATTATAAGCATATGAAATAGCGTTGATTGAATCCCATGTGAATTTGTGAAACATTTTGTGCCAACCTTTACTTCTAATTAATGGCAGAAATAAAAGTTGGCCTTTGGTGCTCAGGCAGATTTGTCACTTCTGGGAAAATTAAAAACCTTGAAAAATAAAAAATGATCATCGTTGTCAACAAATCTCATCAATGCAGTAGATTTTGTGCACAATAATTTGTTTTATTGCAGTGTTCTCCATTTTCCTCCACTTGATGAGAGGCGTCCGGCTTCAATTTGGAGTAATTGAGACAAAGAACTCCAGAGCTCATTTCTCTACTCCAGAAAATGACCCCCATTGACATTTTCCAATCAATCTTTCTAACACATGTACAGGAAAGTATTGGAAGTGGTTGGAGGCTGCAACAAGAGCCATTAAAGAAATCCAAAATCAGAACATTACACAGAGAAGGTTGTGGGTGTATGGAATGAGTTGCCAGAGGAAGTAGTTCATTAGTATATGTTACCGGAGTAGAATTAGGCCATTCGGCCCATTAAGTCTACTCCATCGTTCAATCATGGATGATCTATCTGCCTCTCTCAACCCCATCCTTCTGCCTTCTTTCCATAACCTCTGACACCCTTACTGATGAAGAATCTGTCAATCTCCAATTTAAAAACATCAATTGACTTGGCCTCCACAGCCTCCAATGTATACCACAGATTCACCACCCACTGACGAAAGAAATTCCACCTCATCTCCTTTCTTAAGGTACATCCTTTTATTCTGAGTCTATGGCCTCTGGTCCTAGACTCTCCCACATCCACTCTATCCTGGACTTTTAACTATTTGGTAAGTTTCAATGAGGTTTCCTGGGA